>NC_133000.1:14325000-14628030 GCF_048564905.1 Vicugna pacos | reverse complement strand
ACAGTCAGTTTACAATGTTGTGGCAATTTCTGCTGTACAGCACAATACTTCAGTAACAAAGGAACATACATACATTTGTTCTCATATGCTTCTTCACCATAGGTTACTACAAGATATTGAATATAGTTCCCTATGCTATACAGTATAAACTTGTTGTTTACCGGATTTTGTGAGAATCCTCTTATATTTCAAAATGAGAGACACTCTGCCAGAGTTCAGTAGATGTTCTGTGCGATTCAGTGGGTTTGTAGGTGTAATTCTTGGTGTATTTGTGGGAGAGAGCTGTGAGTCTCTCTACTCTGCCATCTTGGCTCTGTCTACAAATGTGAATTTATTAATTCACTCCAGCCTCAATTCTACCCCTGGGAAAACAGCCTAAGCCACATGGCCCTTAGGGTGAAAGATCATTGTTGATCAAAAACAAGAAGTTTCTCCCTCTAAGCTGTTTTTTAAGAAGCTTCTCTTGATTTTGTAGAAAATGAAAGTGGTTGCCTTGCAACCAAAATGCAAGGCTCTCCCGGCCCTGAAAGAGATGGTAATTGGCTGGTAGGCAAAGTTACTGGAGTGAGGAGTTCCTGCAGTGAGGAAACACTTCTGCTGTCCTTGGGACTGGGGAAGTTTTATGGTGGAAATTCCAGGAATCTTTCTGCCTGGAGTAAATTGCTTCATACTCGGGTTCAAGTTTTTAGGCCCAACTTTTTCAGGTTTTAAAATTGGTAAAGGTAAATTTAATAAATTATTCTTTTCTTATGAACAAGAAACATTCAACCCTGGATGGCACAGTTTTATGATGACCTTCACTCTGGCACAATGATACAGCAAAAAGAAGTCAGCCTATAGAATCAGGCAAGCTTAAGTTCACATCCTAACTCTGTCAGTAGTTGGCCTTAACCTCTCTGACTCTCAATTTCCCCACCTGTGTTTTGGAAAAGTACTTCATAACTCATGGAATTGTGATAAGAATTAAAATGGAAAACATATGACCAGCACCTAGTTTAATGCTTGGCACTTAGTATTCAGTAAATTATGAGTATTATTATTCTTGTTATTATTATTCCACAATTACATTAAAAAGGACAAACATTCAGGCAAAGATTGCTAGCAGCTTGAGTGAGGGATAGTTCATTTAATGTTTGTTTGCATTTCACACTGAAATATTTGTTACATCATCTCAGAACTAAGTCAGAACTGTTTCTTTCACCTTTCACCCTTGGGTGGGGATGGGGGCATTTCACTAACTTTCTGTGGGTTAAAAACTAAATGATTTAAAAAATGAAGATGCTAATAATGCTTCTCTCTGCTAGTAGAATCTCAGGTACTTTTTTTTCTTTCTTCTTCTTCTTCTTTTTTGTATTATTCTGAAGTCTAAAAAAATTAAGGTGTTTTCATTTTGTAAACATAATCCAGAACAACCAAAGTAAATGAGTTTTACAAAGTGAAGACTTCTTTTCTTCCACTGAAAACTTGCACTGGCAGCTGGACATGTCTCACGCCACTCCACTCTCCCCTACTAGGAGCTCTCCCTTACTGGGAGTTGTGAGCTGTTGTGTTCTCCATCATCCCTCCGTCCCTTGCTCCTTTCGGGCAGCAGCTGGAGCAACCCTGATGATGGTGCTGGGAAAGTTTTCTCTTTATCCTCCAGGCAGGAGGAAGCATGATCTACATGGCAGGCAATCGTTGAAAAGCAGCTGCAAAGTAATATGGTTAATGTTAAAACACAAAGCAAACCAAAAGACCTAGTGCAGGTTTAAAAATCTGAGAGACCAACTAGAAAGTAAAGGAAAGGAAGTGGGGAGTGGGGAGCAGGATGGATAAAACTACAGTTACAACAAGAAGGAAATGGAAAATAAATAAAGGAAATTCCTTAACCCAAACTAAGCCCCTTGAGGGAGTTTTGTTAGAGTGGATGGTGGGGGGTGGGTGAAATTCATATAGAACTGTATAATTTGTGGGGGATTCCTCTAACATTGATTAAAAAAGAACAGCCTAGAAGAATTCAGATAGGACTCATTTGGATTTACTACCCTCTGGCAGTCTACACTTTCTGAATGTGTGGATATATGAGTTTTAGATCATTTGTTTCCAGTCCCACTGAGATAAATAGCTCAGCGCAGTTGGTGCATTTATGATTGCTGTACGAAGGGATGCAGCTGATGAATTACTTCCTTTTATTGGTCTTTTGACCAGAAAAATGTATAGTTTTCTAGCAATTTGACTTTTAATCTGTAACATTTTTCTCCTCAATTTCATCGCAGGTGTAGTACAGCTGGTTCTGATCCAGGAATGTACAATAGTGTGGTAAGGTGACCCAGAGGTTAGATCTGTGTCATGCAGTATGGTAGCCACTAGCCACATGGGCTGTTGGAACTTGACATGTGGCTAGTCCAAATTGAGACGTGCTAGAAGAGCACACTGGATTTTGGAGACTGAAAAAAGGAATGCAAAGTATCTCATTAATAATTTTCATATTGATTTACATACTAATATTTTGGGTCCATTGGGATTAATAAAATATGCTATTATGATTAATTTCATTGTTTCATCTTATCTCTTACTTTTTAAATGTGGCTACAAGAAAACTTAAAATTACTATGTGGCTGACATTTGTGGCTTGCAATTATATTTCTGTTGGATGATGTTGAACTAAGGAAGGGAGCTTAGGGAGTTTAAGTCTTGGCACTGCCATTTCCTGCCTTGTGACCTTGGATACATTTTTAAAAATTCCTAAGCTTCAATTTCCCATCCTCAGTTAAATGGAGATAATAATACGTATCTCACAGGGTTGTTGGGAGTATTAACGTAAATAATTTCTGTAATACTTGGCACATGGCACTAACAAATGTTACTTCCCTTCTTTGGACATCTTATTTACTGCTAGTTAATGTAAACATGTTGTTTATAAAGAATTGTTTGGGATTAGGAGAAAGTAGCCTGTACCTGTGTGATACTTTTCATCTGAAGGGTTAAAAGTGCTTGACGAATGTCAATCACACGAGGTCTGAAAAGGGAAGACCCCATTTTTGGCTTGATGGAGAATGAGTCTGTGGCTGAGCTTTGTTCCTGCTGGCATCTCCATATCATTCAGGCTGACCACTGTGATTGTTAGATACTTGGAGGCACTGGTTAATGTTTTTTAAGCTGCTGAAGTGTCTAGGGTTCTATTTTAAAGCCCCCAAATAAGTTTCTGATCTTGCTTCTGATCAGCTTCCAGTGCTAACAAGTAGAGTATTCCTGCAGGCATTTTAAAGCACACAATTAAGAAACAGGACTGATCTTTTCATTACCCCTATTTCTCTTCCTCCTTCTTATTCATGTTCAGCCTTTGAGGAGTATAAATATGCAGTAGGGAGTTGGTTTGCCTTTTTAAGCACTAAATTACTATAACCCTTGGTTATAGGTTATCTTCAGGGCTGGTACTTTGTTGAGAATCAACCCCCATCAAGCACTTGTAAAAATGCACCCTTCTGTACTGACTACCTGGCCTTCTCTGCTTTCAAGCTATCTGACCCCCAAATGCTAGAATCATGAAATGTGCCTTTTTGGTGGCCCCCAAGGTGATTTTTGCCCACAAAGGCAATTCAAGGGACTTTGATTTTAAAACTAATAATTCAGTTTTTAAAGTTGCATTTGAAAACCTAGGTCTTTCTTTAGTTTTTAAACTTAGCTTACAGATCTCATCACTATTTATTTCAAAAAATTTTAAGAATTACTCATAAGATGGACTTTGAATAAGGCTTTAATTTACAAACTTAAGCTCTTCCCTATATTTACTTATTTTTAAAATTAACTATCTTGATTTTTATAAGTATGTCAGTTGTCTGACTTGAAACTTTTCTGAAGATTTAAATAATGCTTATAAATCTGTAAAATAACTTCTAAGTACACTGTTTCTTAAGTTCTCTTAAATATTCCTAGAATGTACATAATTATAGTAAAATTTATATTGAAAAATCACATCTATATCAGTTACTCAAGTGACAATTTTAAATTGGTGTAACAAGGCTGACCTATTGCTCCTTTAGACTAGAACTGCTTAAACACTGTGAGAATGTTCAAAGTCCTCCTAACTATATTGAGGAAATGACATAGAGGTTACAACAAGATAGACACATAAATGAGATATATCCCGAATTTAAAGGGGTATCATTTTAATGTCCATTCAAGTTGTATGGTCCTAAGATATAGGGAATATATGAAAAGAATTTAGGAGTACTTCAAGATTCTTTAAATGGAAAATATATTTATATATCTTATAAGATTATCTCATGGACATTAAAAGGATAATAAAGGAATACTATAAACAACTCTATACCCACAAATTTGATACCTCAGAGGAAATTAAAACCAATTATTTGAAAGAGACTGACTATCCAAACTTACAAAAGGAGAAGCAGATAACCTAAGTAGTCCTACATTTAGTAAAGAAATTGAATCAGCAATGACTAACCTCCCAAAAAAGGAAGCACCAGGCCAAGTGAATTCTACCAAGTACTTAGAGAAGAAGTGATACCAATTCTCCATAATCAGAAAAACAGAAGCATAGGGAACACTTCCTAGTTCATTCCATGAAACCAGCTTTACCCTAATGCCAAAACCAGGTAATGACGTTACAAGAAAAAAAACCTACATATCAATATCGCTTATGAACATAGATGTAAAAATCCTCAAAAAAGTTAGCAAAAAAATCCCAGAAAACTATTTTGTAGACATCAACAAGTTGATTCTAAAATTTATATGGAAAGGCAAAAGACCAGAGTAGTAAAAATACTACTAAAGACAAATTTGGAGGACTTCCACTGTCTGACTTCAAGGCTTATTGTACTGCCACAATAATCAAGACGAGACATCATGGCACTGGCAAGAGGACAGATACGGAACAGAGAAGAGAATTCAGAAATAGGCCTACACAAATAGAGTCAACTGATCTTTGACAAAGGAATTAAGGCAATTCAGAGGATAAAGGATAGTCTTTATCGTTTCAGCAAGTGGTGCTGGGACAGTCAGAAATTCATACATAATAAAAGTAAACCAAGAAACAGATCTTACATCTTTGAGTAGTTGATTTTGAGCTTTGATTTTTTGTTTTAACTTGAAGTTTTAATTAGTTTATATATAGTATTGGAACATTTAAGAGAGCTTAGGATTCACCGTATTTATGAATTTAATTTATCAGATTTATCAGAATTACTTAAAGTTCATAGGATAATTTGTTGGTTAAATAAAACTGAAATACTTCAAAAGGTATATTAAATTTGTAAATTTAATTTTAAATATTTGAACATTAAAATCAATATTCAAAAATTCTTAAAAATGAATACTAAAATTTGTTAGAGTTACAAATATAGAAATAATATTTGTAAGCTAAACTTAAGAATTTATGGAATAATGAAGTTTATGTATTTTTTTAAATCAAATGACTATCAGATGCTTCACATTGGGTCATTTGGAATCTTTGGCTCATGACACATTCTCATCATTGGTCCATGTCTGGTGTTTATTTGGTTGGTAATGTTAATAAATTTAACACATTTAATATTAGTTTTTAAAACCAAAGCAAACCTCTGAATAGTCTGTTCTTCATTCCAAAACTTTCTGTGAGCACACATTCATAGGATAGGTGTGGGTTGTGTGAAGTGTCTAAGATGTGTTTTTATGTATAAAAATGACTATTCAGAAATAGTAGCATTTAACTTGTTTGTTAAAGGCAGGACATTTGTGCAATTAAAAAAAACTAGATAAAATGGGAAAACACTCTCCAGATGGGGTCTCTATTGTGAAAGGCCAAAGGATAAGAAATTTCAAATAAAGAATCCTATACCTGGAATTAGATGAATAACTGAATTTAATGGGGTGGTTCCTGACATATAGGAACACTCAGATGTTATTGCTGAAGGTTTGGTGAGTTAGATTAGTGAGAAGTGAGTTTGGGCATCTACGTGAAAACATCCAGTAGACAAATATAGACTTAGTGCCAGTGCTCTTTGAGACATTGGGATTGAGACGAACAATGTAGGAACGTCCACGTTAGAGCCAAGAACTGAAGCTCTGAGGGTAGTGCAGGCGTCCCTGGCAGGAATGTGGACTGAGAGGAGTGCAGACTAGAAGAAAAGTCCGTTTTCTTCCAATGCTTCTGCCCTTTGTATCACCTCCTTGCCTCCCTTCCCTCTCCCTCCCTGGATGGGGTGGAGATGGCTTCTCTTGGTTTATACAATCACCCAGAGACCGCAAGCCACTTTGTAGAGGATGTAGAGAGCTTTCCTTCAGAACCCCAGAACTATCAGAAACACACCCAGAAGACAGCACACCTGCATAACAATACAGACTCAAGGGCAGTTTACTATAAGATCAGTTTTTAGGACCAACTTTTCATCTGTTAGTGAATGCATAGGGCCAGACCAAGGGGGAAAAAGAGAGAATGAAAGTGAGAACTTTCAGGGCTGGGAGGAGAGACTGAATGGGGATGCCCCAGATGGAATTAGGGCACTCTGAGGTGGGGCTGGCCAGGAGCTACCTCAGAGTCGCTGCTCAAAGTCTCATGCAGATTTTCCTACGCTGACAAATTGCATGACGTAGTAACTTCACTGCTGCTTTTAAAACTCTCCCTGAAAGATTCATAGGTGAAAAATGGCCAAAACTCAGGAAACAGCAGTAATATAGGGGCATTTCTGAAAACATTTCCTCCACATTTTCAGCCTCTCAGTTGTTTGTCTTTCCTCTTGATCTCTGACCCAGAAAAACATTCTCAAACCAGAGTGCCAGTTTTTTGGTTAAAAATGATGTCTTAGTCAGTTAGGGCTGCCCTCACAAAATACCACAGAGTAGGCAGCTTAAAGAATAGGACTGTATTTTCTCACAGTTCTGGAGGCTGGAAGTCCAAGATCAAAAGTGTCAGTAGGTCTGGTTTCTCCTGGAGCTTCCTTCTTGCCTTTTTCTCACATGGCTTTTTCTCTGTATGGGCACTCCTGGTGTCTCTTCCTCTTTTTATAAGGACACCAGTCATTGGGGGCCCATCCTTATGATGTCATGTAACCTTATTTATCTCTTTAGATGTTCTGTCTCCAAATACAGTCACATTGGAGGTTTGATTTTCAGCATTTGAATTTTGGGGAGACACAATTCAGTCCATAGCAAATGGTAAGCTGAGACTTGCTAACTGCAGGCTCCCTGATGCACAGTTTAAGTACTTAACAAATGTTTGTAGAATGAATGATGGTTGTGACTAGGTAACTAATTTATAAATGTGTCACCATATTTTGTTAATTCTCGTAAGTCTCAAACAGGTGTTGGGAAAATAAAATAAATCTGTCTTTGACATGGGCTCTAGAGGGTCAGATCAAACCACAGTGCAAGACCATAGTAGAGTCAGTGCCTTTTCTTTACCAAAGTGTTGTAATTGCACACCACTGCAGTGAAGGTTCAAGATTCAATACTGAAAATCAGATGATTGTGACAACTTTCAGGATGATGTGTTAAAAGTCTTGAAAGTCAAGCATCTTACTCCTTTTTAACAGAGAGAAACAGATTGAAGCAGTTAAATAACTTGTCCAAGATCTCATAGCAGGTTAGTGGAGAGCTGGGATTAAAACTCAGACTCATGTGACTCCAGAGTACAAGTTTTTGATGCATTTCTTGTTTAGCACACTTAGTCAGTGAATGGGAAGATCCAAGGAGAAAAGGCTTTTCATTCCAATATGTAAGCAACTAGATTCTCTCTTGAGGAAATCTGTTCAGGTGCGTTCAGGTGGATTTGATGAATTGATTGTGGATGGAGTCCAATAATTACATTGTATTTATGAAATCTACCATATTATGCATTTTTAGTTTACAGATTAAAAAAGCATATCATTCACATGTAAAATTTAATCTTTGCTAGTACTCCAGTACAGCCTGAAAATTTAGAACCACACAGGTGCTTAACTGATATTATAAATCAAGTAGCTTGCCCAAATGAAAGAATTTAGGGACAAATTCAGCCAACAGTGATATGTTTAGGTCCGATAATCTACAGTAACGTCTGTATTTTATAACTACAAATAAAGCAATTTGTACAACAGTTAGCACTTTCAGTGAACCCAGTCTACACTAGTTAATGATTTTCATCATTTTTCAGTGAGGTCAGTGTCAGTGTTATCTTAATTTTGTACACACCACTGGAATCCTGCAGGGTTCTTAAATGATTCCTTGTACCTGTCTAAGTGCTGTGGTGGATGAGGTAGTATTGATGATATTTTGCTGAATCTACAAATAATTTTTTGTTGAAGGGACATATTTTCTTTTAACAGCTTTATGGAGGTATAATTAACATACAGTAAACTGCATATAGGCATAGTGTACAATTTGGTAAGTTATAACATATGTATATGTATGCTATAACATATGTATATGTGTGTATGTTAAAACTATCATCACAATCAAGATAATGAATTCACTATCCTCAAAAATTTTCTTGCACTCTTTTGTAATCTCTCCTTTAGTCCTGTCATTCTCCAGCTAACTGATGATCTTCTTTATGTCACTAAATATTAATTTGCACTTGCTAGAATTTTATATAAATTGAAACACACAGTATGTGTTTTTTTAATCCGCTTTCTTTCACTCAGAATAATGATTTTGAGATTTATTGATGCTATTGAAATATAAATAATTAACTCCTTTTTATTGGTGAGTAGTCTTCCATTTTATGGTTATATTACAATTTGTGTATCCATTCACTTGTTGATGGACATTTGGGTTCTTCCCAGTTTTTGGCTATTACCAAAAAAAGCAGCTATGAACATTTGTGTACAAGTCTCTGTGTGGACATATGCTTTTTTTTTCCTCTGGGGCAAATATCTATGAGTAGAATTTTTGGGTAGTATGGTAGGTGTATGTTTAACTTTTAAGGAATTGCCAAACCATTTTCTAAGCGTGATTGTACCATTTTACATCTATACAAACAGTGTGTGAGAGTTCCAGTAGCTTCACTTCCTTGCCAACTCTGGGTATGGTCAGTCTTTTAAATTTTAGCCATTCTAATAGGTGTGACATGGTACCTCACTGCAATTTTATGTTATTGTATTTATTTATTTTTTTACCTCATTGCAATTTTAATTTGCATTTTCCAAAGACTAATGATGTTGAACATATTTATATGTGCTTTTTTGCCAGCTGTATATCTTATTTTGTGAAGTGTCTGTTCAAATCTTTCGCCCGTTTTTAAACTGGGGTTTTTGTTTTCTTATTATTGAGTTTTTATATGTTCTTTATCAGATGTGTGATTTACAAATATTCTCTCCCAGTTTGTAGCTTATCTTTTCATTCTCTTCAGAGTCTTTTAAGAGCAGAAGTTTTAAACTTTTAATGAGTTTTATTTTATCTTTTTTTTCTTTATGGATTGTGCATTTGGTGTTACATTTAAGAAATCTTTGCCTAACTTAGTATCTCAAAGATTTTCTCCAGTGTTACTTTTAGGCTTTACATTTAAGTCTGTGTTTCATTTTGAGTTAGTGTATACGATGCAAAGTATAGATAAAAGTTTATGTTTTTGCATATGGCTATCCAGTTGTTCCAGCACCATTTGTGGAAAAGTCTATCATTAAAAATTACTCCATAAATTTACTTTTGTAGCTTTGTCAATAACCAATTGTTCATGTATGTGTGGATCTATTTCTGGACTCTCCAGTGATTTATCTGTTCTAGTGATTTATCTGCCTGCCTTTATGCCAATACCACACTGTGCTGATAACTGTGACTTTATAGTAAGTCTTGAAATCAAGGAATGGAAGTCCTCTAACACTGTTCTTCTTTTTCAGAGTTGCTTTAGCTATTCCAAATCCTTTGCATTTTCCATATGAATTTTAGAATTAGGTTCTCAATTTCTACAGAAAAGTTTTCTGTCAGCTCTTACAAAAAAATTGGGTTTTGATTGAAATTGTATTGAATCTGTAGGTCAATTAGGAGAAAACTGGCATCAAAATTGCGTCTTCTGGGGTTGCTCACAAATCTACTTGATTAGACACCATGACAGAGAATGCCACTGTCAATCCCTCTGGGTTGTGGAGCTCCCACTCTTTCCTTGGGCGACATGTGACATCTGATATTCAGGCTGAGTAAGATGTCGTGCTGATTTGTATAATAAATTCGACACTAGTACCAGTAAAGCTTAATCCTTGCCTCTTAAATAATAAAAATAAATTAGTGAGTTAAAAATCAAGTTCTAATACTTTCTTCCCATACCTCCACGCATCAATAATGTGAACGATGTTCCCTGATTAGGAGAATGCTGGTAAAATGGCTTTCTATCTCTAAAGTGCTACAAAAGAATAAAACATTGCACCATGTTCATTACAGTGATCAAAATTAGATTATTTTCTGTGATTACCGAATCTGTTCTCCGTGCTGGCAACCACAGCGTCTTACCTCTTACTCTCTGTGACTTGGGGGGACAGAAGAGAGGGCAGACAGCATTGGCAGCCTATCTTGGCATAGGGAAGACATAGCTATTACTTCTTAGCCATATTGCTCTGATGGCTGTTTGTTGATGAAAGCTGTGGGAAGAAATGGCAATGCATATATACAGGAGAAATTTAGTCATAATTTATGCTTCTTTAGAAAATGCCAGCAGCCAAAAGTCACTTCCAGAATATTCCAGCCACCTATGACTAATCACACTAATCACAGGATGACCTCTGTTACCCTTGTGAGGTGGTAATCAAGCACGTTAAAGACATTCCTCCTAATTTTCAGCATTTTAAAGGAATATGACACCATGATTCAGATTTTCTAGTGCAGGTGTCCTCAGTGTTCCCAAGATTATGATGTTTTAGAGCCTGCACATCTTTCCCTCTAGGCATTGATGGCACACACTAAGTAGAAATAGCAAAGTAGGGCCTTGGGTTGCTAGGCAATCCTCAGAGTCATCTCTGGCCAGACCCCTTTTGGGTTTGCCGCAGCAGTTGTTCCAAACCTTTACATTCATTAACATCCAATAAATTTTGACTGCAGCCTTCTTTGTAGCAGGCACTGTATCCCCACCTTCCATCCACGTTTTCTTCATTCTTAGCAGATAAATAAAAATTTCAACTTTTCAACGAAACTTCCTCTTTATTTCCAGATGTGTCCATTTCCTCACATCTTTACCTCTGCCTGTCCTATCTCTCAGGAAGAGGCATCGTTTCCATATTTATCCTTGCCCCTACTCTCATCCTGGCGATCTTCCTCCATCACGTGGAACTTTGTCCAGATATCCTGCTTCTGTCTTGAATCACTTCAGCTGGACCCATCTTGCCAGAAGGCGAATCTCATGATGTCTCTTTGCCTGCCTCCTGACTCCCAAATACTTAAAACACCTCAGTGGGCCACTGTTACTCTTAGGATATCCTAAGACAAAAACTCTTCAATGTGACCTCCAAAGCCTGGCTTCTGCCTACCTCTCCATTCTCAGCTTTCACTCACTCTTTTTCTTGACATACTGGATTTTCAACCCCTCAAACACATCTTGGGCTTTCTCTGACTATAAAACCTTGCACGAGCTCTTTCCTCATCTCTGCCATCTTAGTTCAAGCATCATTTCTGTAGGGGAACCTTCCCTAATGAGGTCCAGTTCTTCTACTGTAGACTTCTATGGCCTGGCATGTCTTTTTCTTGGCCCTTATTATGTAATTGCTATTTTACATTTAGTTTGTATGATTATTTGATTAATGTCTGTCTCCCTCACTAAGCTACATCCGTGAAGGCAGGAGCCTGTATGATTGTGCTCACCATTTAGTAATAGAGGCTGACTCAGTGTCTGGTACATCAGAGATGCTCAGAAAGTACTTGTTGCATGAAGAGAAGCAGCATTTCCCATTTCAGAGGTCATCTGTGACCTTCAAATGTCACATTTGACACTTTTCCTTTTCCTGATCTTATCCTATTTGAACTCTGCATATTGGACACTGATAACCCCCTATTCTTGAAATTCCTTCTTTCTTTGTGACTTACGTCATTTTTTTCTCTTATTACTCTTCTTTTTTGTCTCTTTTACTGTCTTTTCTTTCTTTCTATTTACAGCTTCATTGTAGATAATAAATGACACTTGTTGGAGGAATGAATAAAATGTTAGTTTTCCTTACAGTTCTTCCTCTGGTCTTTTTCTCTTTTTCTCCTGCCCTCTTTTCCTTGGTGGTATTATCCAACACCATGGCTTCACAGTCATCCATCTGCTGGTCCAGGCCTGTTATTTATAACTGGTTACTTCATGGAGTTATCCTAGAGTATTTTAAGATCAACCCAATCCAAACCAAAGTGGTTCTCAACCTAATGTTCCTCTCCTGTAACCTGCCTTCAGTAAAGTTCCCCACTACCCAGTTTCGGTGGGTCTAAGCCCAAGACCTAAGACCATTCTCTACTCCTTTCTTCCTTTGCCATTAATACCAAATTCTACTACTGTAAGTCAGATATCCCTCCCTACTACGTAATTATACGTTCCCAACCAGCATTGCTTACTTTTGTAGTTCTCAAAAATTTTTTTTTCAGAAAGAGAACCCTTTAAAAGGTGACCTCTTATATAAAGAAGTATTATATAAGGTAAATGAAGAAGAGCTGCGTTAGTTGAAGGTGAGGGAAGGGATCTTGTAGCAACCCCCTTGCCCAGTGAGGTGATACCAGATGATGCTATGGTTTGAAAAAACACTATCCTATGTGATTGTAACAGCCTTTAAAAATGCTTTAAAATGTAAAACACAGAAATAATACTTTCCCAAGAGAGTTATTAAAATTAAATTAAATTTTATGAAAATTAGGTTAAATATAAAGCCATGGCATATGGTACGCACTCAGCAAGTGATAGCAGTAATTATTATTATTCCGTATAATCTTTCTTCAAACTAACTTCTTAATTAGACTTTGCTGTTTTTCCTAGACAGTTGATCACTAAGTCTGGACACTAAATATATTTTTTCTTTTTTTATTGAAGTATAGTTGATTTACAATATTGTGTTAGTTTTAGGTATACAGCAAAGTGATTCCATTATAGTGATTCCATTATATGTGAATGTATCTATGTTCTTTTTAAAAATTATTTTCCATTACAGTTTATTACAAGATACTGAATATTCCCTGTGCTATACACTAAATTCTTGTTGTCTATTTTCTTTATATATGGTAGCGTACATCTGTTAATCCCATACTCCCAATTTATCCCTCCCCACTTCCCTTTTGGTAACTATAAGTTTATTTTCTGTCTGTGAGTCTGTTTCTGTTCTATAAATGAGTTCACTTGTACCATTTTTTAGATTCCACATATAAATGATATCATATAATATTTGTCTATCTCACTTAATTCAGTATGATAATCTCTAGGTCCATCCATGTTGCTGCAAATGGCATTATTTCATTCTTTTTTTATGGCTGAGTAGTATTCCATTGTGTGTGTGTGTGTGTGTGTGTGTGTGTGTGTGTGTATACACACACACACACACACACACACACACATACACATACAGACACCACATCTTTTTTATCCAGTCATCTGTTGACGGACACTTAGGTTGTTTCCATGTCTTCACTATTGCAAATAGTGCTGCTATAAACATTGGGGTGCACGTATCTTTTTGAAATAGTTCTTTCTTCTTTTCTGGGTATACGCCCTCGAGTGGGATTGCTGGATTATTTGGCAAGTCTATTTTTAGTTTTTTAAGGAACCTCTGTACTATTTTCCATAGTGTCTGTGCCAGTTTACATTCCCACTAACAGTGTAAGAGGGTTCCCTTTTTCTCCATACCCTCTCCAGCATTTATTATTTGTAGACTTTTTGATGGCCATTCGGACCCGTGTGAGGTGATACCTCATTGTAGTTTTGATTTGTATTTCTCTAATAATGAGTGATATTGAGCATCTTTTCATGACCACTTTTCTGTCTTCATTGGAGAAATGTCTATTTAGGTCTTCTGCCCATTTTTTCATTTTATTTGTTTGTTTGTTTGTTATTGTACGAGCTGTTTGGTATTTTGGAAATGAATCCCTTGTCAGTCACATTGTTTGCAGATATTTTCTCCTAGTCCATAGACTGTCTTTTCATTTTGTTTGTGGTTTCCTTTGCTTTGCAAATCTTCTAAGTTTGGTTAGGTCCCATTTGTTTATTTTTGCTTTTATTTCTGTTGTATCGGGAGACTTCTTAATATTTTCTCTCTTTTCACTTTCATTCTCACCTTTTCAGTCCAGGCTCTCATGGCCTTACTGCCTTATGACCAAACTATCTCTTAATTGGCACTCATTCCTCACATCAGTCCTCCTGTAGCTCATCTGCACTAGTCCCAGGTCAAATATATTTCTTGGCTCTACCTGACTACAGGGCCAAGTTCAAACACCTTAGCTTGGTAACTGCCATGATCCGTGATTGATCCTTACTTTTGTGCCAGCATTTTCTCCTTTTACTCTCTCACATAAACCCTCTGCTGAAGGCAAGCTAGGTTCGTCATTGCTCTGGAACACACCAGGCATATTCCTGCTGCCACTCCATGTTTCTCTCTCATTTACAGTAGAAGCAGCATTCTGCTCCTTTAAGTCCTAGGTGTCATTAAAGGCCTATTATACTGTCTATTCTGTCTCACCAGTTCCTGAAAGACTCCTACTGGGTCCATTTTTGCCTGCTTGGAGCTTTCTTAAATGCATACCAAACCCCTAACAGTTAGGAATCAATTTATTAATTGTTTCACTCATTTATTTAATAGGTAGTTATGAAACACATATTATGGATTGGGCACTGTAGTAGGTGCTGAGACTACAATGGTGATCAAGATAAATGCACCCCTGCCCTCAAGGAGATTATATCTACCAGGGATGGCAGAGGGAAAAAGCAGTTATGACAAGTAAAAGTAAGCGCTCTGATGGAGGATGTAAGGAGCTGTGGGAATATATAGGAGAAGATCTAATGTAGTGCAGGGGCATGTGGGGGTGTGTCAAAGATGGTTTCCTGCAGAGAGAGACTATTAGACTGGAATCTGAAGGATAAGTGGAGTTGAGTGATGAAGAGAAGGGAAGGTGTTCTAGGCAGAGGAGACATCGCTGTTGGTTTTTCTTAGGGAAGGTCAGTTACTAGGAGGTAGAAGAGCAGGAAGGATTCCTGGCAGGGTTTATCTTTGGCTTAAAAAGAACCAGGGAAACTCTGGAGAGTCTGGTTCAGGGTGTAATGCTTTCTCCATCCCTTCCTTGGCCTCTCCCACCTTCCCTGCCCCCCAGTGCACACACACCTCCTTCTTTCAGATTTAATCCTCTTGGGGGTTAGTTCCTCGCTTCTAAGCTTGAAGCCAGTCATTTGACCTGAAGCAGATGACTTCCAGCAAACCACCAGGAGCCTGTCCTTTCCCCACCTCCATGTGATAACCCAAAATAATTCAGAGACACACAATCCTTGAAACCACCTAAGCCCCGCCCAGAGGCCTCATAACTCTTTCTAAAAATCTTCCTCAAACAGAGAGGAGTTTTGTGGGTTTGTTTGATTTTTTTATGTTGCTGTTTTCAGGATGTAACTTTTCTCTTTTCCTCTCAAGCCTGGGCTCCAGGCAGTTATCCAAGAGAGGAGAGGTTTGGAGTCCTGGGCTGGTCCCAGGGCACACATCAAGGCAGAGATGAAAATATAGGCAAATGGTCTAGGATGTCTTTATGAACACCACTCAGATGACTTGGCTGAAATCTTCCTCTTACATCAGAACTCAAATGGTTTTAACAACATGGTTTGATAAAAACATTTTCTTTAACAGTCGTGTTATAGTCATTAAGATATAACCTTGGGAACTTATACATGATTTAATTCCTTTTTGAACTAATTTCTCTAGCTTTATAGACATGTACTGGGTTTCTTTCCAGGTACAAAAGGAGTTCTTTAAATGACCGTCATGTGGATTCCCTGCTCTACTAGTTTTTGAGTATCCTTACCTAGAGATTATTATTAGACACAAAGCCAAATAAATATTAATTTGAGATTGAACCACTTTCCAGATTTAAAAAGGAGGTAATAATACACATATGCAAGTTCTTGTCTGAAATTTTTGGGTCCAGATACATTTAAGAATTCAACTTATGGTGTTGGAAAGTAAAGTTTTGGTGGTGAGTATGTTTTAGGGTTCACAGAAATAGAAATGTAATCTTGTACTCATGAACCTTATATAATGTTATAAATTAGTTGCCTCGATAAAATTTTTTTAAATTCAAAGTTTTGCAGATATTACGGAAATAATACAGTGGCTGTATTGTATAGTATTCTAGTCAAGGTCTGGGGCAGCACCTTCTAATCAAGAATGATGTTGCTAATGTGAGACATCTCAGTACTTACACTATGTGCGATAGCCTCATGTTAGTTCAAATGAGTCTTTAGTGCAAAACTTAGGAAATAGATGTTTTGTTTTCAGAGCACTTTGGATTTTAGAATTACCGATAAGGAATTCTTCATCTTGTTTCACTGAAAGAGTTCTATCAAATGTGGTGTTAATCAGAAAAATGTTGATTCAATGTAAAATATTATTTTAGAGCCTAGCTATTGAGCATTGGAGTATCTTTGTCCTTTTTGACAGAAATGTTTTTGCAAAATCCTTTATGGTTATAAATAAATAATTTCTGTATCTGGAAGTTCCGTATACAATTCTCTCATTTTATTCATTATTTTACTATCTATTACTGTTTGCTGAGCTGGTTAGCTTTCCAATATATATTTCCTTTACTACAAATTGCAAGGTTGCTCTTTCTAGATGTTCTGTTGAGCACAGCCTTTGTGTCTCTACCATCTGTTTTGAGAACCTTTTGGTGAAGTTAGTTGTTTAGTTGACTGTGTTGGTCTGGTGGGCATCTCAGATTTATTTGTCTAGAAACCATGCTACTTGGGGAAATGGAAAAAGTAAAGTACTTAGAATACTCAGAACCCCTGGAATTTCACTTTATTTCTGCTTCTTTCCAGCCACGGTGATGATGGCACACAATTCACATAACTTGTCTGAGCTTTAATTTCTCAACTTCAAAATGGGGATAATAAGTGCCTTTGATACATGTTATTCTTCATATACTTTCTCAGGCATGGTGGGAGGTTGAAATGAGATGTTGGTGCAAGCAAGAAGATCCACTAAAATTCAGATTCAAGGAGAGGAAACTATCTAAATTCAAGGTCTGTACATCCCTAAGGCAATGTCTATAGTTAAGTGTTGGATTATGTGGCTTTATTCCTGTTCAGATATGGATACAGACCATTTATTGAATATCCGCTGTACCAGGAACTGTGGGAACCATTCTTACTTAATCCTAACAACACCTCTTTGAGGTGGCTGCCATCATTCTTCATTTGAGAGATGACAGAGATTTGGTCGAGGTCACGCCACTATCTAGTGTGTGAGCCAGACTGAAAACCAGATTTGTTTGATGGTTAAGTCAGCACCCCTTCTAGCTATAAAGATTATGTTGCAACAGCGAATGTTTTGTGGTTATTGTTTTGTGTTTTACAAATTAAGAGCAAGATGGGATTCATAAAAATTTAGATAATTCTTTTCTCTTGAATGTGAATTCCAGACGGTATCAATAAGTCACACACTTTGGAAGCTCAGGGGAAATTAGTCATTATTTGATGCCTTGGAAAATCTTCATTTTTCTCTTCATTCACTCATTCTTTGTGGTAGAATTTATTCTCATCATGCAATCCTTATAAACAAACAGAAGTATTTTATTAGTTTAAAAATATTTATCAATCCATTCTTCCCTTTTAAGTCTCAGAAGCAGTAAAATGTCATTTTTCTTTGCTGTCCTCTTGGCCTAGTTGTTTGCTTGCCCTGAATGAATTGTTGAATTGAGAAACCCAGATGAGCCTCCCAGAGCATACTTCTTTCTTATTTCCAGTAAGTGGTCCAATCCACAATGCTCTCTTAGCTGTCAGTGACTGCATTTACCATGACCCTGGGTGTAGTCACTCAGAGATGAGGAAGCCCCGGAGAGAGGATGCATTAGAGGTGGGAGACTGACTAGTCAGTACCGTGGAGTCTCTTTATTTTAGTCCCTCTCATTTAAGATGATCAGAGTAAGATGATCAGAGCAAGTCTTGCCAGCTGGGAGAAACACAGCGCAGGGGATGTGAGAACACCTACAACCCACAAAGACCAGCTCTCACCCATCACTTTGCCAACTGAGGCTTCATTCTAGAGAGTAAGAGCTTCTTCATGGATTCAGATGCCTCCTGGCTGCATCTAGCCAAGTGTTAATTAATGTCTAAGTGTCAGTGACTCTAATTAGGTAAAATATCTAGAAGAAATTAGTCTTTGTGAAAAGGACTTGAAGTGAGGATGAATTTGAGGAAAAGAGAACAAAAGGTGGATTCCAGTTTTCATATGATTTCCTTCTGGGTGGTGACTGTGGGGACAGGGAAGTAGGGTGTGAGATAATTAAGAACTTTACTGGCAAATGTCACATTCTCTTAGAGGCTCCCGTAACCTCAGATGTCCTTGATTTTTTTTTCTGTCTTCTTCATAATCAATTAAAAAAATTACTGAGCACCTCATATGTGTCCAGGCACACTGTGTCCCAGACCATACTCGTGATCAAGCATGCAGGTAGCCCTTGCTCTCCTGGAATTCTTAGTCTAGTGGGGGAGGTGGATGTTAATCATATAACTACACAAAATGTAAAATTTTGACTGAGGAAGATGTTTATGGTGCTGTTAGAGAAGATTTCTTTTTTGTGTGATGGATTCATCAATGGTGGGATTGTTATACCTTATTTTCTTGTAAATATCAGAAGCCTTTTATTATGATTTAGATACTTTTATTTGGTATTTAAAGGAATATCCTAGTTTTAAAAAAAGATTAATCATGTAGTCTGTAAATGGACTGCTGAATTGAACTAATTTTTAAACACACACAAAATGTTTATGTATGTGTATGTATATACATACACATATATAAATATAACTTTTATATATTTATAATTTGTTTGTTTTTTTAACTAGCATCTTTCCCTGATTATAAAAGCAATGTAAAGTTATCATAGAGAGTTTGGAAAATCATAAAAAGTGCAAAAAAAAATCAAAATTCCCCAGAAAAAAATCAGTGTTAACATTTTGATATGTATCTTTCCAGTCCTTTTGCTAGACATACATATATTTAAAAATACAATTTGGATTATTTTGCCAAAACAATTTTCACATTTTAAGAAGGTTTTTTTATTGAATCATAAGCATTTCTCATACCATTTATTTACTGCATTATATTCTGTTTGTACCATAATTTATTTTATTAGTCCTTTATTGCACACAATGGTGTATCCCATTTTGCTACTGTAAATAATACTGTGAAGTACAGATTTTTATAATTTATGATAATTTTCTCAGGCTAGATTTTGAGAAGAAAAAAAAACCAACAGAGTCAAAGGGGTAAAGTTTTAAGGTTTGTGATGTGTACTGTGAAATTGCTTTCCAGATAGAGAATATAAATCTAGTTCCCATTAGCAAAGTATGAGAGTGATTATATTACTGGTTACTTTTATTGTCACTGAATATGATCATCATTACAAATAGTTGAAAACATTATTTTCTTTTAATTTTCTGTTTTGGTCTACTAATGGAAGTAATTCTTTTTAATAATTATATATCATTTATGAATCTCAGTTCATATTCTTTGCTCATATTTTTATTGTGGTTTTTGGTGTTTTTCTTATTGTTTGGTAAGAGTTTTTTATTTATTAAGGATACCAATCTTTTGTCATATACAGAAATTTCCAAGTCTTTTTAACAGAAGTTTCTAAGTTTTATGTAGTCAGAGCTACTGGTTTTTTCTTCTTGGTTTTTTTTGCTTTTATGCTCAGAAAGTTTTTCCCTGTCTTATTTATCACACAACATTTTGTTTCTGGGTTTTAAATCTTGATGAGTTTTCATTGTGTGCTCATAAGATACTCCGCCAAACTTGTGCATTGCCTAACATGGCACTTCTGAATATGAGGTATAGTCACCTCATGTTTGGCCGATAGTTTGGTCTCAGTAGACATTGGTTATTGGGGCAGTTCATTAAGCCACATTTTGAAAGAGGAGGAAGTATAAGTATTACCCAGTGAAACAAAAGGGAGAAGGATCATGAAAGACGGGAATTCATCACAAGGTTTTAAGCAGGAGAGAGACATTGATCAAATTGACAATGGGAAATTTAGGTAGCTTATTCTAATTTACTCTGAGCAGCAGAGAAGAGGATTAGAGAAGATAAGATTTGAATCTGGGCAATCCATTAGGAAAGAAAACATTACCTTTATCAACAATATTTAAGAAATGGGGGAGGTAGTATCATTTGGGCTAGAGAGAAACAGACTCAAGAAATACTTAGATGGTAGAATTTGTCCACTCCACCTCTGGCCTTTTTTGACCTTGAATATGGACAAAGAAGTCAGTACAACATAGAGGAAATACATTCTGGTTTGGGAATGAGGGCTCTGACCACCACCAGCATCATCATCTTGACTAGTTACTTCTTCTACTGCTTTATCACTGTAAGTGCTTTCTGGACTAGCTGATATTTAAAGGCTTTAAAAATTCTCTGTTCTCATAATTTTAGGTACCAGTCTAGTATTTTGAAACTACAGAGTAGCCTGAGAAGTCTTATGAAAATAGGAACTTGTACTTTTCTAGGATTTTTGACTTCCTGTTTTTTAAAAAATTTGAGCTAGAGAAGACACTAAGAAATGTCAGAATGAGCCCCTGCCTGCTGCTTGGTCAGCTGAACAGAGAAGGTTTCTGATGCCCAGAGGTGAGGCTTGTTTAAGGGGAATTGACAGCAGAAACATAGCCCTCTTACCTCTCCAGTGTGTCTTATAGTCGGCATCATCATTGTATCTTGCTGTCTTGTGACCAAAAACCAAAAAAGGAAGACATGCTCAGAAACGACAGCCATGTAGCAAACCAGATATAACATCAGAAACTCAAAAACCATGGTTCAAATGGTTGGCATTTTAGGTAAAGTTTGGGGTTTGGTTCACTCAATTTGAAAATGCTTGCTCAGTTCTGTGGCTGAAACAGTTTAGCTTACAGTCATTTTAGTCTTTAGTAGGGGCAGAAAAACTGAAGGGTGTCAAAGAGAAACACCTTGCATTTCAAGAGTTCCTTGCTCTTTGGTATTTGGTTTGCTATTTTCTGACATTTTTGTGTTGAGGCATTAGAATTGGGTCTACATTCTGCTGTCTGCTTTGCAGTCTTATCTAAGGAATCTATAAGCAGCTTAACCCTGTCAAGGGGAGATTATAGTAAGATGGCCCCTTCAGGAAGCACCAGAATTCCATTCCTCAAGCCATTAGCTGTGTCTTGCTTACATGAAGCTTATCGTGCTGCCCTCAGAAAATTTCCATCTTATCATGGGCTGCATCGTGAATAATGGAAAAGACTGTCTGAAGTGGTTTGAGTGTTTTCCTAGATTATTTGGAAATTTCCAGCCTCGTGTACTTGACAGAAGACCTCTGACCTTGGGGATGACAGCATGAAGAGGAGATATGGCTCCTCCTAGTCAGCCAAGGGGAGCCCATAATTACTCTGCAGATGCTTTCTATTATTTTTGTCGTGAAATTTCTGAGTATGGTCACCAAGTGCATGGGAAATGAATTCACTTTAGGAAAAAAAGCCTAGCAGAGAGAATTCATTCCTCAAATGGAAAACTTTCAAAAGCTTTTTATTTATCTGCCTGTAATCTTAAGAAGGAGTTTTAAATTAAATATTGTTATTGAAAATTTATTAGTTTTCTTTTTGAAAGCAATTTTAGGGAAGGCTTAGTTTAATATCTAATTCTTTATGTACTTGAAATTCTTCTTGGTAAATTTAAAAAGACAAAGTTTATATTAGTTATTACAAGTTGCTGAAAGCTTAAAAATGGAATTTTCTGTCTTCTCACTTTTTGTTTCTAAAACTTTTTGCACACGATAATAATCTTTATGTATTATGAAATCAAGTTCTCAATCTTTGCTTTCTGGTCTAAAACAGGAGCAAAATGATAACTTACTCATAGCCATGCACTTTTGTTTCTCCTCTATTGTGTTCATTCTGTCATCCAACCTGAGAGGTCCTTTCCTCTCAATTTCTGACTATAAAAATTGTATTTGTCTTTTAAGATTCAGACCAGTTGTTGCCTTCCTCTGTCTCCTAGGACAGATTTCTGAGCAGCAAAAAGTCTGTGAACTTTTAGGAAAGGAAGCAGATCACTGGTAGCCTGTATGGATTTTTGATAAAGAAGTCATTACACACTATCCTCATCTCTTATTTAGCTTTATTACTCAGCTGATAAAGGAAATGCAACAGACATGGTATATTTGGACTTTAGTAAGTCTTTGATAAGTCTCTCTTGATAGCCTTGTGGTCCATGTAATAGTACAATTAGGTGGAAGAGCAACTGCTTAAATGGCTGAAGCCAAAATTACTGATTAGTGGCTGTTGGCCTGTGAAATGCTTCCTGTGAAATGCTGCCAGGCTTTGTCCTTGGCACTATTGTAGAGAAAAAATTTTATTAATGATGAGTCATTTGGGATGGGTTTTAGGACATGCTGTAGTTACAAACAACCCCCCAAATTTAGTGGCTGAAAATAATAAAGGTTGATTTCTCTCTCATACTACAAGTCTCACATTACAAGGCACTTCTCCGTGTGCCTGCAAGGAGAGATCCACAATACTTGTGAACACCCCTAACGGCCGCCACACTGATTGGACAAACAAAAACATGAAATATTGATGGGTGATATGACATTGGAGGTATGGTAAATGGGATTTCTGGTCAGAAGACCTGGTAGCAGGCTGTAAACTCTTCTACTTGTTATTTGTATGACCTTGGGCAAATCACTTAACTTGCCTAAGTCTGTTTCCTTATCTATAAAATAAGACCATCAATGATGTCAACATCCCGGGATTATTGTGAGGTATACTAGTGTCCAGTACTGGCTGTGACTGGTGTCTCTAGTTTGGAATCAGCTTTATATATTGGTGCTTTATTCTTGGATGTATGAAAGATTTCTACTGCGAAGTATTATCCATGATAATATTATTATTATCCATTTAAAACTTTTGCATCTTTTAAAATTTAATGTAATTTGGTTTGAATTGCATCTTGCATTTGTTTAACTTGCCAATCTTAAAAAATAATATATAGAATCTCTTACAGATAGCTCATTATTACTTACCTCGTCTGAAAGCTCCCTTTTTTTGTACAGGCATTTGATCCATTTACATTTATTCCCGTAAATTTTAAAGAAACATTTTCTTTCAGATATAGCGATCTATACTTTCTGTTTCTGTATTTCCCTTTTATTCTTACTAGTGCCGTATATACTATTTGCTTTGTTTTTTCCTTTTTGAATGTAAACATCCTGTTTTTCATTCTCTTAATTTATACCTTAAAGAAACAAAACCCAACTCTATAAAGTTTTTTTTGAAATACCAAAATGAAGAACAAAATAATTATTTATGCCTCCAAACTTTGAACATTGGTCTTTCTTTTCCTCTGTGTTTGTACTTTAGAATATTTTCACCTGCTCAGATTTATTTCTCTATACTTATCCTATAGAGAAGGACCAATCTTTAAGTACAGACAAGAAATGGGGGTACCCAGTGGTACATAGCTTCACCTAGGTAAGATACAAAGGGTCCTCTTTAGGGTTAGATTAAAAGACTGAAAAGGACACATGGGAGGTGCTGCATTGACAACCAAGTAGTGGTGGTGCTGGAAAAGGTGGCTGCTGCTCTGGGACTTCATTTCATGGAAATTACTCCTGAGCCCTCTGGCACAGATTCCAATGACTCCTGGGAGAAAAGACTCACTGTTATGCCTCCAGTCAACAAATAACAGTTTCCTGGACCCACAAGCAAACTGGATCCCTTGGGAATGGGCAGTAACAAATGCATAGGTAGAAGGAAGTCAATATAAATGTAGTTTCCTGTGGCAATGTGGAAACAAAATGGTCTCAGGGTAGCACAGGATGTAAGACCCACTCCAGAGCCAGAAGCACTGAAGTAGAATAAACACAGATGCTGGTCGCCTGCCATGGATTAAGGAGGATTATTTAATTTTGTATTGGAATCCAGAGAGTTGTAATTTGTAAGGTTTTATGTTATTGTATGGATGGTTTTTCTTATTTCATATTTTCTTTGTTCATGTAGGTGATTTTGGTGGGAAGATTTTTTAGACTGTTCTCTCATTTCTTAGCCAGAAGCCCAAAGGGATTTCTTTGTCCCAGAGGACAGAGCACCAACTCAGAGAAACTTTTGCTTAGGAATTTCAGGTATCAATTGGCAGACAGGAGCATATGTCAACTCTCCAATCTAAATTCAGGATGGATCTAAGAAGCCATTTAAGACACAAACTTAGGTGAGATCTCTGGGCAAGTTTCTGAGAAAGGATTGGGCAGACAGACTCAATCCCTGCAGCTGTGCAAAATGTTTCCAAATTCAAGCACTTTAGTGAAACATAAATATACATTATGTAGCTAACAGAATTGGGATGGGTCTTGTGGAGCTAAGGCATTACCAAAAAAAAACCCCCCAAAACAAAAAAAAACAAAACCCAGGATTCTAATAGCTAGGCACAAACAGCTTCAGGATCTGCAAGCAGCAGCTGCAGCGTTTAAATAAACACCCAGCCTCTGCACGTGCACGTGTGGCAAGGCCTGTCAGTATCACTTTTCAACCACACCTGCTCTCCCAGATGGTGACCACTGCCAGCAGCCTCGGCTCCTCAAGGAAGGACGACAGTCCTGGATTGTTTCACAGAGGTTTACTGATGGGAAAATAACTACCCATCACCTCAGGCCAACACTGGGAACATTCTTTTGCATTTCCTTTATCATGCATTAGAAAAGGTCCCACTTTTCTTTTTCTTTCTCTTCTTTCCCCCTAAAAGACTCCCGTTCTGAGAACCTCAAGTCTTTTGCAGCAAGTCTGGAACACAAGCCCATTCATTGGTATTAAAGTGGATTTGCACAGGCTCCATGAAAATTGCCAGGGGCTAGGTGGGATTCTGCTGACCCAGAGCAGAGCCACTGAACCAGAGCTGGCTCTGGGATTTGAACTTATAGCCACTCAGCACACTGTTTGGGCTAAAACTGAAATGTAGCTCAGCTGCCTGTGTTCTTTGACTTCTGGAAACTCTCTTCTCTCATGGCTTTCCCAGCACAGTCCATCTGTTTTACCTCCTCTCTCTGTATTCTTTCTTAGTCTCCTCGATGCTTTCTCTTCTCTGTTCCTGAAATGTTACTGTCTTCAGAGCCATGTGCGTGGCCTTCATCCTTTCCTCCTCTGCATGTTGTTGGTGGGTCATCCAGATTCCTGATTTCAGCTCCATACCCACAAGGCCAGCCCGCTCTGGGACTTCCTCTACTGGGTCTTTGTGAGTTCCTTTAACTTCCCTCGTCCTGTGTTCTGTGTCTTGGTTACTAAGTGCCCCTGCCCCTTCTGAAATGACCTGCCTTTCCACACACCAGTCTTGTCCTCTCTCTCTGCTTTCTCATTTGGAAAAATCTTTGTTTAAAAAAAATCCTTTTCATAGGCTAAAACCTCTTTGGAAATTTACCCAACCTTCCTCCCTCTCTGCTGGAATTAATTGCCGCCTTCATTGGTAAAACAAACATTACTGAGGACCTGCTGGGCTTGAGGCACCGGGCAGGCACTAGGGGACCTCAGGAGTCTAGTGTGGGAAGATAGACTGTAGTCAGTTAGCATTTGAAGTGGTGCAATAAAGATATGTGCTAAGTGCTGTGGGAGCACAAGCGAGGGGGTCACTAACACTCCATTTTCAGAAATCCCCAAGGTAGGGAGCTGGGAGCAGTGTCTGGCATGCCTAGAGTACTCCCAAGCAGACAGCTAGACTTGCTGGGGGGTTTCTTCCTGACTATCCTTCCTAGCCTCCAATCTGTCTTTCTTCTTCCAAACTCATCTATTCTCTATTACTCCCATTGGGAAGCTGCACAGAGTGAAGACAACTTCATTTTCCCCTTTTCCTCTTTCCGGATCTCAGAGTGAACTCATGACTTTAATGTCTTTCACTCCTTCAATATGAGATGGTGATGTTGGCAGAAATACACTCAAAAACTAGAAGCAAATCTTAAATGGTGCGTACTCATGGTAAACCTCCAGGGTCTGCTCTCTTTAAAGCCTTCTCATCAGAGATCATCCCCTGCCCTGTTGCCTGTTCATCTCTTCCCTGTGAGCTTTCTTGTTTGACTCATGCTGTTCTGATCAAGCTGTCCTTTTCTTCTGGTGAAAATGATCCTGGAGATGTGTGTAACACATTACTGTATTATTCTTCATGGTTTAACACGTCCTATCAAATTGTTATTCTAGATGAGTGGAGAGACCAGGCCCCATTTGGGAGCTAGGACGGCAAGGGGAACTAGGTGTCTTAGTCACTGCTCCATCCCATGGAATCTGGCAGGCTAATATGTAGGATGAGCCCAGGATGACAAATTTGAGAGATAGAAGGGAGCTTAGCATTTATTTAGTGGAACATGCTTATTTTATAAAGGACAGAATGGAAGCTGGGAGAGGTAAAGTAATGTGTCTATGGTTCACAGAGAATTAGTGGCCAGTTTGTCTAATGTCCTGTCCAGTGGTGCTCTTTCTGCTTCACTCATCCCTGGACACAGTGCTGCAGTTGCTTGTAGCTGTAAGCCTTAACCTCATTATAATAGGTAGGTCCCATGGTTGCACATCTGGTCTTCTGTTACCCTCAGAACAGCTGAGTTTTCCTATGTCCCATGGAAGGTGTGGAAGTTGGCTGAGGGAAAGAGGAAGGATGAGACTAAATAGCACCAGAAAGCAGGAGGGCCAGTGGAACTGAATGGGTCTTAGGATTCTACCTACCTACCTACCTACCTACCTAGGGTCTTTGCAGCAGAAGTTAGTACTGGTCCCAGTCAAAGGCAAGATAGGTACAGACATCTTGGTAGTGCCATCCTGGAAAGATGGCACACATGGAAACCAGTTGAGACTGAACAACTCAGGTACCCTGGGGAGGAGAAAGGCCAGTCCCAGAACAAAAACACCCCTATCCCCAATGCTGACACTGAGGCATTCTGTAAGCCCTCTGAAATTCAGGTCAGTCTAAGAGAGAAAGAGAAGAGGATGGAAAGAAGAAATCTGGAAATGACTTAAGAGAAGTGGCAGTGATTAAGAAAATCCCAAAGGTCTGAGTTTAGCTAGAGTCAGTTTAATTAAGTTCACCAATCTGCCATTGGAGAACTGGAGTTTGAGATAGAAAACATTATTGGGCAGACATTATTATTAAGAAGGTATCAGTGATGTCCTGGGCAGGAGGACCACACAGCTAAATAGTTTCATCTCTGAACCACTTTTCTGGTGATGAGAACAAGGCAGTCCTCTGCTTTCTGGAGATGCATCCAGCTGTGGGGCATACGACCTTATACAGCTGGTAAGTGGAGATACACAAGACTGAGAAGCGTGATGAAAACCATAGTCAGGAGAACACCAGCATCCCTGATACATAGTGGAGCTGCTGGCGGCACCTGGACAGCCATGTGAGAGTCCATTCCTTTTTTTCTTGACATTTCATATTTAAAACAATTAAAAAAAATAAAGACCTTTCCAGAATAGCAGTTGCAAGCTGGATATTGACAATGTCTGTTACTTCTAGTCATGGACTTGAAGGACTGATTAATGGATGATCTACACAGCTCTGGCAAACTAATACATTTTAGAGATGCTTAGCGTCACCTGCAGTTTTCCGTCAGTTCCTATTCTTTGAGATTCAGTTTTCCCCAAAGCATAGAGGTTCAATGAGGAGACAGCCTAGTAGAAAGTTGCATCCTGATATGAGAAACGATAAAGATTTAGCTTTGGGTCTTTGCCAAATACTCACAATTAAGCACTACCCAAGAAGAGAAGCTAATGTGGTAAAAAGAAAAATAGTAGGACCAGTAACTATTTGTAACTCTTATTTTCCCTATTTGTATGTACACACAGACACATACTCACACACACTCACACAGACACACACACACTCTGGGCCAGTTCCTTTTCAACACAGCCCTGGGTATGTTAGAAAACTTGAGAACACAGGCTGTCTAGTTGTATGCTGTACTACATTAGCCTGGAGTCTGAAGGAGTGTGGTGTGTGTGTTGAGGGGTGGAAATGAGGTGAATTTAGAGTTAGGTATAAGACATGAAAGTACATCCTGGGATTTTGGTAAGGCTGATTGTTTTTCTGAGGCTGAATCTGGTCTATGCTAAAGTGGAAATGGGAGTCAGGCATAGTCCAGACCACATTGAAGTAGATTAATGTCCCCTTATGAATAAGGCTTAGAGGATCTGTTCACCTGGGAGACCTTCAGACTGCGGGTGAGCAGGTATGAGAGATATCTTCAAGGACGCCACTGAAATGCATACTTGGTGTGATTCCACCTCGAGTGGGGAAGCTGAAGAGCCAGAGTCATGCTAAGTCTTCTATGACGAGGTGCCTGGACCCAACCAACAAAGCCTACACCTGTGCTTGGGGCATTGGGAGGCTTAATCATAGCTCTGCAGTTAGCCTTTTGGATGGGATCTCAACCAGTTCTTTCACCTTTTTGTGCCCCAATTTCTCATCAGGGACATGAGATCATTTAACAGTGAGTTCCCTCCATCCTAGGGGATTCACTGAAAATGGGATCCTAAACATTTTCACACATCAGATGCTTCATGAATGCTTAAGAACACTGTTATCTCAGTGGCATTTCATCTCTAAATGTTAATTTAATATATACTCTCTCTATTGGCCATGATAATTCTTAAGATAATTGTGTGTTAGGTTTAATGCAATGGAAAAAGAGTGTCAGCTTGTGTTTGGACTTCTGAGGCTAGGTAAGCATATGTCGAAGAGTCAGACACAAAGAATTAAGTCAGTCATCTAGAGTCTGGTTTCTTGATACTGTGTAGACAAGTTTTCCAGGTGATGAAATTGTGTCTCTCTCAACATCATGTTCTGGGATGTGTCTGTGTGTGTACGTTTGTGGTTTATGTTGTGTTTTCATCAAGAGTGAGTTGCTAATTATATATGAGCTAAATTGTTCTTCTTGGAGATGTGTTCAGGCTCAAAGCTCAGCTTTGTGGCAAGTTCTGGTTTCCTTGCTTGTGTTCCAGGTGCTGATTTCTGTTTCTAGTTTCCTTCTCTGATGCCTCATCTCTTTCTGTTCTTGTGCCTCTCACCGTGTGGCTGAAGGCTAGTGATTAGGCCCACGGACCCCTGAGCACCAGGCCTGCTTCAGCAGCATCTGCTACCCCTTTATTTCTTGTTTCGCTCAACTTCAAATCATGCGCTTTTACTCATCTGCCATCTGGCAGCCACCCTACATTCCATTCCATCACCATGGGGATGAGGCCAGGGGCAAGCCAGAAATGGCAGTTGCCTTGGTTGATAGACCAACTTTCCAGGAAACCACGGCCCAGAAACTTAAGGCAATGGTGCAGCCAGGAAAGCAGGTCAGCTGTGAATTACTGGGCCATGTCTAGATATCTAGAAAGTAGCTTTTTTCTGTGCCCTACCACTAAATTCCACTCATCTTGATTAATATTCACATAAGAATGTGCAACTTAAAAAAGTTATGGTAAAATACACATAACACAAAATTTACAATTTTAATAATTTTTAATGGTACAGTTTGGTGACATTATGTACATTCACAGTTGTTGTGCAGTCATTACCATCATTCAGAACTCTTTTCATCTTGTAAAACTGAAACTCTATACTGTTAAATACTAATGATTTCTTTTTTTTGTACCCATTCACTCTTCTCCTAGGCCCTGGCAACCACCTTTCTACTTTCTGTCTCTAGATTTGACTACTCTAGGTACCTCGTGTAAGTGGAGTCAGGCAGTATTTGTCTTTTTGTGACTGGCTTGCTTCACTTGGCATAATGTCCTCAAGATTCATCCATATTATAGCATGTGACAGGATTTTCTTTCCTTTTAAGGCTGAAAACCTTAAATAGATCATATTTTGTTTATCCAGGCATCCATCAGTGGACATTTGGGCTAAGGATGTGTGTCTCGTATGTGAGTGCAATATTTGGGGAGCCAGTGTGTATCTGAGGTAGTTTAAAACACCATGAACTTTGTGGTCAGACAGACCTGGGGTCTCACTTTACTCTGTTACTTTTTAGTGGCTCTGTTCCTTTTTAGTATGACCATGAAAAAGTTACTTATCCTCTCCCTAAAAAAGTACTTTTAAAAGTTTAAAGTATATCTTACATGTAGAAAAGGGTATAACTTACACGTCCAGTTTGAAAAACAATAATATAATATATAATATGATAGTAATACAAAAATAGAGTAAGCAGCCATATACTAGCCACACAGGCTATTACCAAAACCTATGAAACTCTTCAGGGCCCCTCCCGGCGTCCCTTCACACCTCTATCTTGAACTGAAAACTTGTTCATGTTGTTCCTTTGTTTTTCTTTCGTTATTATATATGTAGATCTCTAAACTATGTATTATTTAGTTTTGGTGTGATTGTTGAGCTTTATGTAAGTGAAATTCCACTGATTTTTTTTTCCTGCAAGCTTTAAGTTTTGAGATTCATTTATGTTGAAGTGTGTTGCTGTGATTGATTCATTTCCAATGTCATAAAAGTATTCCACTTCCATTTATGGACATTGGATTTCTTCCTTCATTTCCTTCCATCCTTCCTTCACCAGCATCTGGCAATCCCATTTAAAAATGTTGTCAGTTTGGTAGGTGTGAAATGGTCTCACACTTTCTTTTCAAACACTTAAGCTCACTATCTTTATTGAGCCTTCTGCGGTGATAAGTGCAGTGTATATGGTGCACAAATGAGAATTATTTTAAAACAAGACTGTTCTTCCATGAATGTGAACTGGCTGAACAGCATAGATACTTGCTAACTATATGTCAAGATGACCTATTGTTGCTGGGAATTGATACTGATATAAGTATTGATTAATCCCTAAGTTGACTTCTTGCCTTCCTCCAAGGAGGAATGGAGACTTTTTCCTGGCTCCCAGCTCGGAACCATTGTGTTAGTCATCCAGAAATATTTATCGGGTTTCAATGAGGGACATAACAAATCATGTAGAAAAGACAGCTCTTAATTTAATAATAAAGGGGAAGAGAAACACAAGGATCTGCTGAGTTCCAGGTAGAGTCATAGGTACTTTCCTATATGTTAATCCCCTACAATATACTCTTCAAAATGGGTGTAACATCTGAGTTCTTACAGTTGGGGAACTAGACCCAGAGGACTGTCAGTCAACTAAAAATATATTTTAGTTCTGAGTATGTTCCAAACACTGTCCTTGAATACAAAATGAATATAAAAGGTTCCTGCTTTCAAGAGTTTTGTATCCAGCCTGGCAAGGAAAACAGATGTGAATAAGTTTGCAATTGCATTTTCATGTGTTAAGAGGTATTATGGAGAGGTATAGTCTAGATACAGTGAAGGCTTCTCAGGGAAGAATACACTTGAACTAAGATTTGAAGGGTTATTGAGAGCTGGTCAGGTAGCAAGAAGGAACACTCCAAGTGGAGAGGACAGCATGAGCAAAGTAATGGATGTGAGAAACAGCATCCCCTTTCTCAGGAAAGTGCAAGGAGGGAAGTATCTGATGTAAGGAGATTACAAGGGGTGGTAGCCAGGATCAGAAGGAGGATTTTTGGAGACACAGGCCAGGGTTAGATCTTGTGGGAGTTGTAGGAGCCCTATGAAAGGAGTTTGAACTCCATGTAAACCTTCAATCAAGCAGGGAAGTAACATGGTTGGATTTTGTTTCAAGAAAAATCGCTTGGATGGATTGGTGTACAGAGCTGGGGTCAGGGAGATTAGGATATAGTAATGATAATTGAAGTAGGAGATGAAGAAGGTAGAGGCAACAAAGGTACATTTTGATTCTGCTCAGGTTTTAGTGACTAGTGGACATAGTAGCTAAGAGAGCTGTCGATGTTTAGGCATCATTCATCAAGATGGTGAATAAAAGGTGAACAGGTTTGGGGTGGGCTGTGACAATGATTTCAGGGATGGACATGTTCACTTGGTGGTTCCTGTAGGACATTCAAGTAGAAATGTCTAGAAGGTGCTTCGAGTTTCTAGGGTGACTGACTCATTCTGGTTTGCCTGAGACTTTCTCAGTCTTAAAACTGAAAGTTCCAAGTCTCAGGAAATCCTTTGGTCCCAAGGAAACTGGGATGGCGTAAAACTCAGTAGAGTCTGGGCTATAAAAGCTGATTTGGAATTTCTGAAAGCCAGATGCACAGAGGAGCATCCATAGGGAATGTGGAGAGTGAGAAGAGAAGGTGGCCAAAGATGGCTCTGGAGCAAACCAACTTCTGATGGGCAGCAGAGGAAGAGGAATTCATGAAGGAGCTCAGAAGGAAACCCCAGAGAGGCAGGCAGAGATCTGAGAGGGTGAGGTTGTGAAACCCAAGGGAAAAAAAAAATCCATAAATGAAGTGGTCAGTTGTGTTGAAGATGGCAGAAAACTGACTATTGGATTGGCTTTTAGAAGTAGTCAGGACTTTTTCTAAGAACAGATTCATTTTGTAATAGGAATTAAATCAGCAGAGGGCTGACTAGCAGGTAAGGAAGGAGGCACAGACTTTTAAGAAACTATATGTGAAGTGACAAAGGGAGAAGAGCTACCTAGGATAGCTCAACCCTGTGTCCTTGAAGGACAGCTGAGAAAAAATGAGAGAGAGGAGCCTGTTCATATAAGAGAAAGAAGTTTAGTGGAGAAAGAGATTGAAGGCTCAAGGGAGGATAATTGTTAGAGTAAGTAGGAAGGATGGGGTCAAGAAATGGATTGGACCAGAGCAGACTCCTCTTTTGAGACCAGAGGTATCAGTGTGTGTGTGGGGAGTTTGTAGCAAGGTCATGTAGCCACTTAGCCACAGAGTTGGGATTTGAATCAATGTGTGCCAGACTTCAAAAGCCATATCATTTCCACCTCATCATAGAAAAATACATTTAAGCTCAATAAAAAATGTCTACACATATGCATAATCACTTAGTGCTCCACACAGATACGTGCTCTGGGTGAAATTGGGGAAGTGATTAGAGCGATTGGAACCAGGTGTAGTTCGTCTGGGGCTCCTAACAGGAAAGGTGAACTCTGAATGGAATTCTTGGAGAATAGAATATGGTGAGGCAAGAATTAGTTTACATGTAAAAAAAAATTTAAGTTCAACTCATACTTCCTTTTAAGAAACTTGGTTTCACAAAATAAGAAAGTTGCTTCTTGTGCTTATTGATACGTAGATTCTCAATACATGAAGTGGATGAAAAATGTAGCCCATGTAGCAGCAGGATCACTAGTCCCCACTTCTCCCATTTCCACTTTTTCTCTCCTTCCATAGTAATAAAAATCTTTAAGTGAGATCATGGCTGCTCAGCTAACCACTACATTTCCTAACATTACTTACTAACATCCTTGATCAAATTCTGGCCAATTGGATGTGTTCAGAAAGTGACAACTCCTGGTTGTGTCTTTAAAGGGAGAGATGTGTCTTTCTTTTGCTTCTCTCTACATCTTACTACCTGGAATGCAGAGTAGTAATGGAGAGCCATTTTGGACCATTGCAGATGAGGGCAACATCCCAGGGATGGTGGAACAGCAATATAAGTGGAGTTGGGTCCTTAACACTGATGGGCTACCATATATAAGCCATTGGTAATTTGGATTTATGTTACAGCGTTTCAACTATGTACCTCATTGTTAGTAATAAGACTAATATAAAGTTGCTTATTTTCTATTCAAGATTCACACACATTTACAATATGATACTGATGTCTGAATTCTTTGCCTGTTTCTGTTCTATATTAAAGGCTTTCAGAGAGACCAGCCCTAAGTATTTAAATTCTCTTGCCTGAAGACTAGCTTAAAGTGATACATATGTACAAAAGCACCGACTAGGAAGGATGGGGCAGGCTCAGTGTTGCTCCAGATCATCCCTGTTCACCATTTTTATCCTTGGTCATCATGTGTAACATGTTATTTTCTTCTTCGTCTACCTCATGTTTTTAGGAAGTTGCTGAGGAGTTGGTTTATTGATGAGCATTGCAGATAGCTGTGAATAACAGAAAACCTGACTAGATAGTGGCTTAAACAAGTTAGGGTTTTAATCTTTTCTGTGGAACAAGAAGGCTGGAAGTAGGTGGTCCAGTGCTTCATGATGCACTCAAGGACCCCTTAGGCTACCTCTGTTTTACTGCCCAGCAGTCTTTGGCATGTGATTTTCATTCTCATGCTTGTCCCTTTGTGGTTCCACTTTAGGCATCACATCTGTGCTTCAGGCAGGAAAAGGGGGAAGGGTGAAGGGAAACGTGCAAGCCAAATAGGATGGCTCCCTCTTTTTCATAAAAACTTTATAGTGACATACATACGGAAAAGATCACAAATCACAAGTAGATAGCTTGGTGAATTTTTACAAAGTGAACATATCAGTGTGACTGGCGCCCAGAACAAAAGCCAGAACATTCTTCAGGACTTCAGAATCCACCTTATTTCCCCAGAAGTTCATCTTGTATACCCAAAAGAACAGCATAGTTTATTTTTGCCTGATTTTGTACTTTATGGAGGTGTATAGCACGTACTCTTTTGTGTCTGCTTTCCTGTGTTTAAAATGATATTTGTGGGATATTACTGCATGTTATTGTAAAACATTTTTTTCTCACTGATGTATTATTCCAATGTGTGAATATAAATTTTAAAACATCCATTCTAGTATCGGTGGGCATTTGGATAGCTTGCAGGTTTTAGCTATTATACATAGTACTTCAGTGACTATTCCAGTACAAGTCTTCTGGTGAACAAATGTCCTCATTTCTGTGGACATATTCCTAGATGAAGAATCTCTGAGTTACAGATACGCTTATGTTTAGGTATGACACTGCCAAACAATTTTCCAGAGTGTTTGTACTGATTTACTATTCCATATCACCATGTAAAAGTTTCAGTTGCTCCACATCCTAGTCAATAATTGGAATTATCTGTCTCTTCCATTTTAGCCATTCTGGTGGGTGTGTAATAGTCTCATATTGTGTTTTTAGTTTTGTTTCCCTGATAACTAGTGAATCAACTAAAGTTGAGCAACTTTTCACGTATATGTGTTTACTGGCTATTTGAATACTCTCTTTTGTGAAACACTTGTTCATCTTTTCTGTTCTATTCTCATTGTGTTTGTCATTTTCATATTGTTTCATAGAGTTGTCTACATCTTCTGGATAGGAGTCTTGTATTAATTTGCCAGGGCTACAACAACAAAATACCATGGTCTGGTTGGGTTCACCAACAGAATTTTATTTTCTCACAGTTCTGGAGCCTAGACGTGCAAGGTCAAGACGTCAGCAGCACTGGTTTTTCCTAAGGCCTCTCTTTTTGGCTTGCAGATGGCCGTTTTCTTGCTGCCTCTTCACATGGTTGTCCCTTGGTGCACAGGTGCTGTCTCTCTCTGTCTTATTCTCCTTTTCTTCTAAGGACACCCAGTCATATAGGATTAGGGTCCCCCCAGTGGCCTTGTTTTAACTTAATTACTGCTTAAAGGCTCTATCTCTAAATACAGTCATACTCTGAGATACTAGGGGTTAGTGTTTCAACACATGAATTTTACGGGGACACACTTTGGTCCATAACAAGTCCTTTGTTGGGTGTATGTATTAAAAAAAAAATTCCCCCAGTTTTGTTGGTTGCCTTTTAGTTCTCTTAATGATGTCTTTCAATAAGCAGAAGTTCTTAGTATTTTTAAATTTATCAATTTTTTTCATTATGGCTAGAACTTTTGGGGGCCTATTTAAAACACTTTTGTCATTCCAAGGGTATGAAGATGTTTGTTCTCTTGTTTTTTTCCTAAAAGCTTTATTGTTCTACCTTTTACATTTGAATGTGTAATGTGTCTGGAATTAGTTTTTATATATGGTGTGAGGTAGCAGTCAAGGTTTATTTTTTTTTCCATGCAGACCTGCCATTGTTTATTGAAAAAAACCATCCTTTCCCTATAGCATTGCAGTGTATTGTTGTTGTAAATTAGACGTTCATGTTTGTGTGGATCTATTTTTGGACTCTATTCTGTGTCTAGTCCATTGTTCTGTTTGTGTTTTCTGGAGTCAATACCTCATTGTGTTATTTAATAAACTGAATCTTGACAGCTAGTTCTCTATAACCTCAACAGTACTTGTTATCGTTTGTATTTTGATGATAGCCATTCTAACAGGTAAGAGGTGATATCTTATTGTAGTTTAATTTGCGTTTCCCCAATGATTAGTGATGTTGAGCACTTTTTCATGTACCTTTTGGCCATTTGAATATATTCTTTGGAAAAATGTCTGTTTAGTTCCTCTGCTTATTTTTAATCACTTTTTGTTGGTGAGCTGTATGAATTCTTTATATATTTCAGGTATTAACCCCTTATCTAATACATGGCTTGCAAATATCTTCTCCCATTCTGTAGACAGCCTTTCCATTTTGTTGATTCTTCCTTTTGCTATGCAGAAGCTTTTTTGTTTGATGATTTTAGAACTTAGAATCAACTTACCATTTTCCACATGCAAAATCCTGTGGTTGACTATCTTTTAAAGAGGTTTCCTGTAATCCCCAACCAGTGATTTCTCATTAAATCTTACTGGCTAGAACTATGTCACATGACCATCTCTAGCTGAAAGAATGACTAGAAAATGTAGTATTTTGGGCTGGACATATTGTACCCTGAACAAAATTGAGATTTTCTTCATAAGAAAAAAGGGGAGAATGGACATCAGGTAGGCAACTACCAAGTTCTGAATCAGTTGCTAATCCTTCCAAAACTAGAGGAAATGATACCTTCCTCACTTACCAGATGAGCAGAGTTTCACAGCTTTTGCTGTCTCAGGTGGAATAACATTGGTGCAGCTCAGGGGAGTTAATGGTTCCTGTTATTCCCTTGTCTGCTAGAATTGGGTTGAATAGGGATGAAAGTCCCAGCAACTCTTCTATGGAGATCATCTGTTCCTTACTCCACTAGTTTCATCTGTTTCCTTCAGACTGGGACCCAGTTTAGCAGAAAGTAATGAGCCTATGTTTATATACTAAGACCTCAGCATTCCCATATTTATTCAAAAGGGCCAAGAATGAAGAATCAAGCTGTGTTAGTCTGGTTTCTCTGAGAAGCAGACACCAGGATGGGCTAAATGTGCAAGGATTTTACTAGGCAGAATGTCTGTGTGAGAGAAAATGGAGAAGGAGCTGCAAGAGCTGTTAGACTATGATGCAAGCCTAACCACAACTGAAAGAAAGAAGGAGGGAAAGTTGGGTGGAAGTGTCCGTAACTGCTGTGCAACCTCAGAGTTTCAGCATAGCCACTGGGGAATCCTTGAGCCAATGTTGGCCATCAGAGTTTATTTCCCTGGAACAGGACTACCTGCCACACTTAGGCACTGGGTGGGAGCGGCCTGGGGCAAGTGTCACCTTGGTACAGATTTGACAGTGGTTATCAAAGTATAACAGCTAGAGACCTTGGTTAATGACATTCCTGTAGTTGGAGGTCTGTAAAGCATGGTCTCACAGCAGCCTCAAAACCTTTTATAAGCTTTTGCTAGAAATTAAAGAGAGTGCTGGATGCCCTTTACTTTTGTGAAATATAGAAATCCACACTGGTCAACATTTGTTGACATGACTTACTTTAGGAAAAGGATGAAATAGTGGTGAATCAAAAGAGAAGGGATAAAGTATATTGGATGTCCCCAGAAGTCGGTACTAGTAGAACTCAGTGATTTATGAATTATTTTCTTTTTAAGTTCTATTGGGTCTTCTTGATTAGGTGCTGTGAATAGCTTTCTTAAAAATTTAAACAAAAACTTTTCAAATAGGTTGACTTCCTCAGGTTCAAAAACATCTGCACCAGACATTTGGTGTGTAGTGATAGAGCAAAACAAATAGAGGGCAAGGCCTCTGACCTATGACCTGTTGACAGATTCACAGATGAGAGTGCTTTTGTTTTAAAAAACAGACAACCTGGGCATATAAGCAAGATATCAGACATCTGAGAATCAACTTTTCACTACTAGCTTTATTTTTATTTTTCACACTATCATTTTGTAGAATGGGCAAGTGCAAGAAAGCACCAACACTAAGATCACCAAAACGTCTCCCAGACAGGCATGGGACATCTACAGCCAAAGGGTCTTCAAACCTGATTTATTTGTCTGTCTTCTCTCTAAATCACCATTTGTGCTGATAAGGTGACCTAATTTATTTAAAAGTAAAATGGAGAAGCTCAATGAAAATTGAGTGAATCCCAGGTTTATGTGCTGAACATCTCCATTAGCAGAAGGGCCATAGGCAAAAAGGGTGGGGGAAATGCAGCCAGAAACAGGTTTCCACTCTGAACAAGATTAAGAGATGAGAAGGCACATGAGATAATCTCACTTAACTCACCATTTTGCTGCCTGAAAGGCCTGGAAAAGGAGGAAGAGGATGTTCTCAGTAACCTGTTTTCTGACTCTCTTTCTTTATGATAAATGGTTTAGTTGATGGCTTTCCTGCCACTTCCCTCAGGGACATAATCCTAAAAAACAAACAAACAAAAAAAACCCATCAGTATGAACCAGTTTTCTCAGATGACTTTCTTTTTTTTCAGATGATTTTCTTATCACATTAATCTTCCTAGAACAACCCTGAAATTCTTTTTGTCCTTGCATTCACTCTCCAGAGATACCTATGAACTGCTATTCATCATTTTAGCCTTCCCATCACCTGGCTTTGGCTCTTTCTTTTCTGACATACAGGCTTGTTGATTTGCTATACATATAATTTTGTCAATAGCTGTTGGTCTCTTCTGTTTTTCATTTAGCTCTGGAGAGGTCCCACAGCCTGTAACCAAATGACACATTTTAGTGATCTCTTCCTAAAGGAACTTACTCAAATGCAACAGAATTTCCTTGCATATTTGAGCCTTTTCTTGCACCAGTTTGAAGCTGTGAGCCTCAGCTCTTTGAAATGGACAGTTAGATATCATCATAGTCTGTAAGACTTGGAAATATTGCAGGACATTTGATAAACTAAAAAGCAGTCGTGGGACTCCGTTCAGCATACAGGGGAAGTTTCAACACATTTTATAAGGGGAGAAAGTAATACGAAGAAGGAGTAATTTCAGTCTTCTCCACTGATTACCCCTCTCAGAACTCTCCCTCCCCTCCCTCCAAGGGGGTTAGGAAGGGCAGCTGGTTGCAGGGCTGCAGCTGTTCTTAATTGTTGATTTTAGCTTTGCAGTGGTCCCTGGTGGGGAAAGATGCCATATCTGACCCCTGGAATGGACTTACAGGTGTTTGAGAAATGTTTTCTTTCCTACGGGTTACTTGACACTCTAACAGACAAGCTATTATGATATACAGGCTGACGTCGGGGAGATGTGGGCTTCAATAGCTCCTATCTTCTCCTTCCCCCATTCCTCTTACATATAAACCTGCTGAAAAGATCTGCTTTCTGCACATTTCCCAGTCATTCTCCTCTCCCTGCAAATGGCGGGATACATCAACAGCAAAAGAGAACATCAAGCCTAAGGTCTTTACAAACTTGCTCCAAAAAACAGGCCTGGATTAAAATGAGTTCCAAGTTGAAACGCCACGTTTTGAAAAAATGAGTATATGAAAAATATTAGATTTTTTAAATAATAAAAATGCTGCTTGGGTAAAAACATATCTAGTTTTATTTTTGTTTTGTTTTCTAAGAATGGCTATGCTAAAACTTGGGTTATAAATTAAGACTGGTCATGCCTTCATGCTTGTTCTGTTGATGTCATGACAGAGTTTCATTAGCTGCCTATGGATGTCTCATGTGCAGATAGTAACATATTGAATGCATTACTTTGAATGTATTATTACTAGCACAACGGTTGCCTCTCCTTCCTCATTTAGGTTTTGGGCATCTGGGGCTCCTTCCCTGGACCCCATGCCTGCTCCAGCCTACCTCTGACCAATTCTTCACCCCTATTCCTGACAACCCACTTCTAGATTATGCTCTGAGACCAGCACCTAGACTTCTGTGTCTACTCTGGTGTGCACGCACCTAGGTCTGAAGAGTGACTGTATTTGGAGGTGGAATGATGGGGGACAGAGCCTGCACATGCTGGCTGGAGTGTCCACATGCAAGTTATCAGTGCTGTTCAGGTGCACCTCTGAGCTGGGTGAGCAAGAATGGGGAACCTTGGGCCTGGTGTCCTCACGTGTTCTTGCCTGGACCTTACACATATCAGGGGTGCCTGCACACTACCTCTCCTGTCGGCTTGCGCAATACTTCAGAAAAGGCAAACAAACATGGGTTTTAATTTTAAAAATAGGTTAAATTTCTTGTTCATTCTAGATCTAAAGGCAAGTGCACAGGAGATTAGTCTCAATGGAAACAGAAAGTGAAACTGACCAGTTTGTATCCCCTTTTTAAGATACTTGAATTGCTTCCTTCAGCAGACAATGCATGATTCCACTGTTGATTTGAAGATTTGAAAATTACTGGTATTTTGGTAAAGTACATCCAAAGGATCAATAGTAACATTTTGTTGCAGTGCAATAAATGTTGAACAGTATCTTAAAACCCCACAAATTGTGCCAGGGTCTTGGAGGCTCTTCAGGGTCCGAGTTATCAAAATAAGCATAACCACAACTCTGAGTTCTATTAGTTCAGCCAAACACCTGGACTATTCAACCAAGTGAAAGCATCCACAAATTTATTTTAGTGCCCAGCCTAGTAAGAGCTCAGTAAATATTTACTGTATTTTAAAAACTGACCCAATGTTGGAAAATATTTGGTTGCAGCAGTTTGTGCAATAGTCCGAGATAGAGTCCGCCTAAATCTCTTCGTGTTTCCATGGCACTGAAAGCCAATGCTAGCTTCTAAGGTCAACAGCTTTGACGACTGGTCATAGGTACTTTAAAGTGAGAAGGTGGAGCTAGTTTTCCATTTACTGTCGAGTAGATACAAGAGTGCACTCACCTCGATGTGATTTGACTCATATTCAGAGACTTTCCCCACTTCAGTCTCAGCTACATAGTGGTTTCAGTCCATTCACTGGTCATTGTCCCTTTGATCTTTGAAGTGGTGTAAGTTAAACAGCGCACAGTGATTTCCTTTGGGTTCTATCCAGGAGGGTATACTATCTTTCTGTGATTGTGGATGAGCTTGGGAATGGGTAAATAGAGGAGTTTTGTAGTCAAGAAGATTGATAGGCTCTGATGAGGGTGTCCCTTGGGAGCCCGAGATAATTCGTGAACTGATCTCAGACTCCCACTTCCTGGCTCCCACTTTGCCTTAAAGCATCATGGGTTTTCCCCTCGTAAGGATCCTATTTCCTTACCTTGAACACCTTAATTTGTGTTTTATCTGTTACATTCCTAAATGGCTTTAAATACCAGTATTTTTCAAATTATGACTCTTGACCCATTAGTGGTTGTTAAATTAATGGGTCAAACCAGTACTGAAAAATGAACTACAATGAAGCAGAGTAGAAACTATCAGAGCACATCTTAGGCAGGAGGGAGAGCACTGGTTTTGCAAAACTTTCGTTTCAGTTATGTGTATAGGAGACAGTACTGAATGGTGCTGTAAAATGTATTCTTTACATGGGTGGTAATGAGAAAAATGTGAAAAGCACCGACTTAAGCCAAGTTGTTTGATTTTTAGGCACATGGCAAGCATTAGGAAGGAGAGAGAGGTATAGGGGCAGGAGACTTTCCGTGCATAACTTCCACCATTCCATGTAGGCAGCCAGCCTCCCAGTTTGCCTGCTCATTCAGCTCATATCTTTTGATGTTGCTCCTTTATCCTTGCTTTGAAGAGGACCATCATGGAATCAAAAATCTTCTTCAGTGAATACTTTTATGGCTTGTAAGGTGCTTTTGTCCACGGTAGCCCACTTGATTATGGATTCTAGATTCCAAAAGCTAGGTTCATCCCAAAGGGGAGGCCAGGTTCAACTTCCTGCCTCTGAGAATCCTCCAGCAGGATATTCTCTAGCAAGTGACTATTTGATGATTCAGTTTTAATGTGGCCACCTCCTGGAAGAGGATGCGTTTATCGGGAAGTATTTCCTGTGTCTGATTAACTTTTAACCTTTGAAGTTATGTTGCTATTACTTGACTTAAGTGAGATATGATAGGCCTTATGACATCTCCACTAGCCAAGAGGTGATATTAGAACGGAGTGAAACAAGCAAGTGACACTGGTTTTCAAGCATGAAGAAGGTAACAGGTAGAAGAAGATGTCCTGGCTGTCCGTGGAGACAAAGATGGCCAAGCATCTTATTACTTACTGGCTTGTGGAGGACTCCACTGAGAGTCACAGACAGACTCGGGCAGCCAGCTGTTTTTCAGGTGGACTGTTTTGTTATAGTGTTATCCCACCACCATTGCGGGGGCCCAACTATTCCACTCTGGGGACCTGCTATTGCTAACAATTCCATTTACTCCAAATTGGTTGATATTTATTAAAAGCAAAAGCCTACTAGTACTGTCTCCCTGGGGATCTATATGCACAGGGTAGAACTATGGGATGAAAAGATAGGGGCTTACCTCAAGGGCATTTGGTTAGTACAACCTATTTATTTTCCAGCCTTTTCCATCAAGTAACACTGGCTGATGCCAAGGAGAGTGGGAGTCATATTAGCTTTGTGTCTCCATTGAAAGCTCCTCACATTCACCAAAAAAAAAAAAAAATGCCTTGGAGACATCTTAAGCCCAGAAGGAGTTAAGCTGTGTGTCTGCACAGTGCGGCTTTGTTCTGGCAACGTCCCATCAGTTTAGGTCATTTCTGATGACTTCACTCTCCTGGTGACATCAGCCTCTAATCTCCTGAAGGTGAATTCATGTGCGATTGCTTCAAAATACTCACTCTCCGAGTTCCACGCCATTCCCGTTGATATATGGACAGAGCTTGCCTTTCCCAGGCCGCAGTCTGGTCTGTGCGCCGCATTTGTGCTTACGTATCATATTACCCTGTGGACATTATGTCACTTACTGGCACAGCCCTGCTCAAAAGCGAAATGTGCTTTTGCAAGCGAAAAACCAAGAACTAACAGCACCTCTCCCCGTGCCCTACCCCAGGTATAAAATAAAAAGAAGGGTGGCTCGACTGTATTTTGGTTGGATATTTTTCTAACTGCTCTCTCTTTCTGCACCCTCTATGTGGTCTTAGTGTTGGTTATGATACCCACTAACTCTCGAAAATGTTTGGTTATTAATGGCACAAATTGAAACTAAGACCTTGAAATAGTTAGCCTTGCTTTAAAATATCAAGTCTGGAAGTGAAAGTAGCCTGCTTACCTTTTAAGACTGTTTCCTTTCCTTTGCCTTTCAAATGTCATGAAAGAATAAAGAGTTGGCAGGAAAGCAGCCCAGGCTTTATTGCATGGATGCCGAGAGTCCACTTTCAACCAAAATGGTGTAGCCGTGCACTTGCCCAAAGCTGACTGGACGTGATGCCTCTGGGGATTGTGGGTCATGGCCTCGAAGGGTCCCCAGAGTTTGCCTAGTCTTAGGCCAGTGTAAGCACACGTTATGCCCCTTTCTGCCCTTCTTCTATTATCAGCAGTTTGTGGTGCCCAGTTATGTCACCAGGGATTCAGGACACCATAGAGTCTCCCTGAGCCTGAGCCCTGCTGTCCCGCCATGTCTCCCATCATTGTGAGGAAGGAATGTGCTCTGTTTGGGGGTCTGTGTCCTCAGATGGGACCTGGACCAAAATGGGGCAGAGGAAGGAGCCTGTCTGCAGAGAAGCAGAGTTCCCACACCACTTCCAGGGCCCTGTGCATCCATTTCTTCTTCTGATTAATGGCTCTTGGTAGTCGACAGTGCCTTCTGGTGTACAGAGCTAGCAGGGTACACAGTGGGGTTTAAAATCATGTCAGGAAAATTTCATACTAACACAGTACTTTTAAGAGGAGAGCCTGATGTTTAAACAAGCCAATACAAGGCCACTCTCACTGTTTATCTTCATTTCATATTGAAGGAAAAGAAAGAAAAGAATAGAGGAGTTCACTGTTACAAGGGTAACAGTGCAGTTTTCAAATAGTCATGACCACATGTATTTGGTTTTGGAGTCAGTCCACAGACTACAGGGGTAGTGCAAAGATACTCTTTTGTTTTTTTCTTTACCTCTTCACAAAATAAATTTAGAGGTGGTTTTTTTTTTTTTTTAAGGAAGGACATAAAATTCCCTGGATGACTTGTAAATGTATTTTTAAATGCAGGGATAGTTAGACTGAGTTTCAGATCTGTTTTAGTTGAGGATAAGGGTGGGAGTCTGACTACATCAGAGGAAACTGGTGGAATCTTAGTCCAGGATGCTAGTATGATCACCATTCACATCTGCTCAGCATAGACAAAGATACTGGACTTTGTAAAGGTCTACTGTGAAGTAAACCAACTTCCTTTCTCCTCCTGCTGCTTCTCCAAGGAGCTGGAAATATTAAAGAAGCCTCTTTACAAACACACCTTCAGTGCCATTCTCTTTCTTGGTTCATATAGAGAAGAAAATAGAAACAAGAATAAAGAAAAAAAATCTTAAAATAGTGAAATAAAAAATTCATTTTTTGTGCCCTAAGTCTTACTTGTTCTCTTCTAGCAGCATGACTGCTGTACATGCACACAACTTGTACGTGCACATGTTTATACAAGCCCGTGCTTACTCCCTTCCGCCCAAGTAAATACTCTCAAGGAATTGGAATTTCCCACTTCCCTGCTCCCTGCAAGCTCCTTGAGAATAAGAAGGTGAAGCCTTCTTATTTGGCTGAGAAGACAGAAGAACTCCTTCTTTCTAGTGGTAAAATGCTTCATGTGGACAGCTGGGCTGTGGTCTCATTTGAGGATGAAAGTAGTGGTAGGTGTCTGCCTATTTAGGTGGGAGGGAGAGGGTAGGTTTTTAATAAGGAGCCCTATATGAGCTGAGCTCTGTATCTTTCCCACAGGCACTACTGGGGTGGTCTCTGGAGAGGAAATGCTTCCTTTCTGTTTCTGAGGAGCTCGAGAGATGTTTGCTTTGCACTTGGAGAGGAAAGGCTGGCAGTGTCAAGATTGATAGTTTGCCCACAGTTTCATTACTTTGGTGATGGCATAAATCACCAAACCTGCAAGCTAGGAGGTTCTTTGATGTGCATGCCTTGCCATCAGTTTGCTGAGCACTTACCCTCTGGTTTGAATCGCTAAGCCACCAAAGGGTCACCCTTTCCCCCAATTTGGGATCAGAAGTTGACTGCATAGTGTCCATTGTCTCAAGAAGTCCCCCTGTACCCCAGTGGGGAAAGCCTCTAATTCCCTACCTCCCTCGTGGAGTCTTCTGCTTAGATTGAGCTCACACCATGCTCAGGACCAGAAGCACCATCAGCTAGATGCAGATTTGGAAAGATGCTGGGGGCTGGAGGTATAGGGGAGAGGCTGGCTCCCAAAGATTGATGTACACGTGTACTTCCACCAAAGGATGTGATGGATGCACTCACATCAGCAGACTTTTCATTGAAGCTCAGCCATCTACTCTGAGCGAGAACCATAGTCCCATACAAGATATTTGTCATTTGTCCTGGGACTCTGGTTCAGAAGGGAGAAAGTTCTTGCTGGAGCCATCAGCACCTGTAGCCACTGGGGTGATGAACACTGATGTAACTGATGCTCACTGAGTATTGGTTTAATTAATGAAAGAGCCAATATGGTCAAAAATTTTTTTTTTGAGAAACAGTCTAGAAGCCAGCTAAGGGACTCCTGATAATGTGTGCACAGGCATTTCCTGACTTGCCCCCTACCCCCACCTTTGAGTCTCTGATCTGATATGAGGCTAGGCACATCAGCTGATGTGACATTCCCACTCTGGAATGGTGACCTCAGGAGGACCTCATGTTAGCCCCAGTGGTCACCAAAGCCTGTATGATCCTTGAGTTCTGGATCACCCATGTCTCAATATGGCACCTCCACCTTTGTTTCCTGTGCCAAGCACAGAGCCTGGCACACACAGGCACTCGGGGATTACTTGATGAGTTGAATTGTTGAAATCAATTAGAAATTTGCTGTGTACAGTAAACTCTGAACATAAAGACAGAGGCTATAGATAAAACATTAAGTTTCAGTGATCCCAAGGATACAAAACATGTAGTCCTTTGAAAGGACCCATCTTGATGTACGTATACAAATCCACCTACTTTTCTTCCATTTGACGTGTTTTAACAGTGTGGTTATGGAGTGGGCTTCCAAAAAGGGTTGAATCTAAGGATGATAATTCACAATTTTCTCCAAAAGGAGGATCTTAATCTACTGTATTGTTAGTCTGCTGTTTAACTTCTCTGTTAAGGAATTCAAAGAGGTACCTTCCATAGTGGTGACTTCTCAGATGATCTTTTCCCTATAATATGATCACCCATTCTTAACAATTCAGTCCACACAGTTTTTAACATTAACTTTGCTTATTCTCTCCTTTGTCCCTTTACTCTCTTTCCCACCCCCACCACCCAGCACAACGTTGGGAGAGCTCCATGAGGACAGTGATCATGCCTGACTGTTCTCTGAAACCTCAGCACCTTGTCCAGCGCGTGGACCACAGAGGATGCTTAATATTGTTGTGTTTAATGAATGAATTGGTAGGAGGGAATGATGACTAGTGAAAACACAGGGGTTCCTGTCCTGGCTTGGTTTATTGCACTGGATCCTGACCACTATCAGCACACCTGAAAAAGAATTTAGTCAATTTTCCAGTGACTCTAATTTTGGCAGTGCATGATAGGTGTTTGGCCAACATCTTCTCACTGTAGGCATTACTCACACACAAGCCTTAGAAGCTTGCCCAGAGAAGTCTGAAATTTTTGTTATTGTTAATTTAGCATTGTAAAAATTGTGGAATATTACATGCATAAAAAACTGCACATGACAAATGTATACAGCTTAATAATTTATCACAAAGCAAATAACTGAAGAACTACTACCCAAGTCAAGAAATAGAGCATCACCAGCATCCTGGAAGGCCCCTTCATGCCCCTTCTCAATCACCAACTTCTTTCTCCCTACAAAGGTTAATACTATCCTAACTTTCATTGTAATAACATCCTGTTTTTCTTTATAATATGCCACCTGAAAATGTTTGTATACCTAAATGCTAAAATTTAGTTTGGCTTAATTTTTCGTTGTTGGACATTATATAAACAGAATCATATAGGATGTGTTTTTTTGTATGTGTGTCTGTCTTTGGCATACCATTACATTTTTAGAGTCATTTGTGTTGTTGTGAATAGTTATAGTTCATTTATTTTTATTGTCGTGTTGTATTCCATTATGACATAAGTTTACCACATTTATTTATCTATTCTTCTACTTGATTTTCCCCATTTTTCTCTGTTATAAACAATATTTCTAATTAACATTCTTCTTAACATTTTTGCATGTGTATCTTGGTGGAATTGTTGTGCCATGGGACATGAGTATCTTCAGTTTTAGTAGATAATGGCAAACTATTTTCCAAGATGGTTGTACTTAATATTTTTCCCATCAGACATATACAGTTACCATTGGCCTACATATTTGCCAGTATTGGTGTTGTCAGTCTTTTTAAGCTTAGCCATTCTGTTGAGTATTTCATTGTGATCTTATTTTGTATGCCCTGATTATGTATTAGCCATCCAGTAGAGTATTTTTTCATATGTAAGTTAGCCATTTGAATATTAACTTTGGGAGATGCCTTTTGAAGTTTCTTCCTCATTTTTTTTCCATTCGGATATTTGTCTTTTTCTTATTGATTTGTGGGAGTTGTTTATATATCCTAGATACAAGCCCTTTGTTAGATACATATGCCAATATCTTCTCCTACTCTGTAACTTCTTTATGGTATTTTTTGATGAACAAGAGTTCTTAATTTTATCAAAGTCAATTTGATTTGCATTTTCCTTTATAGTCAATGCTTTTTGTGTTCTGTTTAGGAAGTCTTTCTCTACCTAGAGGTTGTGAATATATTTGCCAATATTATCTTTTTTTTAACATTTTTTTATTAAGTAATAGTCATTTTACAATGTTGTGTCAGATTCTAGTGTAGAGCACAATTTTTCAGTTATACATGAACATATATATATTCATTGTCACATTTTTTTTCGCCATGAGCTACCACAAGATCATCTTGTATATATTTCCCTGTGCTGTACAGTATAATCTTGTTTATCTATTCTGCATTTTAAAATCCCAGTCTGTCCCTTCCCACCCCCTGCCCCCTTGGCAACCACAAGTTTGTATTCTATGTCTATGAGTCTGTTTCTGTTTTGTATTTATGTATTTTTTTTTTAGATTCCTCATATAAGTGATCTCATATGGTAGTTTTCATTCTCTTTCAGGCTTACTTCACTTAGAATGACATTCTCCAGGAACATCCATGTTGCTGCAAATGGCGTTATGTTGTTGGTTTTTATGGCTGAGTAGTATTCCAGTGTATAAATATACCACCTCTTCTTTATCCAGTCATCTGTTGACGGACATTTAGGCTGTTTCCATGTCTTGGCTATTGTAAATAGTGCTGCTATGAACATTGGAGTGCAGGTGTCATTTTGAAGTAGGTTTCCTTCTGGATATGTGCTTAGGAGCGGGATTACTGGGTCATATGGTAAGTGTATTCCTAGTCTTTTGAGGAATCTCCATACTGTTTTCCACAGTGGCTTTCCTTGCTTCCCTTTCCCACTCTTAATGATTTAGATGTCTTCTTTTACAATTTTTTGTTTATTCTTTTTGTAATTCATGGCAGTTATCTCCTTTCCAGTTATGAGTTTCTCATTTTTGTAGCATTTGGCTTCTTTTCTATTTAGAGTAGACCTGTCAATATTTCTTTTAGCATGGGTTTAGTGTTGCTGAACTCTTTTAGTTTTTGCTTGTCTGTGAAGTTCTTTCTCTCTCCTTTCATTCTACAGGATAGCCTTGCTGGATAGAGTATCCTAGGCTGCATCTTTTTTTCATTCAGGACTTGGAATATATCTTTCCACTCCCTTCTGGCTGTAGTGTTTGTGTAGAGAAATCAGCTGAGAACCTTATGGGGGTTCCCTTGTAACTCACTCTTTGTTTTTCTCTTGCTGCCTTTAGGATCATTTCTTTATTCTTGATTCTGGCCATCTTGATTATAATATGTCTTGGTGTGGGTCTGTTTGGGTTCTTCCTGTTTGGGACCCTCTGAGCCTCCTGTAGTTGGATATCTGATTCCATTAGGTTTGGGAAGGTTTCAGTCATGATTTCTTCAATTACCTTTTCAATCCCCTTTGTTCTTTCTTCCCCTTTTAGAACCCCTATTATGCGTAGATTGGCGTGCTTTATATTATCCCATAGGTCCCTTATATTGTTTTCATTTGTTTTTCTCTCAGCTGTTCTGACTGGGTGCTTTCTGTTGTCCTGTCTTCTAGGTCACTTATTCGTGCCTCTGCATTATCTAGCCTGCTTTGCACAGCCTTTAGGTCAGCTCTCATCTCAGCAAATGAGTTTACTAATTCTACTTGGTTCTTCTTTATAGCTTCTATTTCATTTTTGACATATTTTATATCTCTAAACACTATTTCTTTTAGTTCCTTCAGTACTTTGATCAGTCCTTTTTTGGAATCTTGATCTAGTAGACCATCAATATCTATTTACTTGATTGTGCTTTCAGGGGATTTTTCTTGATCTTTTAATTGGGAGTGGTTCCTCTGCTTCTTCTTGCTCATATCTCTTTGGCACTGTGGCTTAAAGAGTATCAGTTCTCTAGTTCTCCTGGAGACGGTGTGCTCTTAATGATTTTATCAAGAGGTCTTTGTGTCTTCACCCTGTTTCGCGAACTCAGCTTGCTGTTTCCAGAGGCCCTCTGTTGGCGCCCTCGTGTGTGCTGCTCCCAGTTGCTGTTGGCTAGCAGATCATGCCCCCTCCCAACACTGGGTCATGTGTTGAGCTCTTACCTGGTTGGCGGGTGGGTCACTCCCTCTCCTGATGCCTCAGTCAGATGCTGTGTTCGGGCAAGGAAGGTAGGCGGATTGCACCCCCACCCAGCACTGTGGTCAGGTGCTGCGTTCCTGCCAGGAAAGCGAGTTGCCGCCTGCCCTCTCCCGGTGCTGGTCACTCCGCTGCTCTGTGCAGCTGCCCGCTCCACCTCGGGTTGGCACTCCGAAGGCAGACTCAGGGAAGACCGCAGAACGGTCCTGCCCCTGCTCCGTGCCATATCTCAGCTCCTTGTTTGTCGTGGCGGTGCAAGTTCTCTGAGGTGCCAGGGCAGAAAGATCTTATCTGTAGGGCTGTAAACAAGTTTCAGTCCTGCCTAGGACATTGCGGAACCTCTGGGTGTGGAGCCCCTGGGTGCGGATTCAGTACTTGGCCACGCCCCTGCCAGGGTGCTGTGCACAGGAGGAGATGGCAGCTGTGGTTGTGCCCCACCTCCCTTCTCGTGGGAAGCACCAGTAATGGTGTGCAGGTCTGAGGAGACAAAAGCTACAGCGCCCCTCCCCCCAGGGCACACTAGCCGTGTTGCTCTGCTTTTTTCACAATTTATGTGGGACTGAGGTTGTTCCGCTCTGTGTTCCCTCCCAGCCACGACACGTGGCACCCTGCAGTCCCCCGGGGCTGCCTCAGTGCAGCTGCCCCAGTCCTCCGCCCAGCTCAGGCGGCCTGTCCGGGTCCCAGCTGCCGGCTCGCGTCTCGTGCTGGGTGTTGTGGGGACCCTTTGTGCCGGTTTAACTCAGTTCTGTTGGTCAAGGGGTGCTCGGGGCAGATCTGAGCCTTGGAGGCTCCCCCTCTGTCCCACTGGCCTCTCCGTTGGAGAGGGGAGACCCAGCGAATGAGCGGCAGTCCTCCTTTGCTGCTCCCTCCCCGTGGGATCGGTCCTGCACTGTTTTGCTTTTTCTTCTTTCTTTTTTCCTTTTCTCCTACCAGATTGGTGACGTCTTTGTGTTTCGAAGAGGGTGATGTTCTGTTGGAGTTTGGCAGGTGCTCTGGTTGGCTGAGTAGGTCTGTATTTGGTGTATTTGTGGGAGAGAGTGAGCTACAAGCATCATTCTGTTCTGCCATCTTGCTTCTCTACCCCAATATTATCTTCTTCTTTTTTGAAAGGGAATTGACTTTCAGTTATTTTCCATATGGATATCCTATTCTGTCTTTCTGGATTCTTCCATCTGTTTCATTAGTCAAGTTGTTTATTCTTGGGCTAATATTACACTATCTTATTGTGTTTTTTAGCTAGTCTTGATAATAAGCATATGGAGTCTTCCAAAAATTTTCTGTTTTTTAACAATGTCTTTCCTATTAGTAGGACTTTGCATTTATATACAAATATTGAAATCAGCTTATCAAGTCTCTCATTGTCAAAGTTGAGATACTGATGAGGATTTCATAGAATCTATAGATCAGTTTACAGAGAACTTTCCTCTTTACTGTATGAAGTCTTTTAAATCTAAGTTCTGTCTTTTTTTTTTACTTTTATTTTTTCAATAATATTAGAATTTTCAGAGTTAATTTTTATATATGTTGTAAGTTATGTATCAAAGTGCATTTTTTGCATGTAGATATCCAATTTCTGCACAATTTGTTAAAAAGGCTATTGTTTCTCCATTGAGTTGACTTTGCACCTTTGCAAATCAGTTGTCCATTAAGATTATGTATTGCAGCTATAGATCAGCTTAGCAAAATTTGACATCTTAAAAATAGAGTTCTTCAATCCATAAGCAAGGTATATCTCTCCATTTTTTTTATTTTAAATACTTTCAGCAATGTTTTCTTATTTTCCTAAGTATTTCATAGTTTTTGATGTTATCATTCATGTATTTTTTTTTTAAATTTCATGCTCTGATTGTTCATTGCTTGTGTGTAGAAATACAATTAATTTTCATATATTGGTATTGTATTACTTCAACCTTGCTGGGTTGGCTCACTTATTATTTCTAGTAGCTTCTTCATACAGTCCATCAGATTTTCTACCAAGATGATCATGTCATCTTCTTCATTTTACTTCTTGCTTTCCAATCTTTATGCCTCTAATTTCTATTTCTTACCTTATTGCACTGGTTATAATCTTCAATATAATGTTGAATAAAAATGGTAAGAATAGCTATCCTTGTCTTGTTCCTGATCTTAGAGGGAATTGTGATGTTGACTCTAGGTTTTTTTTGTAGGTATCCTTTGTCTATTTGAAGACGTTCTCTTCTATTCCTAGTTTGCTGAGAGTTTTTATCAGAATGGAGTTTGGAATTTGCCATATACTTTTTATACATGTATTGAAATGATATATTGCTTTTCTTTTATGTTTGTTAATATGGTGAATTACATAGATTGATTTTTGGAAGTTAGATCTACCTTGCATTCCTGGGACAAATACCACTTGGTTATGGTGTTTTATCCTTTTTATATATTGTTGGATCCGATTTGCTAAAATTGTATTTAGAATTTTGCATCTTTATTTATGAGGAATATTATAGTTTTCTCTTCTTGTAATGCTTTTGGTTTTGTTATTAGTGTAATGATGGCCTTGCTGAATGAATTGGGGAATAGTCCATCTTCTTTAACTTTCTGGAAGAGTTTGTGTAGAAATGGTATTATTTCTTCCTTAAATGTTTAGTTGAATTTTCTGATGAAGTCTTTTGGACTAGAATTGTCTTTGTAGGAAGGGTTTTTAACTATGAATTTAATATTTTTGGAAATAAAGGACTGCTCAGGTAATCTATTTTTGTGTGGAGTTGTGGTAATGTGTGTCTTTCAAAGAATTTTTCCATTTCACTTAAGTTACCAGATTTATTGGCATAAGATTTTAACAATATTTTGTTCTTTTCCTTTTATGCCTATAGAATCTGTAATGATGTTACCTCTTTCCTTGACGATACTTATAAATTGCATTTGCTCTCTTTTTCCTTTGTTAATCTAGGTAGAGATTTGTCAGTTTTATTGAACATCTTTTGGTTTCATTAATTACCTTTTTTTTTTTTTGCTATTGATTTCTCCTCTAATATTTTTTACTTCCTAACTTTGGTAGTTTCTTAAGCTGGAAGCTTTATGCTATTGATTTGATTCCTTCTTTTCTGATGTAGGTGTTAGGGCTGTAGATTTCCCTTTAAATTATTGCTTTAGCAGCATCTCACACATTTTGATACGTTGCATGTTTGTTTTCATTCAGTTCAGTTTTGAATCTATAGGATATAGAAGATTTGAAAAACACAATCAACCAACTTGATCTAATTGATGTATGGAACACTCCATCCAAGAACAGCAAATACACTTTTTTTTTCAGCTTCTCACTGACCATTATGAAAATAGACCATATTCTTAACTGTAAAAGAAGTCTCAATAAGTTTAGAAAGATGCAGGTCATACAAAGTATGGAATTAAATTAGAAATCAATAACAGAATTGTGGGTACTCCAATTACATGTGTATTAGACTGAAGTTGTAGTATAGCTAACACACTGTTTTTTTTTTTAGCTTTTTTCCTCATTGTATTTTATTTATTTTAGTGGTATTTTCTTCTGCAATGTCTTATCTGCTGTTCATTCCCTCCAGTGGTGTTTTCATCTGTAGAATTTTGGTTTGAGTCTTTTTATAATATTTTCCCTCTCTCTGCTTAACTTTTTGAATGTATGGAATACAGTTAGAACATGTTTTAAAATGCCCCTGTCTGTTAATTTTAACATCTATGTTAAGTTTTGGGTTGGTTTTGACTGGTTGATTTTTCTCTTCAGTATTTTCCTGTTTCTCTGCATGCCCAATAATATTTGATACAATAATGGCCATTGTAAATTTTACATTGTTGGGTTCTGAGTTTTTTTTATTCTTATAAATTTTTTGAGCTTTGTTCTGGGCTGGAATGTAGCTAAGTTACTTAGAAATTGTTTGATGCTTTTAAATCTCACCTTTAATATTTGTTAGGTGGGAGTAGAACTCTGTTTAGTCTAGGGCTGATTGTTTCCCACAACTGAGGCAAGAACTTTCTGAGTACTCAACTCAATTCTTTGTAAATTATGAGGTTTTCCAATCTGGTTGGGGGAGCAGTCACTTTTCCTGTCCTTGTGTGAGCTCCAGAAACTCTTCTCTGTAATTCTTTTAGATAGCTCTTCCCTGGCCTCTGCTAGTTTCCTCCCACGTATGCACTGATCAGTACTCTGCTGAATGCACAAGGGTCTTTCCACCGATATTCAGTTCTCTTTCCCTGAAGCTCTTTCTTTTCCCTCTATCCTGCCGATTTTTAACCATGTTGGTCTTTTCAAACTCTTAGCTGCATCTCTTTACCACAGGGAGTCTGCTGAACTACATCCCATTTCCTGTGTCATGGCATGGAAGCTATTTCATGGCAGTAAGCTGGTGCTGTTGTACAGCTCTTCTCTTTCTTTTTCTGTCCTATGCTTTCTCTTGGATTCTGTTCCGGTAATTATTCACTATCACTTTTACCTTCTTATTCTATCAAACATATGGTTTTAATATTTTATCTAGGTTTCTCTTTCTGTATTCTTTTGTAAAAGGTTTGGTAGTAATTACTGTCTGCAGTTGTTGGAAGAACCTTTTAATTTCAACCAAGTATTTTTCAGAGGAGTGAGCAGTTATTTCAGGTCTGGTGGGGTCCCCAGGTAGAGTCTAAGTGGGGTTCAGAGCTGGTCATCTGGCATGTCTAACAGTTCTTTTGGAAGAGCTACTGGAGACCTCTTCTCTGATGGGGATTGAGGAGATGCTTGAGAGGGTGCTGGTCCTGAGGGGAGAAAGAACCAGACAGGATGAACTCACCTAAGAATGGAATTTTGGTTATCAGAGAGGAGGAGGAGTGGGTATGAGCAGTCATTTGTATTTCTTTTCTGTGCAGCTTCCATTGGATATATGAAGAGTTGCATAGAGACAGTTGACTGTGTTAAAACAGAAAGGACACTTTTACTCAATATTCTGCCAAGGAAAAAAAAAAAAAGCCCAGAAGTCCTCCATCAGCAGCTGGGAGCAAGAACCAGTGAAATTTGAGTTATTACTGTTAATATGACCCTTTAAGAACACCCTGGCTGGTAAAGCTTGGAGAAATCAGGTTACACAGGGGCCAGGTTAGCCTGGAGTCAGCTGAAACTTTATGAAGCTTTGTTAATAAAAAGAGTCTTTGGCACAAACCTATTGTCCATCAGAGACTAGCCAGAGGCCAGAAACTCATTTTACCTTGGCCCCAGAATGTCCATCAGATGGTGAGGCTCTTTCCTGGGACTGACATTTTTCCAGGCTGGTACTAAGAGAGATTGACTTAAGGTCCTTGAAATTTTGTAGCGAGTCATACATGGGGCCAGGTTTGCTGAAACTTAGTGTGGCAGTTTGTTGGTAACCTGTAAGCATTGTGAAGATATGAAACTAAGCTGAAAAACAGGTGGTGGAAGTGGGGCATGGGGAAACTATTTCCAGTGAACGTAGCTCTAGTTCATAAGATGAAATCTATATTGCACTCAGCAGAAGGTACAAATCTGTATCGCATTAACTCTGCAATTCTAACCAAAACAAAGACAGGATGGCAAATATTTAAACAGTGATTAAAACATTGCCCAGGCAATCGGAAATGTCTGCTCTTGTCAACTGTTTGCTTGGACAAAATAAAATAAATGAGGGGCACACAAACCATGTCTTCCTGGTTGCTCTCAGGGACTCTTCTCTGGCACAGGGGCAGCCCCCTTAGTCATTAACTTGAGTCCTATGGATCCCACTGGAAAGATCCTAACAAGAAAGAATTCTGAAATCTGTTAATGGCTAAAAGGGTGCCTGATATATATTTTTCTTTTAACATATTTTACGTATGTAAATGGAAGGATACAATCAGAGCAGATTTCCCTACCAGAAGTTTGAATGCTTAATTCAAAACAAACCCTTATTTGATTTGGTAGTATAATTCTCCCCTGCTCCCCAGTTTGGCTCTTTGCCAGTTGTTAGTCTAATTGCAGGGGTGGCAGCCTAAGATTCTACAGCCCTCAAGGACAACTTGAAGAAAATGTTGCCATTACTAATTATGATGATGCTGTGATTGAAAGCAATACTCTGCTTTTGAAAGACCTAAAATGATAGGTCAGCACCTAAGTATGCACCGCAAATCTATGTTCTATTAAAGTTCAGCCTTGTATTCATGCTATAAGCGACACTTGAACAGCCTCACTCCAGCTTTTAGTCAGGATGACCACAACTTTAATCAAATCCCACTCAGCGTTTTCTCTAGTCATCTTGAAAGTGAAGCCGTTTGGTGTGTTGGCATAAAGCAGTCACAGTGCTCCCGTGCTCTTTTGCAGATAGGCAGATGGCCTGGTGACTTAATTCATGTTGGTAAGTAGCATTCACTGTCCTATTCTCAGCACTGGACTAAATACTGCAGGTGAGCAGCCAAGGAAGAGGCAGTGTTATGAGTTGAATTGTCTCCTCTCACTTTCCAAAAAGAATGTTGAAATTCTAACTCCAGTACCTCAGAATGTGATCTTATTTGGAAATAACATCATTGCAGATAAAATTAGTTAAGATGCAATGACAGTGGAGTAGAGTAGGCTCCTAATCCGGTATAACTGTGTCTTTATAAGAAGATCACCATGTGACAGCAGAGACACACAGGGAGAATGCCATGTAATGATAAAGGCAGAGATTGGACTTATGCAGTTGCAAAGACTGCCAAAGAATGCCCCCAAGCCACCAGAAGCCAGGAGAGGAAAAAAGGAAGGATTCTCACCTACAGATTTCGGCAGGAATGTGGCCCTGCTGATACTTTGATTTTGGACTTCTAGCCTCCAGAACTGTAGACAATAAATTTCTGTTGTTTTAAGCCACTTGGTTTGTTGTACTTTGTTCCAACTGCCCTAGGAAACTGCTACAGTGTGGAGTGCCTTGTGTCTTTAGGCAACATGGAACCTGGTGATGGATCTGTTGCATACACACTATGTAGTGAGGATGACATGTAGAATGGACAAAGGACCAGTGGAAACAAGGTTACTAGAGGAGGTAGATTTTAAGCTGTTTCAGAGTGTCATGATGAGAGTCCTCAAACTCATTTGAAGTGATTCTTCTCCCCTCCCCCTCCCAATGTACAGTTTGGACCCAAGAGAAGGCAATCTGTAATCTGGGCCAAAAGGGCCAAATCTTTCTCCTCCCACCACACAGAGTGCACTCATTCAAACAACATGAACTAACCCCAGCTTAATAGACACCCTCTTTATTACTAGTGGGACAACAAAAGTATAGGGTAGCCTAATTATATAGTTAAAAATGAATTTGGAATGTGGAATGTTAAAGCCAAGGGTCCAATGGCTAATTATTCCACATCCAATATAGCTATCCTATCCCAAGTAGCTATTCTAAAACCCAAATGACTAGAACCCTAACAAAATTTCCTTTTAAAGTACTAGAACAGAGATGCAGACTCTGAATTTGCTGGTTTAGTGCAGATTTGGATCCAGCGCCAGTTTAGCAGCTCATTCCAGACTTCATGGCATGAAAGCAGATCACCTGGTTCCATGCCCATGGTGGTGGGAGCACTTCGAGAAGCTCTGGCACTCCTAGCTGGCTTCCTGCCATACCAGAGCCATGTCCACTCTCTAAAATGGATATTTCACCATGTCACTTCCTGCATACAACCTTCTGGTGTGTCTGCCTCTGGATCAAATCTAAGCGTGATGTTGTAAAAAGCCTCTATGATCTATCCCTGCTGTGGATTCCTCTCCTTTCATATCCTCCCTTTAATTTTACATCTAGCTTTACAAAATTGCTTGTTGTTTTCACAGTGCATCCTTATGGGTCCTGGTCCTGCAGCTTTAACTTACTCTCCCCTAAGCATACAATGCTATGTCCTTCTTTTTCTACTGAGAAAACCTTAGTTAATCTTTAAAACCTTGTAAGGGACACGTTCCTATGAAAGCCTTTCTTGACCACTGCCTCCAAATAGACTTAGTACCTTCTTTCTTTGTATTATTTTTGCATTCTTATTTGTGGTGCATCTCACACTGTATTTAATGTTTTGTTTATAAATAATCTCCCAATTAAACTGTGAGGGAAGAAACTATGTCTTACTTATATGAGGATGTGCAGCAGTAAGCACAGTGCCTGCAGAGGTGATTAGTAACTATTTAAATGCATTTGTAGGTACTAACTACTATATATAAAATAGATAAACAACAAGTTTCTACTGTATAGCACAGGGAACTATATTCAGTATCTTGTAGCAATCTATGATGAAAAAGAATATGAAAAGGAATATATGTATGTACATGTATGACTGAAACTTTATGCTGTACACCATAAACTGCCACAGCATTGCAAACTGACTATACTTCAATAAAAACTGCGTTTATTCACTCAGCAAATATTTATTGAGGCATTTAATGTACCAGTCATTGTCCTGGGCCTTGTAGTAAATAAGACAGATAAAGAGCTTGCCTCCATAGAACTCAAATTCTGGTAAAGAAGATGGGTTAACAGGTAAACAAACAGAAATGATATATACTTTCAGGTTATGATACATGCTATGAAGAAGAACAAAGAAATGTTAAGAGGCTGTTGGTCAGTGGAAATTTTCTTAGATTCAAAAGTCAAGAGATAGTCAAATGAAACTTACCAAAAAAGACAGAGACTTCTCTCTAATCGACTTTGATTATTGATAGCTTTCCTATCCAAGTCAGCTTAATGTGCTGTTAGAATCAGGGTGGAGGGAAGGGTGCATTCGAGACAAGCTGGGCCAGGAGCTTTACATACATTATCTCATTGGATTTTATAACACCCTTGAGATCGGTGCTGTTACAGATGAATGATAATTTGAGCTTCAGGGATGTCAAATAATGTGTCCGTGGTGTAGTGTCTGTGTGTGTGAATCAAAATTTAAATCCAGGTAGTGCTGGACCACTTGGTTAACACCAGTTCTACAGTTGGATTCAATAAACAAACACAATAAAGGGCTGACTTTGTACTAACCCCTGTTCTAAGGTGCTTGGCATAGACCAGTGGATAGAAAGAGAAATCTCTGTCTTTTTAGAAAATAATAAATGTTGGTGAGGATGTGGAGAAATATGAACTCTCGTGCACTGCTGGTAAGAATGTGAAATGGTGCAGCTACTATGAAAAACTGTATGGCATTTCCTCAAAAAAAATTAAAAATATAATTAGTGTATGATCCAGCAACTCCACTTCTGGGTATATGCCCCAAAGAATTGAAAGCAGGGTCTCAAAGAGATATTTGTACAGCCACGTTCATTCACAGCAGCACTATTCACAGTTGTCTAAAGATGGAAGCACCTCACATGTCCGTCAGCAGGTGAATGGGTAAACAAAATGTGGTATATACGTGCAATGGAATATTATTCAACCTTAAAAAAGGAAATTCTGACACAGCTACAACATGAATGAACCTTGAGGACACTATGCAAAATGAAATAGGCCAGTCACAAAAAAAAACAAGTAACGTATGAGTCCTTTTATATGAGGTGCCTTGAGTAGTCAAATCCAGAAAGTAGAATAGTGGTTGCCAGGGGCTGGAGGGGAGAGAGAATGGGGAGTTATTATGGATTCGGTGTTTCAGTTGGGGAAGATGAAAAGAGTCCTGTGGATGGATGGTGGTGATGATTGTACCACAGTGTGAACGTACTTAATGTTACTGCACTGTACACTTAAAAGTGGTTAAGATGATAAATGTTATGTTATGTGTATTTTGCTACAATTAAACAAAATTCCTGCCATTGTGGGGCTCATATTCTACTTGTGGGAGATAGATAATGAACAGTAAACAGATTAAAGGTGTATATTACAAACTTTTGTTGGGAAGAGATGAGTGATATAGGACAAAACAGAGAAAGTTTAAGAGGATTGGGAGGGTTGGGGGCAAGGAGGGAATGTTTCCAGTATTTTGAAAAGGTAGATAGCTCTATGTTTTTTTTTCAGCTAAAGTTAATACGTTGTCTGGTGTGTCAGCCGCGAAACTGTGATATCTTCCTTGGTGTGTACGTTTTGCCCAGAAATTTCTGGCTTGTTGGGGATGTTGAGTGGGATTTTAAAGTCTCTCAGAAATAACTTAAACACTTTTGGGAGAAGTCCTGGTGGAGTCTCGCATGGAAACACCTGGAGGGGCTTGTTTTCAAATTTGTGAGGGAGACAGCCAGGAGGGGCTTGCAACATAAGGGCATAATACTCAGTAAGAAGGAAAGGTGGATGGCGGGATGGGTAGTTTTGGGCAGGGCAAGAGGCTCTGAAACTGGGAGGCTAGATGATGGTAAGTAAGCACAGGGTTTTTACTGTTAAGTATTTATTCATCTCATCCAGTGACTCCTTCAGAAACGGTTCTGAGAGCAACCTCTGCGTGTGCTTCTGGGCTAGTGCCTGTGGATTGGGATAGAAAGAGTGGCTGCCCTCAGGGAATGCGTAATCTGGTAGGAATGTCAAAACATATGCCCATTGTGAATAGTTAAAAACACTGGCAATCAGTTTATGATGAAGTACCCAGTTGATTGAATAGAAACTGTAAGTGCTGTAGACAAGAATGGCAGTCAAAATATTCAACAACTGAAAAAAAATTTAACAACTGGTACTGCACAGGCATCATACAGGCTTGGAATGGATGGGACCCAATCAGAACATACTCTAGGAGTGAACAATTCATGACCAGGAATATCAATCCTGGTTATGGGAGCTCTGAGGAGCAAGGGATAGGGGCCACCTCAAGACATTTCAGGGAGGAGATGGATCTCAGACTGAGCCTGGAGTGGTGGGAAGGGAGCGAGGAGCAGGAGTAATTACGTTAGTTTCACGATGTAAGTGGGATTCTTGGAAGATTATTCTGACAGCTGCGTGTGGGATGGAGTCATGTGGGAAGAATGAAGGAAGAAAACTGGTGAGGAGGCTGTCCTAGGAACTGAGGTGTGAGGTGAGGAGAGTGGAAGACGTGATATTGGATAGAGAAAGTCTCACCCATGAGAGAGGGAGAACTATGGGGTGGAGAGTAAGTAACTCTATATCATACTGCCAAGGGCCAAAGCATTTCTTTCTTGCAATGAATTGTTCAGATGTGACTAGGAAGTGTAATAAAAGCATAATAAAGTGTGAACTTAAGCCGCTGACACAGCTCCCACTCTCCTCCCTGAAATTCCTCTCTTATGATACAACAGGGGAGTTGGAGAATAATGTTTGTGAAGATGGCTTGCAGGATAGAGTTGGGTCCCCCACAGGAGGAGCTTTGTCAGCAGGAATTACTCTGGGGTCTGCAGTATTTGAGGGCACAGAGGTGGGCGTTTCAACCTCAGCCTCTGGCTTGTGTCTGGAAGAACATTTTAAGTTTGGTGAAGCCTCCAAACACTGGAAACTCTATCCCGGTTAAGTCCCACCTTTGAAGCTCAATTTACATATCCAGAACCATGGGAAGTGTCTTGACCTGTTGTACCAGCAAAACCCAAGCTTTTCTTTTTGTCAAAACTGGGCTTTGGGCATGCAGCTCTGCAGCTCTCCAGCTCTCCACCTAGACAAGCTTTATGCAGAATTCAGGAGCCTCTTAAGAGTTGTAGGGGTTCCCTTCTGTAGTTTAAATTTGAGTGCTAGTCAAAAACTCTTCAGGCAAGTGGTAATGTTTATACAGATCTCTTTGAAAAGAAGAAGAGGAAGACATATAATTGAATGTATTTCAACTTCCAGAAAAACTACTTAAAGAGGATGAGGAATAAAAAGGAATAGAAGGTGGGTCCAGTAGCAGATCAGTTGGAGCTCAGGAGTTTTAGCTGAGATGACCTCACAAAATTCCTAGATACAGTGTATCAAGCATTTGAGTTAACCTGCTTCTGGATTATAATGTTAAACCTAAGCACCGTCACATTTTATTATGACTTGCTGTATAGTTAGGAAAGTCAACTGGGATCAGCAATTCAGGGAATTGACTTCACTGGGCAGAGAAGGTGGGAATAGGAAGTAGGAGGATGAGGAGAGAGGAGGGCTTTGGAAGCTGTGAGCTGCAGAGAGCAATTTAAGTAGGCGAGATGCAGGCAGCAGGGAGTGCCTGAACGGTGAGAGGGTAACATGGAATGTCTCTGTAAAGTCACAGGAGTTTTTAAAATTAAGCTTTTGATTTTGAGATAATTACAGATTTATATGCAGTTGTAAAAAAAATAATACACAGAGACCTCGGTTCCTGACAATGGCAACATCTTGTAAAACTGTAGTACAGTTTCCACAACAGCAGTAACATCTACACAACTGAACGATTTTATTCAGATTTTCCCAGTTTTATTTGTACTCATTTGTCTGTGCTATGTGTTTGTATTTAATTCCATAGAGTATTACCACACATTTTGTGTTTAATTTGTGTATGCACCACCACAATCAAGATACAGAGCAGTTCCATCACCACGAGGACCTTTCATATTTCTGTTTTATAATCACTGCCACTTCCCTCCTGCCCCACTTTCCCCAGCTCTGACCCCAGGCAGTCACTAATCTGCTCTTCATTTCTATAATGTTGTCATTTAATGAATATTACATATGTGGAATCATACAGTTTGTAACCTTTTGGGTTTGGCTTTTCTCACGGCACATAATTCTCTGGAGATTCATTCATTCACTCATTCATTCATTCAGGTTGTTACATGTATTTATACTTTGTTCCTTTTTATTGCTGAGTAGTAGTCTAGTGTATAGATGTACCATAGCTTTTTAAACTCATTGAAGGACATCTAGGCTGTTTTAGATTTTGGCGATTATAAATAAAGCTTTTATGAATATCCACGTGCACAGTTTTGTGTGAACATAAGTTTGGGATGGGATGAATGCCCAGGAATGCAATTGCTGGGTCATTTGGCAAAACATGTTTAGTTTTATGAGAAACTGATGAACTTTTCTAGGGTGGCTGTGTCATTATATATATATATATGTGTGTGTGTGTGTGTGTGTGTGTAAATATATATAATGTATAATATCAATAATTAAAAGGTAGGCGACCCTAGAGAATTAGCAAAGAGCAAGAACAGGTAGTTCACAGAAAAATAAGTACAAATGGCTGTTTAACATGAAAATATACTTAATTTCACTCACAATATGGTATATAAAAAAATAAAATTATGATAGATACCATTTTTTTAACTCACCAAACTTATCAAGGACAGAAAGTTTGAGAACACGTTTGGTGTTTGGGGAAACAGGTAATTACATATGTTATTGATGGGGATATAAGCTAATAAAGCTGTGTAAAGAACAATTTAACAATATTTATGAAAATTTTTAATGCTAATACTATTTGACTCAGCAATTTTACCTCTAGGAATCTTTTCAATAGGTATAGTGATATTTGTGTGAAATTTATTAATTCCCTCAACAAGTATTTATGTGCCAGTCTCTGTTCTAGCTGCTTAGGATATATCAGTGCATAAAACAAAGATCCCTGCCCTTGTTGAGGCTATATTCTAATAAGGGCAGACGGATAATATATAATAAACATAATGAATAAGTGATACAATAGATAGAAAATGATAGGTACTCTGGAGAAACAGAGCAGGATAAAGGAGATTGGGTGTGCTGGAGGCGATTATGGGTTGCAATTTTATTTTATTTTATTTTTTAATATAATTTATTTTGTCTTCTAGTTTTATTGAGATATAATTGACATAGAGCTGTGTATAAGTTTAAGGTGTATAGCATAATGATTTCATTTACATGCATAATGAAGTGATTATTATCACAATAAGTTTAGTGAACATCCATCATCTCATATAGTTATACAAAGTTAGAGAAATAGGAGAAAACTTTTTTCCTTGTGAAATTAGAATTTACTTTCTTACCAGCTTTCATATATAACATATATACAACAGTGTTAATTATATTTATCCTGTTGTACATTATATCCCTAGTACTTATTTATCTTATAATTGGAAGTTTGTACCTTTTGATCACCTTCATTCAATTCTCCCTCCCCTCCCCCATCTCTCTCACCACAAATCTGATTTCTTCATGTATGTTTGTCTGTTTTTGAAGTATCATTGACCTACAACACTCTGTTAGTTCTTGTTATACAATATAATGATTCGATATTTCTATACATTTCAAACTGCTCACCAGGATAAGTCTAGTTATACTAGGTCACCATACAAAGGTATTACATAAATATTGACTATGTTCCCTTCACTGTACATTTCATACCCATGCTTCATTTATTTTGCAGCTGGAAGTTTGTACCTCTTAATATCACTCACCTATTTCTTTCCTCCTCCTAATCCCCTCCCTTCTGGTAACCACTGGTTTGTTCTCTGTTATCTATGAGTCTATTACTGTTTTGTTATGTTTGTTCATATGTTTTATGTTTTTAAGTTCCATATATAAGTAAAATCATACAGTATCTGGCTTTCTCTGTCTGACTTGTTTCACTTAGCGTTAATACCCTCTAGTTCCATCCATGTCACAAGTGGCAAGACTTCATTCTTTCCTATTGCTGAGTAATGTTCCATTGTGTGTGTATATATATATATATATATATATATATATATGGCAGCATATGCATGGGTCTTGTTTTTGTATCCATTCAGCCACTCTGTGTCTTTTGATTGGAGCATTTAGTCCGTTTACGTTTAAAGTCGTTATTGATAGGTATGTGCTTATTGCCATTTTGTGAATAGTTTTGGGGTTTTTTTTTGTTGTTCTTTTTTGTTTCTTCTTCTTTCATTGTCTTCCCTTGTGACTTGATGATTATCTTTAGTGTTATGTTTAGATTCATTTCTCTTTTTTTGTGTGTATTTATTATAGATTTTCGGTTTGTGGTTACCATGGGGTTTATATATAGCAATCTCTATATATGTGATTATTTTAGGTTCCCCATCTTTTGAGTTCAAATGCATGTTAACAAACCTGCATTTTCACTCCCCTCCTTCTGTGTTTACTATTTTTGACAACATATTTTACATCTTTTTGTTTTGCATATCCCGTAACTACCTATTTTGGATATAGATGATTTAACTCCTTTTGTTGTTTAAACTTCCTACTAGCTTTGTATGTAGTTGACTTACTACCTTTGGTGTATACTTGCCTTTACCAATGAGATTTTTCCTTTCATAATTTTCATGTTTCTTGTTGTGTTCTTTTCATTTTCACTTAGAGAAGTCCCTTTAACATTTCTTATAAAATTAGTTTGCTGGTGCTAAACTCTTTTAGCTTTTACTTGTCTGTAAACCTTTTGGTCTCTTCATCAAATCTGAATGAAAGCCTTGCTGGGTAGAGTATTCTTGGTTGTAGGTTTTTCCCTTCCATCACTTTAAGTATATCATGCCACTCCCTTCCGGCTTGCAGAGTTTCTGCTAAAAAGTCAGCTGATAGCCTTACGGGAGTTCCCTTATGTGTAACTTCTTGGTTTTTCCTTGTTGCTTTTTAATATTCTTTCTTTTTCTCTTCAAGTTTTGCCATTTTAATTACAATGTATCTTGGTGTAGCCTGCTTTGGGTTGATCCTGTTTGGAACTCTCTACCTGGATGTCTGTTTCCTTTCCCAGATTAGGGAAGTTTTCAGCTTTTTGTCTTCAGGTATGTTCTCTGCCTCTTTCTCTCTCTCTTCTCCTTCTAGGACTCCTGTAATGAGAATGTTAGTATGCTTTATGTTGTCTCAGAGGTCCCTTAAACTGTCCTCATTTCTTTTTATTCTTTTTTCTTTTTTCTGCTCAGCTTCAGTGGTTTCCACTACTATGTCTTCCAGCTTACTGATCTGTTCCTCTGAATCATCTAATCTACTGTTGATACCTTATAGTGTATTTTTTATTTTAGTTATTGTGTACATCATCTCTGTTTGGTTCTTCTATATATTTTCTAACTCCTTGTTAAAAAATTCTAACTTCTCACTCTGTTCATCTAACTTTTCCTGAGCTCTTTGAACATCTTTATGATCATTACTTTGAACTCTGTATCAGGTAGACAGGCTATCTCCATTTCACTTTATTCTTCTGGGGTTTATCTTATTCCTTTGCTTGGAACATATTTCTTTGTTGCTTCATTTTGCCTAATTTGATGTTTTTCTTTCTATGTATTTGGTGAATTGGTCACATTTCCTGACCACGGAAAGGCGGCCTTTCGTAGAAGATACCCTATGTGTCCCAGCAGCACACTCCCTCTGATCACCAGAGCTATATGCTCTAGGTGTGCACCTTATTTGGGCTGCGTGGGTCCTTCTGTTGTGGTGGGCTGACTACTGTGGGCAGTCTGGCAGGTGTGGCTGACCCTCCATTTGGTTGGTTGCTAGGCCCTGCCTTGTGTGGAGGCTGCCTGCAGCTGGTTGGCGGGGCTGGGTCATGAGGAGGCTGAAGATCTTTTCTGCTAGTGTTCCAGTCTTTCTCATTAATAGTTTCTTTGTATATAGCTGTAATTTTGGTGTGCCCATGGGAGGAGGTGAGCTCAGGGTCTTCCTATTCTGCAATACTGGCTCCTCCTGGGTTGCAATTTTAAATGTATGATTGGGGTTAGCTTCACTGAGATGATTTGTGAGCAACAACCAAGAGGAGTTCCAGCAGGGATGTTTAGTGGTTACAAATATTGTGCTTTCCTTCATTTCCCAGATTCATGCAATTAGGCAGGCCCTGTGACTAGCTTTGATCAATAGGCTATAATTGTAAATAATTTGGGCAGAAGTGTTTGAGAATTGGTACGTGACCCCCTTTTCCCTTCCTGACATGGCACCGGCAGCAGCCTTATTTGACGATAGAAAATAGAAGCCCTAAGATAGAAGCAGTCCCAGCTATTTGGCTACCACTTGAAAGAATGCTGCCCTTATGAACAGTCTGCATAGGACTGTTGTGTGTTTAAACCACTGAGATTTTGAGGTTTGTTTGTAGTTGTAGTATAGCCAAGCCTTACAAACTTAGGAGGTGAGGGAGTTAGCCATGTGGATATTTTAGGCAGAGGGAACAGCCAGAGCAAAGGCCTCAAGACAGGAGGATGGCTGGATGATCTAGCAGTTTATATACGAGTTTATTTATGAAGCCTTGTTTTAGTAGCAGAAGATTGGAAACAAACTAAATGTTCTTTGAGAGGGGACTTTTAAGTAATTATGGCATATCCATTCAAGGAAATACTAGAAAACTAATATTACAGTGTAGCTTTGGGCTAATTAACAATATAAGAACATAATTTGTAACTAACTTTACAAATAATTAGGTGGCCCTTATTCAATGATATGTAATAATCCCTAAGCTATATAATTAAGTAAAAAGTGCAAGACTAGAATAGTCTGAATAGCATGATACGGATTTAAACAAATGCTCTACTTATTTAAAAAATGGGTATACACATCAGTATATGCTTGTTTAGAAGCAAGGTTATGAATGTTAGAAATTCACCCCATGGGAATATTAAGGTGTGTCACATGCAAGGAGTGGAACAGTGTCCGGGTTCTCAGCTGGGGATGATTTTGCCTCCCCAAGGTCTGGTGACATTTTTGGTTGTCCTGACTAGAGAGGAGGATACTACTGGCATGCTGCTAACGTCTTACAGTGCACAAGGGCATCTCTCACAACAAAGAAATACCTACCCACCGAAGTCAGCAGGGCTGAGGCTGTGAAACCTTGGTTTAGGGAGCCTTGAGTAAAAGGTTTCAACTGGGCTACCCTGAAATGGTAACATGAACTAGTGTGTATTACCAGTGCTTCAAAGTGTCTGCTTTATTTTCATCCGTAGCATATGAGCTAAGGTCTTCCTAGGAGCCAGCCGCTGGACAAAGAACAATCGAACAAGAAATTCTCATCAGCATCTTTTAACCAAATCCTTTTTTCCCCTTCCTGGTTAGAAAAAAATAGCTTTCTATTTTCCACCCAAAACTCCATCTGTATTTGAATATACTCTTATGGTTATAGCAAATAATGTGCTTCAACAAATGGAAAAAGTATTATAAATGGCAACAGATGTAGCTTAGTGCTGACTTTAGATGGTGGCAAAGCCTCCTATAGGATGAGTGATGCTGTGTCCTTCTCATTCAGAGCCATCAAATACATCGCTTACAAGTTAGAAAGTAATGGTCTTTCTTTGCTTGTTATGATCAGCCAGAAAAACTGGCTTCAGCTTATTGAGTCTATTATTGAGACCTAATTAGCTGTGGTGTTTGGACATTCTGAGGCCTATGGTAAGATAAATAATATTTATGGTTTCTTCAATGTATCAAATCATTGTTTATGAAATGCAGTGTAGGACAAAATACTCTCCTCTCTCAGAGTTGAGACCACAGAGTGACCAGACGCTCATTCTGGGGTTGTGATTGAAATACTGGAGCCCAGCATGGGTAATCTTCACGTAGACACTCTAACCACACAGTGCTCAGCAGTATCTCAGGCCCATGCAGACTCCTCGATGGGTCTTTAACCAATACCCTTAACATGGCCACGTGAACTTTGGGTGGAATTGAGGAAGGATAGCATTAAATACACTGAGTAATCTGAAAATGAAGGGTGAGGGAATTAAAAACAAGTTCAGCTGGGTTCAAAGAAAATTTCTGAGAATGTCAGCGTTTTCCATTTTGGGGGGAAAAAGGAATGTCTTTAAAAACTGTTCTGTAGGAGAATCTAGAATCTCATCAGTGCATATATGAACTGAAATAGTGTGGAGAAAAAAGTAAACAAAAAAGTGAAGTCTTGAAGACCCAAAATAAAATACCAGGATGATATCAGTGAAGACAAACAGACCTCAGTTTCCTTGTCTGTAAAACAGGGAGAAACAATTTGATATTCTTGGAGCCAGATGAGTTTCAGAATTCAGCATGTTTAATATTCTATAAAAGTAATGAAGTAAACATGCCATTTATTGTATGGAACCCTGAGGGGGTTTTGGGCCCTATCCCCTAATGAAATACATTAATATTTCTGTAGTGAAATGTGTACCAAATGGGTTAACTAAAGACTATAAGCTGCCTCACATTAGGTCAGGTCAGCTTTTGCTGCCAAGTAAATTTGCTCTAGACTTATAAAAAAAAACTGAGGTTTTAGAACTTTTGGATTTATGAATTACAGATGAGGTGAAATAATAATAAAATGCTATAAGGGATAAACTGTATATAAACTATATAGTGCTGGCATAGAGTAAGCATGCAGTAATAGTGGCTATTGTTATTATTAGGTTGAGTCATATGAAATTTCTGTTTTTATAGGTAAAAAATACTCAGATACTTTAACTATAATATTATTGTCACTATTAGAATTCTTTGGGTTAATATATGTTTGGCTGTATTACTATTCTATTTCTTTTCTTTCCTTCCTTTCCATACTCCCCCCACCTCCATCCCATTCCTACCTTAAAATCCTTGCATAGAAAAAGTGATGTAAGTCATATCTTTGGTTGGGTTGCTAAACAGGCTCTGAAAGCTTCATCTACTTGTATGGGGGTCAAAGGCCTTTGCTTAAAGAGGATCAAAGCCAAAACAAAAATAGTAAAACAAGCAACAGGCATTTTCCTTGTCTTAGATTTCCATGCCCTTCCTTCTCAGCAAGTCCTAAGTGTTCTAACCACAGTGATTCTGATGACTGGGAATTCCAGAGCTGGTAGCCTGGGCTGAGTCAGAGGGATTTGGGTTGGATCAACACAGAGCCAAGGCCAAAGACATGGTGAACCAGCATGGAAACACACACACACACACACACACACACAGCACAAAACACAAAGCAGCCAGCTGCCAACCACCTCAAAATTATACCTAAGTGACTTGTTGTTCATAACCCCATTTCTCTTCATTTCTGTCTGACTGTCCACCTTGGTCACCCTCTCAGGTCATTCTTGATCTTAAATAATGTTATAGGCCATCCACATGGGCAGAAAACCCAACAAACTCACTAACTACATTCTGCTTACAAGTTCATATCCAAAGCTGATTATTTATTTGTTTGATTTAAGATTTTCTGCATCCGTAGGAAGACTTTAGTAATTGAAAGCTACTTTTATTTTACTAATATGTCTAATAGCTCCTGATTTTATCATAGGAATGAATCTAGGCTTGTTAAATATTTTCATAGTGATTCCTCTGAAAAAGTAGAATATCTTAATTAACCAAATAATGTATGATGAGTATAAAGGCATAGAAAAGTGGAATAAATATCATTGTTAATTGTTCTTTCCTTCTGGAAGATAGGTTTGTAGCAGTATTTCTTAAACAGGGTCCCATGGTTAACTGATATTAGTAGGTGTTTAGGGGAAAAAAAAAGATTCTGTGCTCAAATAACTTTGGGAAACTTTGCTTTGAACAAAATTAAGAAGGCATTATTACTGTAGAAACCATTATAGCTTTTAATCTACTAATTTATATTTGTGAATCTTTAAGAGGAGACTAAGTTTGTAGGAACTCCTAAGACTATTTGAACGTGGAAGTTTTCCTTTTGCCGACAAACTTAAACACCAATGTTGCAGACAGGACAGTGTTTGAAATATTGAACCTGGCCTATACTAGTAGGTCAGTTGTGATGCCTTGATAACCACAGATTTAACTGAGCAGTTAATAAGCCATTGATCACAAGCAGCCATAATTTGACCTTTCCTCTCCTCATGGCTTTTTGGGTAGAAGTGGACACCTGATCCCAGGTGTCTGGGACTGGCCAGAACTGAGAAGCATGAAAAGGGCCAGCCACTTTATTAGACACAGAAAGAGGCTGCTGTGAGCAGTTAGGGTCCTTGAGGGTTCCTGAGTAAGTCGTAGTTATGCATAGGCAGATGTTTTGAAAAAGAGGCAGGAAAGATAAGCAGAGTGGAGGGTGAGGTGGTTGATGCGCTGTGTCAAAAGCTGTGGAAGCAGAGACAGGGCATGTGAATTATCAAAGAGTAGATGGATTTTGACCATCTGCTCTAAGGGGGCAAGAAGGTAACCCCATTCCTAGATCAACTCTGGGACCTTCCAATTTTTTTTGCCAGACTGGGATGTGCCACTTCTTGGATTCCTCAAGATAGTCCTATTCTTGTTTATAGACTTCTGGTTATAAAATTCCTCGTTACTCAATGTATTGTCATAAGAAATTCCATCATAATTTGAAGTAGCCTGACAACTCTGTCCCTTTGAGCTTAAAAAAGTCCAATGAACACTTCCAGTTAATTCTGAAGACTTTTTTTTTCTATTAAAAATAACTTTTTTCTTCCTGCAATATTGCTGTGTAGAAAAATTATAGAAAAATTGGAAGTCCAATTAATTGCAAAGCATACAATAAAAATTACCTATAATCCCCCCAACTTGGATAATCACTGAAATTTTGACATATATCAATTTAGCACTCTCTTTCTCTTTCTGATTGCAAAAGTGGGAGCACTCTGTTTATGCAATTTTGTGTTTTTTTCACTTAACTATTGTGAATATCTTTTCCTTTTAATCACAACATGTTTAACGGTTAAACCATATTCTGTTGTGTGTGCGAAGTTTAACTTTTTAATTTTTTATTTAATCTATTTAATTTAATGTCTAATGTTGGACATTTTTGTTGTTTATTTTTTGCTACTATAAACACTTCTGTGAGAAATAACTTTGTAGCTAAATGTTTGCACACGAGATTATCTCTCAGGATGAAGTCTCAGAAGTGGATTTATACGATCAAAGTGTAAGCACAGTTTTAAGGATTTTGATTCTTATGGACAAATTACCCTCCAGAAAGTCTGTGCTAATTTACATGTCAATCCAGCATCTCTGACAGTCAAGCCTTCTTTTCTGTGGCTTAGAGCTTTTCACTGCTTCTGCATCGAAATTGCTTGTCCTAAACTTGTCAGCGCTGGCTTTGGCCTCTTTGTCTCAGAACACTATCGCAATCTTCTCTTTCTTTTTCTGCCACTGGATCTCCCTCTATGAAATTGCCTATTGAGCAGTAGAGAAGGAGAAAAGTGAACCCAGTGGGGGTTTTTTTGTACCCCATCCAGCCTGGGGGAGGCAGCAGTAGCTGCAAATTAAACTTGAACCTTGGAAGATTTGCTTTCTACTGGGAAATGAAAGACCCACAAGGTTCAGGGAGCCCATTAGTGGCAAGAATTAAGAGCATAAACCCAGAGAATGCCCACAGCTTGCAGTTTGGCTTTACATGGTTGCTTATGATTCATATAACCTCTCATTGCTGAAATGGGTTTAAAGACAATGACAACTCTGATTACGTTCTTGATATACTAGCTAGGGCCAACCACCTGTGGCCCTATTGTCAACAAAGACGTTGTGACAAATGCTGCAAGAGACAATAACAGAGGGGAATAAAAACATCAGTGCTTTTTTTTTTTTCTGTGACTTTTCATCATGAGTGTTTAGGAGAACAGGGACTGAGACTCCTATTTGTGGGCTGTAAGACTCTTTCTGTGCTCTTGGTGGTCAAAAGGGCATTTGGGGAATTTTTCTGTTAGTTGGCAATTGTGTAGCAAGCGAAGGCAGGCTGAAGAGAGTTATTTTTACCTCCTGTTTGCCTCTCTGGTAAGAACTTCTGAAAACTCAGGGAAGTTTGAGGCTACCTACTAAAATGTTCATGTTGGGATTTTGTCGTTTATCTATTTTAGAGTCACGATGGCATTCCTCCTCCTGACCATGATGTGTGGCTGTATGCAGAGTATTGCCCACCAGGGAAGCCCACCCGAGCCTTTGGTGTCCAGACTCTTAGTGGCTCTTGTTTACACACTCCCTGTGTGACTGTCTTTTAGTCTCTGGGCCCCCTCAGAGGTTCAGGCTAATACCTTTAGTCTCTAGTTTCTCTGGACGTGGAAGTTTATACATTTCTCAAAGTGTCCATTATAAATCACATTGTTAGACCATTCAGTGGCCTAAGTCCCTGATACGGGCAAAAAAAAAAAAACCCCACAAAGACACTTTTCATCAGGTAAAATACTGCAGGGGCCTACAGCTCACTTCCTAGTGCCCAAGGGGTGAAAGCCAGACCTCCCTCTGGGTGAGGTCAGTCCTTCACTACACAATTACAATGATGAGATATTTCTAGAAACTCATTGGTTAATCTGAATCTAACTAACTGGGTCCACTCTCAACCTTTTCTGTTACGGTTTTCAAGGTTCTCTTTTTCTCTGGACCCTTTTAATATCTCTCTTTTACCTCATTTCTGTGTGTATATGCTATTTTTGTCAGACTGCCCTTAGAAATGCAAAATTCTCACCTTACTGTGTGGAACAATCCATCTCTCCTGGACTTGCCCCAGTACAACTGGATTGAGCCCAGGAGGCCTCCCCTTTCTTGTCCAAAAGGCCCACCAACCCATGAAGGTCTTTTCCTCAACAAAATAACCATCTATTCCTGATTCATGCCACTCCTTTAGAAGGAAAATATTGAACAAAAAATAACCAGCAACCATAGATTTCTAACCCCAGTGAAACTATCTCTATAAATAGAGTTAAGACCACTGCAAACAAACAAAGACTTCATTACCAAAAGTCCCTTACCAAAGGGACTTTCAAAGGAAGTACCTTAGGAAGAAGGGAAGTGGCCCCAGAAGGAACATCTGAGGTACAGGGAAAAAATTGAGTAAGCAGACAACAAACAAAAAGGTAAATATGTGGGTTAATATATTTTGTTAAATGTAGCCGCCTTTAGTTTTTATTTAAAGTAAGAATTTCCTCCCCCCAATGCATGTTCTACTTTTACGGTTACATTGCAGAGAATCCTCAATTTAAATACTGTTGGTGACCTTTTTGTAATTATTGACCCACAAAGAAAGTCTCTTTTCCTTAGAAACATTTTCAAACCATCCAATCCTATTACTTTAGTCATCAAATCAAGTGTTTATTATTTTTCAACTGATTAAGAAGAGTAACAGGTCATTTATTAATTTAGTAGCTGTAGTAGAATGGTACAAATCTGAGATTATTTTTGTTGAACAGAAACGATTTACAAAATCTCTATCCAGCTGGGGCATTCTGTTAAATATTTCTCATTAATGGATTCCTACTGTGACTGCTTAAACTTTAAGTTCAAGAGAACAGGTATGGATGGTAAACTGGACTAGGTAGTGTAGTTTAGGAAATGAACAAACAAGATTACAGAGATCAGCTTCTACTTAGAGTTCAGTGCTCTGGAGCTGAAAGATTCTTCAGAGTTTTTCTACACCCAGTAGAAAGAAACAGAGAATCAGGAAAGTATAACAGAGCAGTTGTGTTTTGATGTAAGAGAGATGGGGCCTTTCAAAAGCTCTGACCAGCCCCCCTGACTGGCAGAGGACTGGAGAGCATTTCAAACAGGCAGAGCTGAACTGTTCTTGTCCACCTCATACTTCTCCACTGGGGGACTTTTGTGAAGGCCTCTTTTATTTAAGTGCATGGTTCTCTCGCTGCCAGTGACAGCTGTGCCACTGTTTTCATTTCCAGCTAGAATACTTTTCTCCTCCAGAAAGTTTTGTGATCAGGTACCAATCATATTTGGACAAAAGCATGTGGGGAAACTTGAATCCAAGACAAATTCATCTAAGATTGTTGTTGTTGCTTTTAAACAAGTGGCCAGCTTTGCAAGTTTATGGATTAGCTCCCAGTGTTTGTGCTCTCTGACTGCGTTTTCTTGACAGGTTATTAATGGTGAAGAGAGACAAAGGTTACACTCCCAGGAAGAAGAGCCACGGGGGTGTTAGGAGATTGAGAGGGGTGTGTATGTGTGTGTGGTGGGGTGGGTGGCTGTTATTGGAGAAAGGTGATCAAGTGTATATTTGGAAGCAGTATCAAAACCTCTGTGTAGAGATTGCTGTGTCTGGGCATAACTGGGAAAAACCTCAGAGTTGAGTGCCTTAGACCAAATTCTATTTCTTTCAAGAGAATGCCTGTATAGGTAGGGTAGGTGGCCTCTGGCTGTTCATGAATATAGATGTACTTTGTCTTTCTTCTCTTCCTGGGGCTGGAACTCAGCCTGAGCATGGGCTTGGCCATGGTTGTGGGTGGATGGTGCAGGGTTTGTGCTGATATAAGACCTTCTGACAATCCAACCTCTGCCATTTCCAAAGTGTTCACATGTACTGTATACTCTTTGTTGCAGAATAGTTGCTGTCATTTGTAGCTAGTGGTGTATCTGCACAGGTGGAAGGTCCCAGACCCTCACCTGTCACTGCTTCCTGGTGAGCTTTTCTAGGGCTCGTGTCTCTCTCCCTCTCCTAGGTGCCCAAGGTGTGACTTGTGTGGGGTTCAACGGAGATGTTTTACTGACACAGAGGGTTTTACTTCATTAGCTTCTACTTGGAAATGGGGATTTCAGAGGTCTTTTCTTATTGTTTGGTGTTATAAACTTACGCTGCTGAGGAAGAGCAGAGGAAAGCACTCCCTGGAACTTAAACAGGGTGGACAAATTCCTAAAATGTCAGCTCTGTGGTTCCATCTCATAAGCCAAGTCTCACTGGCTGAGACAAAACCAAAAGAACACTAGGAATTTAATTAGAGGAATGAGTGAATGAGTAAAGAAATGAATGAATAATAAAACATGAACACCTCTGAACATTTGGAGACTTCTGGAGTTGAAACATATCTTAGAAATAGTTTTTTCTGACTCACTGCCTTGCAGATGAGCAAATAGAATGAAGATGTCCCAACATTTAGCCCGCCTTCTAGATTAGGGCACATTGTTAGATAGTCTGGGAACTTGGCCTTCAATCTAGGGCCCTTGATCTGGGGTTTGTTTAGGAGCCTCCAGCTTTGTTCTCCTGCCTTGGGGATCTTCATTCAACATCACTGAGGGTGTTCTTCTCCCCAGAGAGGAGCTGCCCACATTCTCTGCTCAGATGATCCCAGTGAGAACTTCTCATCTTTATGATGTCTAACTTTTTACGTAATTAAAACTTTTGATTGTGTATTTTTGCATTGACTATTTTGTTGTAGTGATTTAAGTTCCTCTTCATTATTTTTTCTTTTGAATTCTTTTCCAGTATAGTATTATCTTCTCTTTTTTTCTCACTTATATTTCATGTTTCCTGTTTTAACATTTGCTTTCCAATATCTGTTTTATGTGCCAATAGTAGAGAACAGTTGCATAGCAAATGCTGTGTACCAAGCACTGTTCTAAGTGCTTATATATGTAACACAGGGAAGCCTATTGTTTTAAAGATGTACCTGTACTCGAACATTTTATTTTGATTAAAATAGATTTTAATTTTGATTTTTATTCAGTTTTTTGCACCCCAAATTTTAGTTTCTTTCAAATTTATCATTCTTAAACTTTTATTGCTAAAATTCTTTCTATTTTAAGCTCTACTGTCCATTATTTTCCACTTTTCTCTAATTTTTGTATTTTACTTGCTGAATTACATTTAATAATTATTTCTTTTTTTTTTTTTTTTTTGCTGCCTGAGGTTTGATATTATTTGTACATTTTAGGTCATCTTTTAAAAATTCTTCCTTGCATACCGATGGAAGTGAGACTAAAGATAGAGATGAGACTATCCCAGACTAAATACAAGAGACCAGAGAGAATTAACCAAATATAACTTGTGAACCTTGATTAGAAGATAGTTCTAGAACAACAACAACAACAACAAAAAAAACATAGCTAACAAAGACATTCTTAGGACAATCGTGGAAATTTGAATATGGACTGGAAAGATTGCTCATTTTGTTATTGATATTAATAATTGATAATGGTATGAGAGTTATGTAGGAGAATACCCTATTCACCTCCTAGGAACTTGCAAAATCCTTTGTTGGTATATTCCTAATTCACTTAAAAATAGCCTTATTTTTCATAAAGCTGCTCCATCGTGATGCTATATGGGTTTATCCAGATTATTAAAAACCATGTTCACTTTTTAAATTATAAAAGTAATGCATGAGTATTTGTTTATTGTAAAAAAAAAAAAAGTACATTTTTTTTCCTCCTGTGAATCTGCCACTTGGAATTCTGGTTCTAACTCTACTCTTTGTATGATCTCCTTGAACATGTTCCTTTATTCTTTTGGGTCCCTGAAAACAGCTCTATTATCTCTAGCTAAAAGGATTGAAAGGAAAGATAGGACCCCAACACAGAATATTTGAAGTGGTTACTCACCAGGCCTGCATATGCATATTAAAATTCTCTGAGTTGTCATAGAAGCTTTTGCAACTGAAAATAATTCAGCAGACAGGATCATTTTCTGTGTAGCTTACAGGCTCAAGAACAGTCCAGAAGCATTGGTATTTGAGTTACCCTAACCTGCTCAGCCAATCTCCACATGTCACAGGCTGGTAATTTGATCTATAGCTCCCTTGAAGTGAGTTTGTACTAAACACAGAAAGCTCTTATTTTTTCTCCTTTTTTGCCAAACATTAAACGGACTTTTATGTGTGTCCTTTTTTTTCCCCTTACAAAATCGTGATTTGATTCAACAAAAACATTACACACCTTCTTCCTGAGGGTTTCGGATCCTTTTCTTGGACTCATAGCCACAGATTTTCAGCAACTGCCTGCCCTTCCATTCACCAGAAGGCCTTGGTGCCTAAGACGGGGAGAGACCAGCTTTGAATTTAGCTGGGCCTAAGAAAACACAGACGGCAGTGAGAAAAACATCTTCCAATGACCGTTCCTTTCAAGACTCAGGAAGTCTGCTGCTTCTCAGTGCTCTTATCGTTGCTGCAAAGTTTTGACTTTTCCAATCTCCCGTGGTGGTTTTCCAGGCGAATTAGAACAGAAGCTGAAAGAGTCTCCTGTATTTAGGAAGTAGGAGGAGCCCTCCTCAGGATGGAAGCAGCCCCACCTGGCCCCTTCTGACCACCTCCCAGTGGTCAGAGCCCCAGCGTGTGTCTGATGATGGAGACACTGGAACCACTTCAGCAGTGGAAGCTGACGCTGTGTTTAATCCATCTGCTGATACGTAGATTGTGGTGGGTACAGCAGAAGGCCTGATGATGCCACGTACACACCACCATGCAACAGGTAGCCTGCTTTCCAGCTACTCTGCATAATATCCAGACTTCTTGGCAGTGAGGCTGATGGGTCACAGAGCCTGAGGCAGCACCTCTGAGCGTAATTGCTTACAGTTTATAATGATACCCTAACCAGTGGTTGAAATACCTAAGATAATAGCAGCCACAGTAATGTGCTATTTTGGGTTACTGAAAACTGAAATACTTGTTTTTTGCTGAAGATAGTTTGTCAGTTTAGTCATTTTTATATCAGTAATACTAGGAGTCCTGTCTATCTAATCAGCCAGTTTTACTATAAGGAAAGATTAAATATCTGTCTTCAGAGTCGCTGAGTTCTTATAACATTTTAAGTTAAAATCCAATACTTTCTCCCCTAGAGACATCTGAACTTACTTGATTCAAGTTCGGGGATGCCAAAAGCCATTGTGGTTTAGATGATACCTGTTTATGATTGACACAAATAGTCACAAGTGTACAGAATCTTGAGTTGTGGGATCTTGCCGTCCATCTGAGAGGCCATTACACAAATTATTGCACAAAAGAGAAATCTATGCTTGTCTGGGACACCCAAGGGTGGGAAGTGGGGGTTCAGATTAGAATGGATAACTGCAGGATTCAAACCATATACACATTATACCCCAATAAACAAAAGTATCAATTACTGCAGCCTACTTCTAGATTTTCAGAACAGAGATTGATTATGAAGAAGAAAAAAAAAAGAGAGAGAGAGAGAAAGAAAGAAAGAAAGAAAGAAAAAATCAACTCAGAAAATGAACCAAACAAAAAAACCCAACCAGATATTTGATTATAACATGATGCTTATAATCATTTTTATGGGAGTGAGTGAGAGGTTCTGGGTTCTGACTCTGGAACAGACAAGTCTCTGGCTTCAACCCAACTCTGCAAGATGATGTCCCCCAGAAGGCCTTGCTTGTGCCTTGACACTGAGCAGTAGGTTGCTCTGCATCTTCCCATGGACAGGTATTGGAGGCGAGGCTCAGTGGTCCAGCCTTGCTTCTGCCCTTACCCAAAGGAATAAGACAGATTAGAGGCTCCCCTAAACACTTAATGGAATTTGGGGACAAAATATTTAAAAGGTTAAAAAGCCTTTATAAGGGAGAAACTTCTGGTCTCCCTGTGGAAGGTGACCAAATACTATTAAAATATTTCTATTTCTGGTAAGCCAGTCAATCCCCAGATATTTATAGCATGCCTTCCATGGTTAAAATCTGGATCCAGAATTGTTCATTACAACAATTTCATCGCACAAAGAACTCACCTACATCAAATGGCAAGGTTGTAACCACATGCAAGAGCAAACTGCACAGCCCTTGTTTAGCAACACTCCCTTTTGCAGCTTGCTGTGGGAGGGAGTATCTTCCAATCCAGACTCTATACTAAGGAATTAGGTAATTCAATGACAATAGTAATTTTAGCTGCAGCTTGAGGGAAGTTTACAGCTTTAAAACAGGAAATGGAAAACAATAAGTAAGAAACTATAAAATAAATTGAGCACACAGCTTTCTGTTACGTTTTATACCCAGTGGTACATAGCCTTTACTTTAGGAAATGACAGGCTTATTTAGAGGGCCAGCAACTTCTGGAGTCTCTCTCTCTCTCTCTCTCTTTTTTTTTAATCAAAATGGAAGTGGGAGCAATGTTGGATACACTTAAGATTTAGTTTTTAATTTTTTTTTAAGTTCTAATTAGGGGGCTTTAATGTGTGTCTAAAACAGTCCTCTCCCCTTTAATGTTTATAGGCTATCTTATAGCAAAACAAATCTTTACTGTGAATTTGAGTCTGGGTATTATTAGCTGCATTTTATTAAGTGATTACAGGGAGCCAGGCTCTGTATCAAGCACTACAATGCTTTAGCTTATTTAATTAATTTAACATTGTAATGTAGGTACTATTATTATCCCTATTTTATGGATGAGGAAACTGAGGCTCTGAAAAGTTATGTAGCTTGCCTGGGACACAGCTGCTAGCAAGTGTTACACCAGGGACTCAGATCTTCTTGTCCCCAGAGCCTGAGATCTTAATCTGTTTTGCTGACTTACATTCCAAATCATGAGTTTCACAATCTGAAGTTTGGGGACTCCTAGGAAGCCATGAGATAATGTTTAAGGAATATTTCAGTGTTCTGTACATGCTACAACTGCCATAAATTTATTTTAAATAAAGTTTCTTTAAAATAAATACAAGAGGGGTCTCTGACTAATAAACTCAGGTCCTTAAACTGGCTAAAATTATCATGTGCTATTTCTCCAACATTTGGGTTTTAACAGGCAACTAAGTGTGAGTGACCACGCCCTTCCCTGGCTTTCAAGACACTAAAAATTTCCTGCCTGCCTGCAAAGTTAGAGAACTTTGAATTTCAGCATTGGTGGTGTGTGTTATCTGAATTGTAAGGGTCAGGATTTAGGGAGAAGATGACAGGATTTGTAGTCTAAAGAAGATCAGGGAATCCTAGTGACCTCATTTCTTTAGAGTCTCAGTATTCTCACCTTTAATGGAACCGCTATCAATACCTATTAAATCAATGTTGTTAGCATCCAATTAGACAATGCATGTGAGTGAAATTTATGAGTTATTATTTTTAGAGACATTGGAGGTCTCCACTATTCGACAACATGTGGGCCTGTACTTTGCCATCCTCTGTTTTTTAAGACCTGTTAAAGTCATTTTTTTTTTTTTCCTGTGAGTGTTCTATCCATCAGGATCCTGGCAGGAAACAGATGGTGCACTCATGCTGGGAAGAGTTTAATAAAAGGATTGTTTACAAAGGTGTATGCTGGATTTAGGAAAAGCACAAGGGATGTTGCAAGTACCCCAGGGCAGGGGTCGAGGGTGGGAAGTGTGGGCATTACCAACAGTAAGTCTAAAGGGGCAAGCAGAGGGAGTGTTTATCAGAATCTAGAGTTTTTGGAAAGAACCGCCTGATAGGAACTGAGGCCTTTGGTGGAGGGATGAAGTCAACCCACTGAAACCTACCAGGGAGATATCTTGGGGAAAAAAATTTCCTGACCTCACTTTCTTCCCTCCCTTTGATCTCCTGCAGATGCTCACCATGGCTGAATCCCCATGGAAGCCAGGGGGAAGGTAGCTTGGATGCAGCACACAGTCGGCCCCGAGGGCAGAGAGCAGGTGAAGAATGGAAAGTGGATTTGGGCAAGCAGAAGGTATGGAGCACAGCCTCATATTAATGTCTTAATAATCTTTATCATTTTTGTCAAATTGGCCAAATCAACTGAAATACAAAATTTTGTTGTCTTTGATGGCTCTACCTCCTCTTCTGTGTTTTCTCCACTTCACTCCCAAGCTGTCCTGTGTTCTTTTACTCCTCTAAGTCTTCTTGTGAAAAAAGTTAACACAAGAAGTTAATTCACACACTTAAATATCATATGCCTAATTGTTATTTTTAAAAACATGTACTGATTTTTGCTCCTGGGATGGCTAAGTTGCTACTGGATTGCGCACAGATGAAAAACACTAAGAACTACCTGAAGGCACTGGACAGTGAATAAATGCAAGGAGATTATGGAGGGTGGTTGGCACTGGAAGAAAGAACAAGACAAGAAATTCCTTCTCTTACTTATGGTTTTTTTAGCTTAAGAGTAGGCTATAGGCAACGCTCATAGTCTTCTGGCCTGAAGAACTAGAGGAAAGAGTTGAGAGCAGATGCAACCAGTGAGAAGTGGCCGGGTAGGGATGAGGGGGTGGTGGATCTCTAAAAGGAGAGAACCAGAGAAGGGAGCTGTAAATTCTGTGTATAAATTCCCCAAATTACTGGCTGATTCCTGAACCATAAATGTATGTGGCAGACTACAGGTAGCTCAGTAAAGGGTAAATGAACTGAACTGACATATTAGCTATTGCCTGAAAAGCAGAGGACTTTTTAATTTTTTACAGTTTTGCCAAAACAAAAATATCATACTCTTTGGGAGAAATATAATAGAATTTAGAGACCTCACAAGAAACCATCCACAATGTCCAAGATATCATCCAGAGCTACTTGACACACAAGGAGCAAGAATGGGGTTCTTGACCTATTCTTGAGAAAAAATATAATCAATGTAGATCAATCCTGAGGTGGCTCAGATATTGAAATGATCAGATCTGGATTTTAAGGCAACTATTTTAACAGTAATTAGGGGGAGATTCATATCTTTAAGGACTTATGTTAGAAAAGAAATTAATGAACTAAGGTACTACCTTAGAAACCTGGAAAGATCAGAGCAAATTAAACCCAATTCAGTAAAAAGATGAAACTACGTAAGAACAGAAATCGGTGAAACCACATTGGTTACAAGAGATACACTCTAAATATAAAGACAGATGTAAAGTTGACTTTTGAAAAGATAGAGAAAATTGATAGATCCATAGCTAGACTGATAAGAAAAAATGAGAGAACACAAAATACTGATGTCAGGAATGAAAAAGAGGACATAACTCCAGACCCCATGGAGATATAAGAAGACAAACGCTGACTGCTCTTTGCCCCTGTGATTCCTGGGCTCTGAGAGGCCAGCATGCTCTGTCAACAGTCATAACTTATAGTTCAATGGGACTCTTGCTGTGTCTTCTGCTTAGAATGTGCCCTTCAAGGGCCAAGGCCTCCAACTCTGCAGAACCCAGAATTGTGGGGACAGGAAGGACAAAATCCCCTAGTAGGTCATTGGAAGTGATGGCGAGTGGGGTCTCTCTGATTTCCTCCCTTGGTTACGCATTTGGAACACTGAGACGTTTCAGAGCTTTTTGGTTGTGGATATTTGGCTACAAGAATACTGTCATTGAGAATGCGTCTCTGGAAATTCCTTCTGTAAATACTGGTCCATCTCCCTCATCACTGTGACCAGATTTCCACCTTCTTTTTTTCACCCCCGTCGATGTAACACACCTCAAAGCAGGCCCTTTGCTGAAATAGTTTATTTACTTGCTCCCCTACCACTTCTGGAAGCAGGAAAGGGAGTAGAGTCGGGGAAAGAACTGAGTTTATCTGCAGTAATATACTTAGTGTTCACGACATGCTTGCTCCCCTGTATTGCCTAGTCATCTCGGCCACATGATTAGTTCTGCTCAATGGACTATAGGTGAATCTTCTGAGTTGAGGCAGTTGAGAGTCAGTGTACTTCCTCCATGGTGCTCTGGCCCTGGTATGACAACCTTAGGGGCCACATGTGAGAGAGAGTGTAGCTAGCTGTGAGATGAAGGAAGCATACCTGACACATATCAACTAACCTTTATTGTGCTAAGCCTCCGAGATTCTGGTTTATTTGTTGTGGTTGCCAAGTGCAAACTACCTTGATTAATAAATCTATTCTTGTCACACCCACCAATTAATAAACGGCATTTTAGGACCCTAATTGTAAAAGTATTTACACTTGGAAAAAGATTGGTCAGTCAAGGCTTCATTGTGTATTACGTACACCTAGCATTATGGTAGGTGTTTCACTCTTGGGTGCCCATCTGTGTAGGTGAAACCTCTTTCCTGGTGCCTACACAGAGGTTAAGATATTTTAAAAGCATGCCAGGTCAGCTTTATTCAGTTCTTACGAGGGCTTGGAGAAGGCTACAGGCTGCCCAGAGATGCAGAGAACACACAGTGCTTCATACTCAGGTTTCTTCTCTGGCTGACTTGCTAATCCCTTCTAAGTCTCATTCCTAAAACTGGAACATCACCAGTTACTCTCTTAATGTAGGTACGCACAGCAGATTCTTACTGTATATTCTCTGTCTAGCCATGGGTATTAATGCTGCTGCCACAACAGCACCTCATTTGGTTGTTGGAGTCTTGGGGTTAATTTACTTGCCAATCCTACTGCTGTGGTCGTTGGTTCCTTCTTCTATCTCTATCTTATCAGCTCAGATGTCTTTTGCTTTGAACCCACACTTTGTTGCTTCATCCTTATAACCCCTCTATTTTCCTCTTTATCCTTTTACTAAATAAAACTTAATAACCCTATAATCAGACCAGTAGAATTGAGCAGCAGGCACAAATGTTGGGTGGTTTACATGTGTGATTTTGTGTTCAACTCTGTGAAGTAGGTTTTCTTTTCTTTTCTTTTTTTTTTTTTTTCCAATTTCCTCTTCACTGAAGAGAAAATGGAAGCTCAGTGAGGACAAAAGACAGATGTTAGTGATGTGTTTCTCTTAGATACAGTCTAGGTAAAGAAATAATATGGACATGAGAGAAGTTTTTAATAATAGCAGTATCTGTATACTGTAAACAACTAAATCTTGCTAGGAGAAATTAAAGAAGATTTAAATAAATGTGGAGATACACTGAATTCTTAGATTGGGAGACTCAATATTTTAAAGTTGTTAATTTCCCCAAATTTATCTATAGATTCAAAGCAGACTTGATTTTTTTATAAAGATGCAAAGCATTCTATGGAGAAAGGTTAGTCTTTTCAACAATTGGTACTGGAACAAGTGGACATCCATATGCAAAAAAAGAAAAAAAACTTTGATCTGAACCTTGGAACATATACAGACCAAAAAAGGATCATAGACTTAAATTTAAAATCTAAAAGTATGAAATTTCTAGAAGGAAACATAAAAGAAAATTTTGGCACTCTGGCATTAAGCAAAATTTTCTTAAATTTCATATCAAAAGCATGAGCCATAAAAGAAAACATACATAAGTTTAACTTCACCAAAATTAAGAATTACTCTTTACAAGAGGCTGTTAGGAGAATGAAAATACTAGCTATATATATTTTGGAAGAAAATATTTACAAATCACGTATCTAATAAGAGACTTGCAAACAGATGTCTAAAGAACTCCTGAAACTCAGTAATAAGAGAACAAATAATTCAATTAAAATTAGGCAAAAGATTTGAGCTGGCACTTTACCAGAGAAAACATACAGATGGCAAATAAATATATTAAAAATGATCAATATGATTATTTGTTACGGGAAAATTAAAACCATAATAAGATGATGTTACACACCTATTAGACTAAAGATAAACTATGGCAAGTTGAGGAAATGGAGCAACCGGGAACCCTCCTACACTGCTGGTGGATGTGTAAATTGTGCAACCACTTTGGAAAATAATTCAGCAGTTTCTTAGAAAGCTAAACATAACACCTACCATATGACCCAGCCATTTTACTCCTGGGTATTTACTGGAGAGAAATAAAAATATTTATCTATACAAACACTTGTACGTGATTATTCATAGCAGCTTTATTGTAACAGTCAAAAAAAGAGACAACTCAAATGTCCATCACTAGGTGAATGGATAAATATGGCATATCTATACAACAGAATACTTAGCAATAGAAAGAAATGAACTATTGACATACAACAGTATTAATGAAATTTGAAGTAAGCATGCTGATGGAAACAGATAAAAATGAGTCATACTGTGTGATTCTATTTATATAAAAATCTAGAAAATTCAGGGTGTTCCATAGTCACAGAAGGCAGATACATAGTTGCCTGGGGATGGGGCACGTGGGGAGTGTGGTGGGGGGATTATCATGAGGCTTGAAGGAACTCTTGGGGTGATGGGTATGTCCATAGTCTTGATTATGGTGACAGTTTTGCAGGCACATAGTATGTCAAAACTTACCATATTGTACATCTTTAATATGTGCATTTATTGTACATCAATTATACTTCAATGAAAGTGTTAAAATAACAATAATAATAGGGATTATTTGTTGGGAGGTGGGAAATGATAGTGTAGAGACTGAGTTCTTGAGCCAGAATGCCTGAGGTGCCAGTTCTAGCTTTTCCACTTTCTAGTTGTATGACTTTGGTTGGGTTAGCTTCTATGAAGTGGAGAAAATTTCTACCTCAGTGAGTTGTTGTGAGTGTTAGTTTATTGATATAAAACCCTTATGATATTCCCTGGCATATAGGATCTAATCCTCTAGTCTTATACTCTCATTTTACTGATGATGAAGCTGAGCCCTAGAGTCAAACAGAGAGCTCTGCAAAGTGTGGTCCTCAGACAGGCACCAGTCTGAAGACCACTTACTACTGGTTGGTGGCAATATACGTACAGAAAGTGAAACTAAGAAGCATTTAGTTAAAATAAATAAGCTACAAGGATATGTTGTACAGTATAGGGAATATAGCCAATATTTTATAATAACTTTAAATGGAGTATAATCTTATCTATAAAAATTTTGAATTACTGTATTGTATATCTGAATATTATAAATTTACTATACCTAATTATAAAGAAAGAAAGAAAAAATAGAATAAAACATTTAGAAACTTTTATGGTAATTTGACAGAGAAAATTTAAGTCAATAATAATAATTTAATTTAACTAATAATAATAATAAAGAAACTAGGCTATGTATGCTTCTTAAAAATTTGTGTACATTTAATTCATTTTATTTTTTAGGAAAATTTTAGTTTTACAGGAATATTGAGATGATAGTACAGAGAATTCCCATATCCCATGTACCAATTTTTCCTTTTTATTAATATATTGTATTAATATGGTCCATTCATTACAATTAATGAACTCATGCTGATACATAATTAACTAATGTTCGTATTTAATTATGTATGTTTCCTTAATTTTTAACCTAACGTCCTTTTTCTATCCCAGGATCCCGTCTAAGATCCACATTACCTTTTTTGTCATGTCTCCTTAAGCTCCTCCTGGTTGTGACAATTTCTCAGACATTTGTTGGTTTGATGACTTTGACAGCTCAGAGGAGTAGTAGTGAGGAGTTTTGCAGAGTATCCTTCAATTGGGATTTGTCTGGTATTTTCTCATGATTATATTGGGCGTATAGGTTTTGGGAGGAAGACCAGAGAGATAAAGGGCATTTTCTTCACATCATTTCAAGGGTGCATGTTGTCAGCGTGACTTATTACTGTTGATGTTGACCTTGATCATGTGGCTGAGGTGGCATTTGTCAGTTTTCTTCACTGGAAAGTTATCTTCCCACATCTCACTTCCATAGTGTACTTTTTCGGAGGAAGTCACTATGTGCAGCCCACACTTCAGGAGTGGCGACTTGTAATTTATTTTATTGTACTTTATAAAAATATAGCTTGTGATATATATCAAATATATATAGTGTGATATAAAAATGTAGTTGGTTTGTAATAGATTGAAAATGAAAAAGGTCTTTCACCACTGATCATTTGAGAAGCACTGCTCTAAAAACCTGCTTAAGGGCACACAGAAGAAGCGCTGGAACCGAGCCCAAGACTTGTTGGCTACAATCCCAGCTCTTTTCATTCCCTAGAGCTCGACTTGAGTATCCATCTTATTGTGGAGCCAAGAGCCAAGCTGACTCTGTAACGCCATAGACTACTCTGTCACTATTTCCGTGGATCTTAAAGAAGGCTTCAGGTCTTGGTGGGAGTTTCTGGAATATCAGTCTCACCGAGCCTTGAAATGTTAACCTCTCTGGGCTATCGTGTTAGGTCATGTAGCAAACAGATACTGAGATGGAGATTTGTACCTAGGATATTTATTAGAAGTGAGGGGAAGGAGATTGGGCAGAGGAGAACAATTAAAGAGCAGTAAGTCCGTACAAAGGCTCGCATCAGCCCTGTGGGGAGCACTGGACCTGGGATGCCCGTTCAGAATTACCCTGAATTCACCCAGAGAGATTAGGCTTTGAACACCCTACATTGACCAGGTATTGACTTCTGTCTGTCTCTGGGAAGTAGGTAACTTTGGGAGAAGAGGCTCCCTTAGCCTAAGGACATAACCTAGAAAGTGATATACCTATACTTCTGGCAGCTGGGGGAATGAGCTAATGGGGAGATCTGGATGGCACCCCAGGGCATTTGTTATAGATACTATTAGTATTTTTTTTAAATTTCTTTTGCTTTTGTTTTGTGTCTGGATTCTAGGAATCAGAAGGTGGTTTGCTATACACCTCCATGCATTGTTAACTGTCTCTAGTGCCTGAGTGTACTGATTGCACCTTGGGTATGGATGAGATAATCAAGGAAAGGAATGCTGGGAAGAGAAGCCATATGAGAAGGTTAGTGTGGGTGTAAGTCATAATGCAGAGGATTTGTATTTGTGCAATCTGCCTGCTTCTATGATTCATCAGGATCTGTGCATCCTTATAGTCAGCAGGCTCTGATGAACTAAGTGTTGTTTTCTAAAGAAAAAGGAAAGCTGGAACTTCAGCAAGGAGGAAGGTGTATGCCCACTAGTAACACGTGCAGACAAGCACACCACACCAGGGAAACCACATAGAATAAAGCTGCGGGAAGATTTTTATAATTTTTTTTTTTCAGGAGAAAGGATGTAAGAGACAGAATTGTTTTAATTGGTCAAGAATTTGTCTTTCTAGACAGTTGTCTCTGATAGGATCTCAAGCTTGCTCTTTCCCACCCCTTTTGGTTGGGAGTGAGGCTAAGGGGATTTTAATTACAGGGCAGAAGATGGAATTTGAAAGCAGAGCAGATTTGTCAAAAGTAAATTCTTTTGTAAAAAAACATGCTTCCTGTATTTGGTGTCTTGTTTTTCTGACTCTGCCTTATATTCACCTCTCTATTCCTTGCAGTTTGAATTCAGATATGCACTTTCCTTTCAGCTTTACCCTGGATAGAAGGATGCTTGGCATGAAGGAGCTCATCCTGGTTGACAGGAGAATCTTACACTTAGACGAAGGGGCTCAAAAGAAATAAAGCCCTTTCCACTCAATGGGTCTTTTTAACCAGCAGCCTCAGGACATGGTATGCACCATTTGGATTATATGTAGCTGTGGGGCAGGAAAGGGTTAAAGGATTTAGAAAGCATTGAAAAGGGGTTCTTTTTCCTTTTGAGATGGCAGAATGTGAACCACCATTTTTGCATAATAACCACAGACATATATAATAATAGCTAACTGAGTGATTTCAAAGTGCTAGGCATTGTGCTAAGCACTTTATAGGCATCATCTATAAAATTTTTATGTTCATAATGATGTGAATATTTTTATGAACCTCTCAAGACAGATGATGAAACTGAGATTGGAGAGGTTAGGTAGGTTGCTTAAATGTGGAGATGGAATTCAAATCCAGGTGCCGGATGCCAGATACCTTTGCATCACTTCCTATACTGCTTCAGTAGCTATAAAATTGGGAAGGGGGAGTGGTTTGAATAGGAAAACAGGAATTGTGCTCAGAATGGCTTTTTAGGAAAAAAGCCTTCTGAGGAACATCTTACTGTAAGCTCCTTGTTATAGCACAGGCCATTTTCTTTTACTCTTAAAAGGAGAGACCAAAGGACAGTTCAGGTCTGAGAATCAGGATCTTAAGACTGAATCTGGAAACTCTGATACTGACCTGGAAGTTTGTGACATGAAGGTGGCGATGGAAGCCATAGGTGTGGGTAAGATTGTCTAAGGAGAAAGGGTACAACGAAGAGTTTAAGGGCTCAGGCTGGATTCCTAGAGACCAGTATTAAGGGGAGTATAGAGGAGAACAAGCCAATAGGCAGGTCCAAAAGGAAGATTCAGTTTTGGTGCAGTCATCTAGGACAGGCTGGTGTGTGGTCATCTAGGAGAGAGTAGAGTGTGGTCATCCAGCAGAGGCTGGAATATAGTCATCCAGGACAGAGTGGTGTGTGGTCATCCAGGAGAGGGTGGTATGAGGTCATCCAGAAAAGAGTGGGGTGTGGTGTGGTCATCCAGGAGAAGGGCGCCATCAGAATGGAATGATGCAGAGCTGTCAATTTAGGTGACATCTCTTCCTCTAAGAGAGGAGAGAAGGAAGAGGTGATGGGGGGAAAGACAGATACACTAGAAAGTGTAGAGAAGACAAAGTTAAGGAAGATAATGTCAAGGCCCATGTATTTTTAAGGAAGTAGAATATTCTTTGGGTTTTTCTGGCTTAATTCCTTCCTTCCCAAAGTATCATGTTAGTAGTTTCTCTCACGCTGTGCATGAGCAGGAGCACTTCAACCCCAGGGTAACCCAGCTGCAGACCTGCCAATATCACGATGCCTTATCAGGGAGAAACGCATCTGAACTTCTGCTAGGCCACTGGTGATAGACTGGTTGGACCACTGTCAGTGTTCACGTGGCCCTGTTGGGTGGTTTTTCATCCCCGATGATATTCTCCAAACTTTCTTGGAAAGAGAGCTGATTGATTTCACCTTTTGTTTGTTGTTTTGGATAGAGCTCATTTCTAGCCAAGTTTGTGTCCAAGTATTTGGTGGCTGCCTCCTGCCAGTGGAGCATCCAGGGACAGGTGGCATGCAGACACTCAGCTGACTCCTCTTTTAGCTGAGATCTTGTGCCAAAGGCAACTTTTATGAATGCTAACGTGGTCAAGAGTTGGCAAATTCGTGGTAAGCACTGTCTAAGATTAGATTCCTGTGAGGCATTTGAGATCTGGGCTTCCTGAATGCTTACCTCTCAGGAAGGTTTTCCTTGCTCTTCAGTGCTCTGGTGCCTACCCCAGCTTTCCTGCTTCATTTATGTAACTGTCAGTTAAATATTCTATACTTTGAAAAGACATGAAACCCATAAATCAGTGTAGTAAATCACTCATTCTGTGGAGAAAGACTGAGGCCTAGAGAGAATTGAACTGTACAAAGTTACATAGTTGGGATTTGAACGCAGATCTTTTGGTTTCTAGTCCAGTGTTTTTTGCATACTGTAACTTCATCATGCAGTAAAGGGTAGCTCAGAAATACAGAAATACAAGGGGAAAGAATGGTGGTCTCTCTTCTTTCTCATAATTTTCACCACATTTGTATCTCTTGCTCCCAGTAATTCAGGATATAATTGAACTTGTCTCTCCAGGGAAGGGTACTCATGGCTCCATCCCCATAGCTAAAACCAGTTCAATTCCCTGAGTTTGTTCTAGTCACAATGTACTTCTTGGAGTTTTAAAATTAGTGAAAAAGCTCTTTTTTTTTTCACAGCTAGAGATACACCCATAAGACAACTGTCCTGGAGAAATTTGGCTTAAATTTGAACCAAATTATGAAACATCAATATAAGATGTTTTCCTGGGAGCAGATATTTAGTGGAGGTGGGAAGAGAATACGACAGTGGCTCAATGTTAGTTATTTTGCACATTCTGACATTATAACAATACTAGGCATTGTTCCATTTTACTGCACAGGAAACTAGGTCACAAAGAAGTTAAGAAATTAACCCAGGTCCCCTAAGGTTAATTATGTTAATTAAGTGGCAGTGCTAGATTTCAGATCTTGGTTTATCTGCCTCCAACGCCTGTGCTCTTTGTACCACCAAATAGCTCTTTAACTTGACCTAAAAATTTCCTGAAAACATTGTTGAAAAAGCAGATTCCACCGTATCTAGGGATTCTAATTCAGCAAGACTGGAGTATGGTCAGGAATCTGTATTTTAAAAAGTTCCCTCAGTGATTTTGGTGTACAGCTTGTTGGGAAATACTAGAAGGGAAACAAGAAAGAGGGGCAGTAAGGAAACAACGGTGGGCTCCCCTCTTTGATAGTCTGGGGCAAGGCCAGCAATGCCCTGAGGCTCACAGCTCTCTAGACCTAACCAGAGCTCTCCGTCTCAAAGGAGGGGATTCTGCACAAGCTCTGCTAGAGGAACTTGCACTAAGGCAAGGCTTCTGAGCACATAGGTCCAAAGCTGGTCCAGAAGGTTCCAAGTTTTAGGAATGTAGTTCCAGCTGTCTTCTTCCAAAGGAAGGAGCACTTACAACCGTGCTCTAAGCGCAGAGATGAGATCTTCCTTGTCTCTGTGTACTTGGTTTCGGGCACAGGTGTCTGGCATGTGGTGTGTGCTCAGTGTACACTGGATCGATCATGTAGGGTGGTGGGCATGCTTGTGTCCAGTCCTGGTGGGTAGGGCTGAGGGCTTACATTTTTAAATATCTCCTGTTTGGAAGCTCCACTCTGTTTTGGGGGCCACCTCTCTGGCATATGGCTCTAAGGAAGGCATGGCTGAGAGTCAAGATGTAGCCAGTCTTCTAAGGTACACCTGATGCGTGTGTGATAGCTTTTTTCCCTTTCATAATGTTTTGTAGATTTAATCTCATTTACTTGTGGGAAAGTCCTATGGAGATTAAATTTTTAATCTAGTCAGCCTGTAATTATTTTATTACTTCAGCCAATTGCTGATGCTTCAGGTGGCTCCCTCCCCAGTTCAGAGCAGCAGCGAGTATCATTAACTTACCTTCTAGTATTTCTCCCAAATCATTAGTATGAGGTGGACAATCAGGAGATTCCACAAACCTGAAGCTTAATCAAAGAATCGTGTCTTCTGGTTTGGAGTTACTGTCACATGTTCCAGGGCTCTAATTTCCCATGCCTGCAAGCCTCGAGAGCACAAGTGAAGGTCTTTGATAGTTTTCAATGATGCAGTTCCATGTTTTGTAGGATTCCGTGCCTGCCCCCTTCCTCCAGCTGTACTCTGCAGTTAAAGTAAACCACTCATGCAGAGGAGTCATGAGTTCATCCACCAACCTGATGTTCAATACTTTATCATTTATATGAACTCCAGGTTTTCCTCCTAGCCCACGTTGTCCAGAGAGCTGAAAATGGTCCAGGCACAAATTAGTGAAGGAGTTGGATGGAAGACATCAGGAAGTTGTAGCAGCTACAGTGAACCGGCAGGGCCCCCAAAGAAGGCAGTAGTAATGTTTTAGCAAAGTGGGGGCTCCAAGGAGACTGAACATCTGTCTTCCTCCTTCTCTCCTCCCCTTCCTTCTTTCTTTCCCTCCCCCTTTTATTTCTTCCTTCCTTCATCTCGCAAATACTTCTTAAATTACCCCCCTCCGTATTCCAGCCACTGTACTAGGCTGAGAATACAAAGAGGCAGATGACTGTTTTTTTGCATTTTGAGAGCTTACAGCTCACTAGAGCTAATCGTTTGTCCAGGTGGAGCAATGAATGGAGCCCACGTTTTCTGGGCCATCATTTCTGCTTTCTTGACCCCTGAAAGTTTACAAAGCCTGGAGGCTGTTCTGACACAGAATCAAATGAGGGGAGGTGCTTGAGTGCTGGGCTCCTGTGTCGCATTTCTCCAGCCCTCCAGGCCTCCCTTCTATCCAAACATTTCCTCATTTAGATAGGAACTGATTCTTGGCTTGTGGAGTGTGGCAGAGGAGAGGGAGTTCAGAAAGGTCTCATTTCAGAGTAACTTTTCCCATGATTGCTGTACAGTCAAAACAACTACAACTCTGAGTGGTCATGGGTTGGAGGTTGTATCACTGCTGATTCTGTAACTTGGCTGCTGGTAGCTGGTGGTGATAAGAACAAAGAGAGAAGAAACCTTCGTGTTGGAGAAATGCAGTATTTATAATGAACAAAACCTTATAACATTTCTATGGAATATCCAGATAAGTAGAATATTCAGTAAACCCTGAGCTAATTTGGTCCACACAGTGCCCATTTGTTCATTCATTCATCCAGTCACCCATCCATCATGGTGGTCACTGGGTTTGGAGCTAGGTTTGCAGCAGCCCTGCTTAGTCTGGTGACTGGGAAACCAATGTTTTCAAACACTGGATCTGAGTATCTTGGCATCATGAAGAAAAGGACTTGTGGCTGCAGATGTCTGGTGGGTAGAGTAGAGGGCTCTTGGCACTTAATCTATATTAAGAACATTTTCCAGTATCATTTTACCAGCACCTCAGAGCTGTAAAAGACCTTATGAAGTTAAAGGAGAAAAATCAGCGACGCAACTATTAAAATGTAGAATATTTTAGCTGAAAAACTTGGATGTAAAAAACCACAAAATTTTAAACTTGTGACCAGTTTTGTCTCAAAAGGGGGTTTAAAAAAATCTTAAAAGGAGCTTCAAAGTAAGCGGTCACTTATTATGTGCAGGGCTAAGGGAAGCTTAAACTTACAATGTTGACTAATTTTTAAAAGTTCAGCTAAGAGACATTATTTTGGGATAGAAAAAGAAAGTCTATTTGTTCCTCAACTCCAGTCACTCCAAAGCGGGGGGTGGATTTTGCTCCCATCTTCCAATGCAAGTGAGTTTCCATTGGGTTGAGACCAAGCATGGACAATTTCAGCCTGAAATGATTGCTTTCTGGAAATTTTCAGTGAGTGGAAATAGTCATGTAGAGGTGTAGATCCTGCTACCTGGATCAATAACTTTAGCTAGTTAAGATTCCTGCCAAGAAAAGGCAAGGAAGATCAAATTTCATAGACCTAACAAACCACTGGAAACTTCTTGCATGCGTGTGTTCAAGGATCACCTTTTATGATTTATAGAAACCAAAGCACTCATTGGAATAACAGCTAACATTTATTTGTCATTTATTATGCTGGCCACTATGCCAAGTACTTTATATACATTGAGTCATTTAATCCTACTGACAACCCCACCAGCAGGTACTATTATTTTTCCTACTTTACAGATGAGAACATTGAGGCACAAAAAAACCTAAATTACGAAGTAGAATCAATGTGTCATTCACTTAGAAAATGAGTTGCTTTGGCAGGGTGTGTTCTTGGGGGCCTTTATCTTTCTCTCCAAACACCATGTACATTTCCTTTTCAAATAAGAGGTTACAAGGCTCAACAGATTGACTTATTTCCCAAGTGACTGACACATTATCTACTCTTATAAGTCTAAGCTTTCAGCAGTTGCCTAATGCTTAGGTTACGTGAGATGTCATTTTCTCCTCCGGCAATGTCTGGCCTTCCGCACTGTGGCTTCCCACAACTCATTCCCAGTGATGCTCTGGTACCAGTTCTCTCCTATGTTAGAAAGTTTTCTTGGCTGCTCTTTGAACTTCAGCTGATGTCTTAGCTCTGGTCATTTCCCCTGGTGTTCGCCTCACATCTACCTTATGGAGAACTCTTCTGAATGACTCCAGAATTTTGCTGTTAATCACTGAACTTCATTGCTGAATCATTTCTGGCCACAGGTGTTCCAGTCAGAATGCCCTGAGAGCCTGGACTTGCAGGAAAAAGTCTGTGAAGCCTTTGGCTCTGGCACCAAGCCACAGAATCTTGCTGAATCACACAGCTTCTCTGAGGCTCAGAGAACCCACTTTATAAATTGTAAGGCATTAACCAAATGACAGGAGAGTGTTAAGGATTCTAGTCTACACTTACAGGCGGGTGTCTTACTTGGTCATGATTGACAACCCCCAGATAGCCGTCTTCCCTAGGGGAAACGTGCCTGAGGTACACGTCCCTTGACATGCTTGGGCCTTAGGGAACATGTGTCCAAAGCCAGTTTAAACAGTGTCATCTGGGCAAACACGTTTCAGTGAGTGGCTAAGGCTGTTGGAAGTTACCACTCTGTTACATTTCACTTTAAACTCCTTCCCTTGTAAAGAAGTATAGTCAGGGCAGAGAATTGGATGGATTTGCCCTTGGCCACAGGATCAAGCAGTAAACGGAAGGAGAATAATCGTATGTGTTAAAGACCGTCAGCATTTGCCAAACCATGGACTTTTAAAATATATATACATATATTGCACAAAGAATTTGGCATTATAAAATGGATCTTGTAAGTACCATAGTCTTTTATCCAGAATGTTATTAAGATCTTTCTATTAAAAATTAAGATGCCTTAGAAACCACATAAAATTTTAAGAGGCTTTTCAAGGGCACCTCAGGAGAGATGGAAGAATTCTCAAACAATTGGAGAGCTCTGCAGAGGGACACTCCACTCAGCCAATTTGCCTCCACACTGGCCCAGGGCTGCCATTCACCACCTTGTTTTTGGTTGTTTAGCTGCTGTTAGGCGTTCTCCTTCACGAGCACCTGCACCATAGCAGGCAGAACGCGGTGTGCTCCTGTAAGCTGGGGCTGTGGGCTCTGCAGCCCCGTGTGTGCCTTTCTCTGACCTCAGTGAGCTTCCTGAAGTTCTCTGGATTTGGTATGAATTCTCCCTAGACTGTGAGCTTAAGTACAGGATCAACCTCATATTTATTCATCAGCGCAGTTTTCTTTGTTCAACTCAACTTAGCACAAAAGGGGTCTCTTCATTTTGTGGGTCTCAAGCAATCTGCCCTCTTTTTCTCTTCTTTGCTTGCCCTCCTTTTCTTATCTGTTAACATAGGGATGGTCTTTCTAAGTTTTTTTCTGGACCAAGAGACCCTTTTTATAGCCAAGAGACCCTTTGCCATTCTAGGGTGCTGTAATTTGGCTAACACAGCATATGTCCCTCCCCACCCTTGCTCATCCCACGTACTCCCTTCATGGTTCCCTCACCTTGATCCTGTCCTTTCAGCTTGTGCTTTTTGGAGTGATGAGCACCTGCTGTTTTGTCTGCTACTTGCTATGACCTCTTACTCCCTTCTCATGGGTGCTCTTCTGTATCTTTTTTGTATTTCTCTAATTCTAGCAGCAAGCTTGCAGCTCAGGTTGTAAAAGCAGATACTGCCCTCCTTCATTTCCATGTGATCAGTTGGATTTTGCCTTATCCTCAGTTCTTTTGGTTCAGGACCTGAAAACTTTGAGTTTGCCCTTTCCTGAGTCTCTTTTCTGCTTATGGAGAACCAGTAGACGCTCTGAACCAGTCTGCGCACAGTCAGGAATTTTCCGGCCTCCTGCTATTTCCTCTTTCATGCAGGAAATACTTGCAGAGTCCCTTCTTCATGCAAGACAACATCCTTGGTGCTGGGGATACAGAGGCCTTGTCTAGAAGGCCTTGCAGGCTGCTGTGAAAGAGAGACATAATGACACATCCTATCATCTATTAGATATCAGTATGCTGGGGTAGAGTTGGAGGAAGGTTATATGGGATGCTCCATCTCACACAGAGAATGGACTACCTAATTCAGCAAGGGAAGGGGTGTCAGGGAAAATGTCACCCAAAAGTCCTAGTGAAACTGAGTTCTGAAGCAAGATGAGGTGTTCACCAGGCAGTGTCAGCCAGGACCTTCATGGTGGAGGGAGTGACACAGACAAAGGCTCAGAGTATGAAAGAGGATTGATGATGTCCAGTCTGTGAGCCTTGTCAAATGTTCATCTAGTCTGGCCTTTATGCATTTCTTGCCAGCCCTACAAGCAGAATGTGCTTTGAGTGGGTTATCAGGAAAGGTCAAAGCCTATATAGCTGATGTGAGGGGCTGGGGTAGGGAAGGGTGAGTTACTTGAAAGTTTTGTATGCTGAGGCAAAGCTCTTAAAGGAGCCCTGGAGTTTTTGTAGAGGAGAAAGTGCTAAAAAACAGATTATGCAGCCAGCGGTGAGCCAGTAAATGGTTTCACTGGGGCCAATACTGGGACATTTTGGCAGCCCTCTTTATTGGGCTTGGGGCTCTTTGGCTACCCAATACCTTTGTGACTCTCCTTTCAAATGCTCATGAGGGGTTAGGGTGAAAATATAGGGCTTTTGAGCATTTTAATGTGATTTTCAATTACTTTTTAATTTTTAATAAAACTTTTAATAAAGTTCTGCTTTAAGAGCCACAGGGATCAAAAGATTCCATTTAACAGGGAGTCCAATATTATAGTATTGGGAGATAGATGGGTTTAACAAGACTGTGGTACATCTCTTTCAAATAAATGTAATAAATGGTTCTGTTGGAATGGGAAAAAAGGGAGGGTGCCTACATACATGCATGTATCTTTTTATTTTTCTGTGTAGCCAGTAATTTCACTCTTTGGAAGTAATTGCTGAGCTTCTGGCATCTTTGATTAATACCCTTCTTGTATGATAGTACATAGTTCCAAAGACAGTACAGACATCTGAGCCAAACATTTTTCTCATTCATTTGCAAGAAATTGAACTGACAGATATACCTGTCTCTTTTGGTTCCAAGAAAATGTCTTGTTAGAAATGTGTGAAAATATATCACTGAAAATGTTTCAGATGCAGCAATAAATTGATTGTGGTTTTGGGACCAGATGTGCACCATGTTTAGAATTTATTGTGCGTCTCCATATTCTAGCTCAGTGCTTAAGTAAACAGAAAGAAGTACTGTGCTTTTGAGTAAAACTCCGTGTGTGAATGGATGGCATTTTTTTCTCATTTAGTGATAGGCGATGATAGGAATCATGCAAATTGGAAATACTCACTCTTCTTACACCCACTGTAAATTAAGGGCCTGTTGTTTTGTTCTGACTCCTGAGGTTAACGGTGAGACTTAACCAGCAAATACCCATAGCTTAACTGTGTAGCATTTTTGAGCTCACACACAAACTAAAAAAATGTTCTTCCTATCTTACTGTAGTCTTTTAGATCCCTGTCTTGTGATTTAATGCATCATAGGACCTAATCAGAACTCAGTTAGAAAGGCTGAGAGAGACACCTTTTTACCATATATCCCTGCAAGACTCAAGGCAGCCTCTGTTCAAGGTTTAGAGACAGGACGTTTGATTTTCTATGTGTGTTCCTTAAAATATCTTTCTCAGTATGCAGATGGTCTGTGTGTTGTGACTGGTCTCCTGTTTTATGCTATCTCATTTTCCACCACAATTCTAGCGGCACATTGTCTCGGACGGTTACAGGTCTGTCTCATTTCCTTGCCAACTGAGATTATGTTTCCAGCTTTGTGTTAATTCAGTCTCTTCAACAATTGCAGCTGATCATGTCCCGAGTCACCATGCTAGGCATTCAGTGGACCTGGTAACCAGCATAGGATATGGTCCTGCTCTCGGGAAAGGTGTGAGAGGGTTCATGAAGGGCAGGAAGGCTGAGAGCTTCACATTTGGGACCTCATTTAATGCATGGCATTCCTCACCTTTGCAAGCGGGTGTTTATTTCTTCATTTTTCAAATAATAAAACTGAGCCTCAAGTAGCTCAGAAATTATGATTCAGAGCCAACAGCTCCTTGATTTCAGAGCCTACACCCTCCCTCCAGCTCACTGACTGGCTGGTTGGAGGGTCAAGACATAACAGTGAATACCAGGCTAGAAAAATTCTGAATAAAGGCTAACATAGGTGCTATAGCATTAAAATACCAGATGGATTACAGAAGGCTCACTGTGCACCCCATAGGCAGTGAAGGCTTCCTAGTGGCGCATCCAAGCTGTGGTTGGAAGCCTGGAAAAATGAGGGCAGAAATCACAGATGCAAAGATATTGAGGGGATGAGCTTGCCATGGTGTTGACAGGCTACATCGGATTGCCAGATTGCTGTAAAGCTGGGGTGCAGTGAGCAAGCAGGAAAGGTGTAGGGTGAGGCCAGTTGATGAAGGACCCTGGATGCAGAATGGAGGTGTTTAGACCCTTGTGAGAAACTCTGTGTGTGTGTGTGTGTGTACATGTGCATGCCAGAGAAGGTTTTAAAATGTGGAGGAAAAGTGTCATTTAACTAAAAGTTTCAGCATTTGGGGGCTGTATGATGTTGAATTTTCCCGTAGCAGCAAGAAAAAGTAGTATTTTAATAATGAGGAGAAAGTCACATTTCTTTTTCCCACCAGGGAATAAAATAATTCAACCTCTTTGCTGAACTAAAAGTGTCTGAGGATTTTTGGCAAAATGAACAATTTTTTTTGGCGTCTCAGTGAGAGAAGGAGGAAACGGGATGAGGGGTCAATGGGGCACGTGAGGAGGACAAGACTGCTAGACCACCCCAGCCTGGCAGTTCTTCTGACGTTCTGGAGATGCCTGGACTCTAGGAGGCAGATGGAAATATAAAAGAAAGAAAATCCAGAAGGAAAGGCTGATGAGCCCAGGGAGCAGCAGGGAGCATGTGGGTCTGCTCTTTGGACCTAGGGGAAGAACTGGAATTTGGGAGGAGATTATCTGCTCTCCCAGTGAATATAACTTTTAAAATGTTTCCAACAAATGTATTTTATGCCAGGCACTGCAGTATAAAGCCCTTTTTCCTTTTTTATAGAGAGATACAGAGCAGTATTTTGTACAATTTTAAAAGTGGTTATGACATGTGATAAGGACACGTGACTTTATAATTGGGCAGAAGAAAAAAAATCTAAGATGTAAAAGGTGATTTAAGAATCCTGTTGTGGTAATCAAAGATGCCTATCTACTGGTAAGAGACGCATTTCAAACATGAAATCTAAATTTAGTAGAAAGGGGCATACTGAATTCATACCTGCATTTTTCTGGTTTGAAAGAAAGTGAGGGAGTTTTGTCAAATGTTGGAAAACTTGTTATGAAATTTTCAGTGCATACATGATCATTTATGTGGTGGAAGATTGGCTAGATGCTAGGGATACATAGAGGAAGTCCAAGGAGCTTGCAGTCTATTGAAGAAGGCAGAGATATGTGTAATACAAAGTGATTGGTGCTACCATATACAAAAGAGTGGTGGGAATAAAGAAGAGGAGTGCTTCACACAGACTGGGTAGATCAGGGAAGGCAGAGTAGATCAGAAAGTGACAGCTGATTGAGTTTTGCAGTATTGATAGGAATTCAGATGAAGAGAAAGGTGAAATAAAAGAGAATGGTGAGAAGCATCATAGGCAGAGAAATATACAAAAAAAAAAACCCTCAAGCATGTTAAAGTGTACTGTCTACTTAGAGGACTAACAATAAGGCAACAACAGTGGTGCATGATGGAGGGGAAGGAAGGAGTGATAAGAAATGGAGTTGTAAGGATAGATTAGAGACAGATGACAACAGCCTTAAATACCTTGCTAAGGAGTTTGAACTTTATTCCTTAGACAAGTGCTTCCCAAGGTTTTTTGTTTGTTTCCTTGTTTGGTTTTGTTTTTTCACATGGGGTTTCTTTTCTTTCCTTTTTTCTCTTTCTTTCTCTCCCTCTTCCTTCCTTCCTTCCTTCCTTCCTTCCTTCCTTCCTTCCTTCCTTCCTTTCTTCCTTCCTTCCTTCCTTCCTTTCTTCCTTCCTTCTTTTCTTTCTTTTCTTTCTTTTCTTTCTTTCTTTCTTTCTTTCTTTCTTTCTTTCTTTCTTTCTTTCTTTCTTTCTTTCTTTCTTTCTTTCTTTCTTTCTTTCTTTCTTTCTTTCTTTCTTTCTTTCTTTCTTTCTTCCTTCCTTTCTTTCTTTCTTTCTTTCTTTCTTTCTTTCTTTTTTTCTCTCCCTTCCTTCCTTCCTTCCTTCCTTCCTTCCTTCCTTCCTTCCTTCCTTCCTTCCTTCCTTCCTTTTTTCAACATTAGTCCTGCAAGATGCCCTGAAAGAAGAATGTTCTATGGTCATAAGTTTGGGAGAGATGCTGTAAATATGCATCTTTACTCTTGGATATACACAATGTTTCGCTACACTAATGCATTTTAGCATTGCTAAAAGCTAAATAAGCTTAAATAACAAGCCCTGAGAATTCCTGAAAAAATAACACAACCAAATGGTCTAACTTTGTTTTACCTGTTACTTCCCATTTATATTACCTCAAGGTCCCCTTTTCATGTAATACCTTGTCAGATTCTCTGAAACTAATGTTCCCGTAAAGTAGACTGGGAAATGTCACTGGGGAGCCACTGAGATTTTTTAGCAAGAGGGGGACTTAATCTGAAATGCACTGGAGGAAGGGAATTGGTGCGAGTGTGGAGGCTGGAAGGGTGGCGAACCCAGCACAGGGACACAACACAGAAAACTGAACTAATACTAGTAAGTTCTCTGTCCTGAGAACTTACTTTGTGTTGCAATTTCCATCTCTTCCTCCCTCTGACTTCCTTGTGTTAGTTATTTTAAATTCCATGCAAATATATGTTGAAAGAGTCAAGGGAAAAGTGAGCTACTGTAGTTGTTAAGAGATGCTGCTGAAGGTATGAGCTTCTTAGGGAAGCTTAGAAAAGGTGAGGTACTTTGAGGCTAGAAAATAAGAAAACTCAAACTAAGTCAGGTTTAGACACAGCTCTCAGTCTTGATATTGACTCTGATAAAGCAGTCTGACTTTTTAAAAAATTTTTATTAAATGTAGTATTCCATTTGGATGTATTTTCTGTAAACCACCAGTAAGTTCTTTTGTCCACATTGAAATGTTTTTCGTACTCTTGTGAGGTTAATATAATATAAAAGGGAAAGTATTATTTCATATATTTATGATGATGGAGGAGTATGTTAAGGAGGATAAATTACCTTTTGATGTGGACTGACTGTTATTTTAGCAGATAAAAGACAAGTTTCTTAATGTTTATCACCGTTTTTATAGAAAAGGTGAAATAAGGGAATTGGGTAAATCTCCGTTTACAATTTACTTTCTCCCAGATTTCACAGTGTGAGGCAAATCTTGAAAATGAGTTAAATGGATCATCTTACATCATCACCATCATCACACTTGAAATGGCAGAATCACAGAGCCATCAACTTAGCTGAAGGTTGGAGGTACCCCACTGCAGCTTGGCCAGCGTCCTCTAGAGGAAAGGGACCATGAAATCAAGGCCGGAACAAAGCTTTATGAGACTATTGTAGGGTCCTGATGCACTGTAGTGGGGCAATGTTTTGAAATTTGAAATTTCGAAATTTGAATTTTGAAGTCAACTGAGGATTTTTCTAGTATTTCCTTGAGTTGCTTGGTTCTGACCCATTTAATAAACTAGGTCTGTCTAGTTTTACTGCCTTTGGGAAAGTAGGTCATACAGCAAGCACAAGATATGAGGTCAGTCTTGGCTTTTGGGCCCTAAAACCCTAGCTCCCTCAGGAGAGAGGAGAACCTCAGGGCATGAACAGTAGGTGAGCTAGAATATCACAGGACGGGGGCCAGCTGCCCTCCTGGAGCAGGACAAGAGCCTACGGAGCAGGACCATCAGGGAGTTGTAGGGGCACATTTGGAAGCTTTGGTGTGTATAGTCCCTGAGAAAGAGGACTGGTGCCCAGTTCTTACCTGGGTCAAGCCCTGGGAAGGTGTCACTACAGAGCCCCCAGACAGATCCATGGGAATTGGATGCACACAGGATGTGCACCTTGCTGGTGGTGCTCAGATAAGAAATGACTGTATAGGGATGAAGAGCCTTAGCATCAGGTTCCCATGGCCCAATGTGGTGGGAAAAATGATTCTCTGAGCCAGGTAGATGGGTTCTTGAATGGCCTCACAGTTTCTCTCAGCCCAGCATGGCGTGGGCGGTAAATGAAATCCTGGGCACCAGAGAGGTGCATATGAGAAGCAAAAGCAAAGGTATAGATGGGAATGTGGGCTGGGCAGCAGTGAACTTGTTTGATGATAACCAGGGCCAGAGAGTGGTCCAGGGGGCATCTCAGAAGACACCGCTGTGGATAGTAATGACGATGACTAGGAACTCAGTGTCCGCCAACCCTACCCTGCCTCCTTGTTACCACTCAACCCTCCCCCAGAATCCTGAAATGAGTGGACTAGGCTTCTCCCACCCCTTCAGCAAGTACTCTCAAATTAGAAATTCAGTTGTAGTATTGAAAAATAAAGTCTTACTTCTTACACACATGAATCTGGGGAGCTAGATCTAAGCCTTTCCCATATCTCTTTAGTCCACTGATGGCCCTGCCCCACGTCTCCTGCCTGTTCAGTCACCCCATTAAAGAGGCTCCCTCACAGTTCAGTGTCCACACAGCAAGAATCTGATTGGCTCTCTTTGGTCAGGTGTCTACTGTTAGTCCAGTCACTGGCTGGCTGTTGGTGAAGAATCACAAAACACATTTAGAGCTTCAGGGGCAGGGATACCAATTCAGATGTTCATGGTGATCAGAAGGAGGTTGCTTTGTCAACTTGGGTGGTTCCTGGTTAATACAGTGGCTTAGAGGATGTACTTTGATGTTCAAGAGACTGTGTTCACATCTCAGCTCAGCTTATAAAATGTGATGTTTGTCAAGTTACTTGATTTGTCTAAGTCTTCATCAGTAAGTGGGGAGTGGGGGTGATCATTTCTATCCTACAGGGATTCTTTTAGGGATTACAGGATTCAATGCATTTAAGGAATTTAGGCCAGTGTCCGTTGCTTCACAAGTACCCCGTAAGTGCCAGATGTCATCAATTCTATTATTAGTGATAATAGACCATATGAATTATGCAGTCATGAAATATTGACTCATTCTATGAAGCATTTATTTATCTGCATTCAAGGTAATTACTGTGTGTTTGGTTAAGGTCTATGTAGTTAAAATCAGAATCATGTTTTACCAAAATTGATGCAGATAATAATTAACAACAATTACAGTGATACTGGTGATGATGAAGAAATAAACCTTGATAAAATTTTGTCTCCGGCTTGTGTGGGGTAGGTATGCATATATGTACTATGTCCGATTTTGATTTTATTTAAAAATCTTTGTCCTAATAACTTTTTTCCTTATCATCTTGACCCTATTGTCACATTTAGCAAGATGTGATTTTTTTTCAAGCTACATGTTTCATAAACAAAATATATGTTTATATCTGACTATACCCAGGCTGCTAATTATGGGCATCTCTTTCTATAGCTCATTATTAATCACTCATGTCTTTGGGGTTATATAGAGAACAATTTATGTTACAAAATAAAATCCTCCCTCAGAAATGTTTGCCCTGGGAGTGGGGAGGGAGGAAATCACAAACTGTTATTATTTTCCCTTAGATGGATCTAAATATTAACATTCCCTTAGCTTTAAAGATTATTTTTATGCCGCTCCTTTATAAACAGTTGAAGTACACTAACTCTTCTGTTGTCTCGGATTCTGTCTACAGCATACCCAAACAACCAAGCTGAAAAAATGAGAAAATCACTTCAACAGGTTATTTGGCATTGCAAGCAGAAAATAAAAATGTTTGAGTAGCTTAAAACATTTAAGAAAGTACAGCATATAGTAAATTGATTTGATGTTAAACACTGCCTAAGGATTCCTCACACAGTGAAGGGAGTTGTTTTTAGGTTTCGCTGCAGCAGTATTAACTCTCCAGCTTCCAGGCGGACAGCATCAGCAGTATCAGGAAGAATTGGAGAAGGAGGAGGAGAAAGAGGAAGAGGAGGAGGAGGAAGAGGAAGCTAGTATGATAACAACAACAGAAGCAGTTGTAATAGTAGTAGTTGTAATAATAGTAGTTAACACTAAGTGCAGACAGTGTTCTACGCACTTAGTATCTGGTAACATTTAATCTTTAGAACAACCTTAAGGGATAGCACTGTTATTTCCCCAGGCTACGAAAGAGAAAACTGAGACATCAAGGAGTGAAATGCCTAGTGGAGGAACCATCATTTGAAGAACATTAACAATGGCTGACGCTGATGGAGTGTGTCATATTTCTCAGCTATTGATGTGCTTTACCCCTCTGAATTCTCACAGCAATTCTAGGAAGTGGGCTTCTTTATTATGCCCAGTGAACACAGGAGGAAACTGAATCTTGGAGACTTGACTAATTAAATGGCAGACAGGGGACTTAGACCAGGGAGTCAAAGCCACAACTGTAACTTTGCCTTTCAGTTTGGGGTTTAGAAGACGAATGAGTCCTGTTGGTTCTGCTTGGGCTGATTTGTTGAGAGAGGAGAGCCTCTGCTTAGAAATTCCCTCAAGGGCACCACTCTCCCTGATAACAGGCTCTCCTTGAGCTGCTGTCTCCTGCTGCCTAGCTTGGAAAGTAGTTGCTCTTCTTCTGAGGGACCCTAATGGGGATGAGGCAGTGGGGTAAGGCGAGTGAGGCACGTGCCTGGGGTACAGAGTTTAAGGGGACACCAAAACTTCAATAATTGAGATAATATTTTAATGTATTAAAATATATAAATATTAAATATTTATGATAAGCATTTTTGAAAAAAAATCCGTATCTGAACAAATTATCAACATTTAAAATAAGGCAGGGTCTGTGTGGTCCTGGATCATCTGCTACCAGGTCCCTGAATGGAGACCAGACAGGAGTGTGAGCCTGATGCTGGCCCTCTGCTCATGGCCACCCCCGCTGTCCTCACCTGCAAAGGGCCTTCTTGGGCCCTTCATAACGTTTTGGCCGCTCAGCCCACTTTGCTACACCAGTGCACCCGTAGGCCCCTGGCATGGTGGCACTACGGAGGAGAGGAGACGGTGTGCTGGTGCTTCTGCAGGCATCACCAAAACAATATGTCCTCATTCAGCGCTATTTTTAAAAAGTGAGGATGGCATTTTCCAATGATTTGCTAAAAAAAGTTAAGCCTCTTCTCTCCCACCTTTTCTCTCCAAAGCGCAACTAAGGGAGCTATTTTAAAAAGAGACAGTTGATGCCTTTCCAATTTTAGGTCTGTGTATTGGGCTACTCTTGGTTTCTCTTTTCTTATTTACTACTTGGGGTGTCAACTTAAGAAAACACTGGCTCTCCTGCCGGCATGTCAGCTGGGACACATATGTCCTGCTGATCTCTTCTGAAGGCACTGAGGAATCGTCAGGTCCCAGTGGCCTTGGGCTTTGAGGACTCAACACAGCACTCATGCTTTTGAATACGAATATGACTGCTTCCCACCCCAAAAGACATTTTATTTATTATTTTAAAAATATTTTCTTTGGGCTTCTTTAATCCTAGGGGACATTTGCTTGATGGATAGCAAATAAGTTCCCTAACCAGACTGTTGTTATAAATATCCATGGCATTAATTCAAACCATTTGCATCGGAAACTTTTTTTTTTATGGAGGAAAAAAGGGTGGCTGACTTAACCTCAACATTTGGGACATGATTTTCCCTAAAATAACCACAACATCCATCATTTTTTTTCCTGCTGGTGTGTCAATTTTTTAATGAGAGGCCGGGTCCCTCCAGTACCTTAGTCTCCTTGGTAACAATTCCATGTGTTTATTCTGGCTTACTGAAATAAAACACCGAGTAAAAGGTCAGTGACTCATTTTTGATTGGATGTTACTCTAATTAAAGGATGATTACTTAAAAATTGATCACTAACTTAAAGATACTATGTGTTTAAAAATAAAATCCCTGGCAAGCATTTTAAATGACAAATTATAAAACTTTTATACAGTCAGCTGTTTCCAAACTCTGGCTGTTTCTTCACAGGTGCAGGTGTTTTCGAAATTATTATTGTTTCATCCATGTATAACCAACCTTGACTTCCTGCCATTCCCTCTTGGTACCAGGATCTGAGTAATGCATTAAGTAATGGATTAAAGTGTCCAGAATGACTAATGCAGTTATAGAAGTCTATTTGGACCGATGGTATATGCATCTGAGATGAGCTGAATCAATACAATAAAGTCTTTCTGAGGAGAGGCAGAAACATTGTCTGAGTCCCAGTCTTCCCGCTTTTTTATTCACAGAGCATCTCATGAGTTTAGTGTTTTCCAGAACACCTCTTGGGAAACAGTGCTTTAGAAAATGCAGTTTGATTGGTCCTGTGTTGTGCACTTCTGAAGAGTAGTGTGTCCTTGAAGAGAAATGTTGCAGGTAAGGCATTTCCCTTTGTTGGCTATCCTAGATGTCTGAATGTCTGGCTTGTCTTCTAGGTCTCAGGCATCTCCCTATGGTTCTGTGAGACCAAGAACCCACCTCCACCCCTACTTGTCAATGTTACTGCAGAGAAAACTGAAAGTAGCCCCCCAAACAAAGCAAAGCAAAACAAAAACAAAAACAACTGGTGTTTGATGGCAAACATGTTAGGAGATTCCATCTTAAAGGTTAATGCAAAATAGATAGATATAAATCAGTTTTGTTTCTAAAGTTTACAAAAGTTTAAAATGACATAGGATTTTTTGGGGGGCAAGTATTGTACGTGCCAAAAATTTACTGTGCTTCTCTTTTTCATCCTTAGACCACTGTAGTTCTTAAAGTATTTCTAAAAATTTAAAACAAACATGGAATTCTTCTTTGCTTGAAATATCATAGGTGCAAAGGGCATTCACTTGCCTATCCACTGAGCTTTCGTATCCATCAGAGAGATTGCAGTAGCCTGAGTCAAGTTTGTTGCTCTGTGTAATCTGGGTGCTAATCATCTGTTGCCAAGTTTGAGGCCTGGAATCTTGGTAATAGGTTTGAAATAAAAATGTGATGTACTAGGAACTGATTTCAGTGAGGTTTTTTGAAAAAAATTTTTTTGTTCCTTAAAAATATTGAGAATTATGTTCAAAAGACCATGTCCATACATATGCAGATGGATGACCAAGTGGTTCTATCAGGGGAAACCTCTCCCGCCTCCTGCTTCCCCTGTGGTCAAGATAACACTGCACCTAATCGCTAACTTATTAAAAGTAAGGGATACCCAGCTACTGGGTAGAATTTAGGAGGTGGAAGTGCTTCAGAATAGCCAATTTTGCCTCATGAATTTCAGATAAATTTTAGAAGAAGATGCTTCTGTGCAGCTCGAGGCACTCAGCAGCAGTAAGTCCAAGAGAGATTCCTGTGATGGGGCCCCCTTCCTCTGCTCGAGTCCCCACTGCTTCCCTGCTTGCTTCTTCCTGTACCTTCCTCAGAGCAAACTCTCTTCTCAACATTTGTTGGCTCTCCTATTTTTGGGCTCCTCCTTCAAATGTGGAAATAGTTCTTCAACATTAATGTGTATCAGAATCAGTTGCAGAGTTTTTTTTTTAAAAATGGGAGTGTTGCAACCTTTAGGTTAATCAATAAGAGTAAAGGATATATGACTAAAAAGCAGTGCTGCTGTTCGCCACTTAGCAATAGTAATACTCATGTTTGGAAAGTACTTTACAATGCCCACAAACAACGTTTTTGTACAATCTGAATGTTTCCCTATTCCAGCGTCCACGGGCTGCTCATGCCTTATGTGCCTGTTGGGTTATTACACCTAATACCGTAAACTTGCTTCATCACCCACCCTGCTGCTTTAATGACAAGAAATTATATTGAATAAATTACCCTTTTCCTACCTCTGGCTTCTTTTTTACTCAAGTCCTTCCTCCCCATAGTTTCTGCTTATTTGTTCATTCATTTCTTCATTCAGCCAGTCAGAAAACACTTATTGTCTGCAAAATATCAGTCCCTCTGCTAGGTATTCTATTCTCTTGAAATCTCACAAAACTCTGAAAGGTAGATATTTTTACAGATTAAAGCAGTGAGATTGAGAGATTGAAGCTTTGCATGGCTGGACTGTGGTAGAGCCAGGATTTGAACTCCACACACAAAAAAAACCTCTTTGGTTTGTGGGCTTCTCACTAGCTAGAGAAGTGTTTTCTGGTGTCACTGCCAACCTTGTCCTGGAGCGGTAACTCTGAACATTTACTGGTGCCCCAGAGACAAAAGAGGGGGGAAGCAAGCACAGAGGAAACACCCAACTTTATGAACTAATAAAAGCTGAAAATAACCTTGGAGTGTTTGATGTGGAAAACCTGTTTTTGATAAGTGATAGAGCACTTGAGGTGACTTTTATTTTCATCTTGCTGAATTTGCATACAAAACAAAGAGACTGTCCACCCTACCTGACTGAAGATAAGAAATGATAAGGCCTCTAAGAAGATGAAGTCCGTGTTGGATTTTAAGTTATTTGGGCAGTTTTTGTCAAAGTTTTAAGTGCACCAAGGTCACTAAGGGTTTTGTTTAAAAAAAAATTTTTCTGATTTTGTAGTTCTGGGGAGGAGCCTGAGAATCTGTATTTCCAACAAGCTCCTGGGTGATGCCCTGGACCACACTTTGAGTGCTAGGATGTAATGTGCTGGGAACTAATCGCACCCTGACACAGACTGGGTCGTGGGGTGCTGACAGCTGTGGTTCCAGGGTAACTAGATGTAGAGTTAGGAGAGTTGGAATCTAAGCCAGCTCTCATCAGTTTGTAGCTTGAAGCAAGCCACTTAAACTTTCTGAGCCTTTTCTCTTCCTTTAGAAGAAGCTCTCATCTTACTGAGATAATTGAGAAGATCAAAATGAGATGTTATGTGCAAACTATGAAGTATTAGGTTATAACCTGGATTAGTCTGTGACTCAGTTGTCCTTGTGTAATGTGGGGAGTACGCTGTTACTGAACCTGGACTTGACAGTTAATTCCCTAAATTTGAGAAAAAGTGTTGAAGGATCTCTGTAATATGGAAGGGGAAGGAAAGAGGGGTGGACCTGAGTGAGTGCCAGTGTGGGAAGGGAAGGAGTATTCATGAGAAGTGTGGCACTTTGGAAAACAGGGATTTTTTGGTGAGCTTGGAGGCAGGACTGGGTACGGCTTTTTTTTTTTTTTTTTTTTTTTTTTTTTTTTGCACATATTGAAGGAAAGTGACCCTAGGTAAGTAAAACTAGGGAAAGAATGTGGAGTAGAATTCCTTTATCCCTTAAAAATATTAAAAATAAATGTAGTTCTATTTTCAGTAACACTAGCAAATCAGATAACCTGAAGCCCTCCAGCTAAAAAAACCCAAAAAACAAAAAAACACTTGGAAATGCTGGATAAAATATAACAAGCATTCCTTTTAAATGCATACTTGAGCTCTCGAGAGAGTAAAGGAAATACCTACGGATGTAAAACAAAGAGGGATCTGAAAGTTAGAAGGGTAACAAGTGGCTATTGTTTTAGCTACCTTTTATTTTGTAAACTTGTTTTAGTAATTGGAGAGTTTGGGTTTAATAGCCTTGCAGGGCCTGAGATAAGACATGAAGTTGTCCAGAGGTGGGTTGTTGGAACTGAGATCCCTCCCTGAGCAAGCCTGAAGCTGAGACCCTCAAGTTCCTGTTCCAGTTCCCCAATAACTCTGACCCTCACTCTGCTTTCCCCCATTCTGTAGTTTATCCAATAAATATTTATTCGAGTCTCCTCTGTGTTGGACACACTGTGCTGGGTACCAAAGAGAAGATTCTGGTTATTCTCAGGTCACACTGGGTGATTCATTGTACTAATGCATAAAAAAGTGTTTTTGAGACTGTGAATTGCCATACCCACGTGTCTTTATGGTCCTATGAGAGTCACCTGGAGGAAATGCTGGTCTCAGCCCTGCTAGCCCTGGGTGAGGCTTGGGGCACTTTCTTCACCTCTGCAGTTTCCTCCCCTGTAATCACTCCAGCAGGAGCTTGCTCAGTTCAGGACATTAGGCACACCCTTCTCAGCCCTAGGAAACAGTCGTTTTAACTCCCTCCGTGGATCTTAGCACGCACCCTTCCACCCTGAGGTCAGCGTGCAAAGCCGTGGAGACCCAGGCAGAGAGGGTGGGCTTTCCACAGAGGTTGGCTGCTGGGCTTCCAGCCACCCTGTCTCACTCTCTCGGAATGGCACCCTCCATCTGCTCCAGGGGCTGGTGGATATCACCGAGAGCTTCCAGAAAACTGCCCATGAACAATACTTCCCATAAAACTGGAGGTAGAATGAAGCCATGAGACAAAGGGAAGGGTGGTGGAGGAGAGAATGCCATGAGCCACAGTGTTTGCACAGCCACCCCCGGGCAATGGTTAGTTGCCTCACAGTTTCCTCCAACACCTGTTCTCTCAAGTCATGAGATGTTTGAAAATAACCACACAAGCTCCTGTGTCTGATCCCCAGGTTGAGGCTTTGCTAGAGGAAGGCAGTGGCACTCACACCCTCCCACTGCTGAAAGTCCCGAATACAATCCAGGGTTTGCTGGCTGGGGTCCCAGGTGCTGCTGTGCTTTGAGACAGGGTGAAGAACCAGGAACTTCAGGGAGCAGCTCACAGACCCTCCCCCCTGGGGGATGGAGTTTCTCCCATAGAAGCCTTGCTGTTGGATTCTCAGGCCTGCAAAGAGAAATTCTATTTTCTGAGTCATTTAATAGGGAACTATAAATTCACTGAAAGCTGTACCCAAGGCCAAATTTTCCCTCTGATGTAATTATTCAAGAGCCACCATGTGCTGGCAAAAGTATAAAGGGCAGAGCTTACCTCTGTCTACAGCCTGCTTTCAAAGTTTAGGAAACTGAGCTGGTTGATAGGCTAGTTGGAGTTTGGGTCCCTGGGGAGCTATTGTTGACAACTATTTACTGTCCAGTCAAGAATATGTTTTCAGGTCATTTGTTCACCAGTGTTGATCCCCTTTGAGGCACGGGCTACTTTAAAAGTTGACAGGAAAGTTCACTTCCCTTGAAAGACTGGCATCCTCCCTTTTTTTTTAGAGGTAGCTTAGATTTGGGTGCCAGAGAGACGTGGCTCTCTAAATCTGGGCATTACGACTAATTAGTTATATGAACATTGACATGCCCGTTAAACTTACGGAGACTCAATTACCTCACTCTGAAATGGAAATGCTTGGCTTGCTCTGGGAGAAATCAGATGTGTTGGGATTTTGGTTTTGTGTGTGTGTGCTTTTCAGGACATTTTTGTAAAGAGTGCAAAATCCGGCTTACCTTTAGTCCTTTGCTCATCTCTGCTTACACACAGAGAGAGAAAGTTCAAAGGTGGGCAACGATCCTCGAGCCTGTGCCATGAGACTGGGGGGGGAGTTTGCCCTAGAGAATCCTGACTGTTGGGAATCCACACTCAGAGCTTGTCTTAGAGACACTGCCCACTGATAACGTTCATAGCACCTAGAAAGTAGTTAGTTAAGCGATAAGAAGTAAAACGTAAATTTGGTTTGATAGTATAAAAGCAATATTTATCACTATCAGCACTCGTTATCACCTATAAATTACTAGCTAAAGCAATGTTCAATGCAAACTTGTAGTGAATGAATACTAGTGAGGCACAGCCAAGGGCTCATTCATTCACTCAGTCATCAGGTTTTTGCTAAGCCACTGCCAGGTGCAGGCAAGGCTTTCAGAGGTTGGGGTGTGTTAGTGAAGACAGCAAAGTGCTACCCTCTCAGAGCAAATTCCAGTCTGACAAACAACAGATTAAGAAATGAAAATGTGACACAAAGTTAAGTAGTAACAAGGTATTTGAAAAAAAAATAAAGCAAGGAGAGGAGATAGAGTCAGTTTTCAATAGTGAGATCAAGACCTCTCTGAGGAGATGATGTTTAATCAGAGAACTGAGTCAAGTGAGGGCATGAACCATAGGGGTATTGGGGGAAGCACCTCATTAGCCATAAACCAGCATTGTCCCAGAAAACCTAAAACCTTCGGTTACTTTATAGGCCCTGGTGAGGACTTTGAATTTTACTCTAAGTGTGAAGAGAAGCCATCAGGGAGAGACATGATCTGATTTTTGTTCTAAAAAGATCACTTTGGCTGTCCTGTGAAGGTGGATCAGAGGAAGGCCAAGAGTGGAAACAGTTGGGAGGCCATTGCAAAAGCCCACCTGGGAGATGACAGCTCATTTTTACATAGGGGTGGTTTACAAAAATTTTATTTGACTCCACCCTGAACTCATCCTGAGTGTTCAGCCCTCTCGTTTCTTCATGGACAGAATCACTTGCTCTTGATATTAAGGAAATCAGGAAGATCAGTGATCCTCATTATCTCCCTTCCGAGGATGGTGCTAGGCTGGTAGATCTTTGCAGATTCTTTCTCCAGTGTTTCACTGTCCTTCCTCCTTTGTCCTTCCCAGGCAGAGTGGAGATACCAATCCCTCTTTTTGCTCATTTCTTTCATAGGTTGTTTTTTTTTTTTTTGGTTCCAGAACTGAACATCCTTTCCTCCTTTTCATGTTCCATCTTTGAATCAAAAATTTCCATTAGTCCTCCGAAGTAATTTTGAGCACACACCAACTGCATCCATAAACAGTCCCGTTTAGGGACATTTTGTATTTCATTGAAGTTAGTCCAAAGGTTATGATATATGAATTTGGAATTGTCAATAAAACTTGGAAAAATTTTATTAGGTACATAGTGGACCTGGGAAAATGTGTTGGAACTTGTATGTTATGTAATTCTAATAGCTTAATTGCTAGAATGCTTGGGACTCTGACCAATGACTTCATTTCTCCTCAATGTGGGTTTCATGCATCTGGTTGCTTGGCTGTTTTCAGAAAGTAGGGGTAATAGTCACATTAACGTATCATCTTTTCCATGATTAGTAAAGAAACCTGAGAATGCTTTCCTAGCAAATATGTAGACACAGTTTCCTCCAACACCTGTTCTCTCAAGTCATGAGATGTTTGAAAATAACCACACAAGCTCCTGTGTCTGATCCACTCTTTTGAATACCAACTAGGGCAACATAAAAATTTTGCTAATGTGAACAAATGTCAGCATGCCCTCTCGCACGCACCTCTGCCCATGGATTCAAGCAAATGCCTATTGATTTGGAATCACCCAATGGATGGGTTATTTTGGTTCCATGTAATTAATCAGCAGAGGAAGAAAAATGCTTTTTACAAGTAAAATGCCTAATTTCATACTGCTATTAAATTAAGGAGCTGGAATTCCATATTCCAAATATTCATTCACCCTACTTTACTCTGAAAAGTTTTAAAATTATGCAAAAATGCATTCTTATTATGAAAAAATTAGGAAACACATGTGGATTTAAAAAATGAACCTCAGATAACCTATAGAATGGGAGAAAATATTTGTAAATGATGAGACTGACAAAGGCTTAATTTCCAGAATAAACAAACAGCTCAAATAACTTAATAACAACAACATCAACAACAACCCATCAAAAAAATAGGCAGAAAACCTAAACAGACATTTCTCCAAATGAGGACATACAGATGGCCAATAGGCACATGAGAAGATGTTTAGTATCGTTAATTATCAGAGAAATGCAAATCAAAACGTATTGCCTTACATCAGTAAAAATGGCCATCATTAAAAGTCTACAAATGATAAATGCTGGAGAAGATGTGAAGAAAAGAGAACCCTCCTATACTATGGTGGGAATGTAATTTGGTGCAGCCACTATGGAAAATAGTATGGAGAATACTTAAAAAAACTTAAAGTAGACTTACACTATGATCCAGCTATCCCACTACTGGGCATATATCTGGAAGAAACTCTAACTTGACAAGATGTGTGCACCCCATTGTTCATAGCAGCGCCATTTACGATAGCCAAGACATGGAAGCAACCTAAATATCCATTGACAGATGATTGGATAAAGAAGTTGTGGTGTATCTATATAATGGAACACAACTCAGCCATAAAAAAGAATGAAATAATGCCATTTGCAGCAACATGGATGGACCTAGAGATTATCATAGCAAGTGAAGTAAGCCAGAAAGAGAATGACAAATATCACATGATATCACTTATATGTGAGATCTAAAAAAAAATAAGATACAAATGAATTTATTTGCAAAACAGACTCAGACGTAGAAAACAAACATGGTTACTAAGGGAATAAAGAGGGGAAGGGATAAATTGGGAGTTTGAGATTTGCAGATATGAACTACTGTATATATAAAATGGATAAACAACAAGGTCCTACAGTATAGCACAGGGAACTATATTCAGTATCTTGTAGTAACCTGTAACGAAAAAGAATATATGAGAATGTGTGTGTGTGTGTGTGTGTAACTGAATCACCATGCTGTACATCACAGACTAACACAACACTGTAAATCAACAATACTTCAATAATAAAAAAAAGAACCTCAAAAAAATTTCCACCATTCAGAGATAATCACTGCAAACATTTTGGTTCACTCCTTTCCAGACATTTTTCTACACGAATATAATTACAAATATCTTTTCAAAAATGAATAATGCTTTACAACTTCATTTTTGCTAATAATAGCTTGTGTTTTGTTAATGTCTTTCTATGTTATGAGTATAGATCTGCATTCTCATTTTTAAAACTTGCATTGTTTTCCATTCCAGGATGCTAGTACTACTTATTAAATATTTTAGTGTTTTTTCCTCCTCTAAGTTGGACTATTACTTGTTTAACCAATCCCTCCTGTTTTAGGACATTTATTGAGTGCTAATGATATTCTAAACTTACACTAGCACTTTACATATGCTACTTCATTTATTTAACTTGATGACAATTTCTTGATATTCCTGACAATGCTTATTCTTTACATACATTTCTGTATGATTATGCAGGGGTTATTTAAAGGTTTTTCTTAAATATTGCCAAAGTATCCTTCAGAAAGGTTCTAACAGTTTATACTGACAGAGCATTGAAAGTGTTTAATTCTTCACATCCACACAACTAGTGGGTGTTATCAATTTTTAAAATCTTTTCTAGTTTTGTAGGGAAAAATGCCATCTCATTTTAGTTTGGATTTATGTGATCACTAGAGAAGCAAAATATTTTTCTATTAGTGTATTCATCTTTTTCCTGAAAATATTTAAATCTAACATATTTTAAAATAATATATATTTTATTTATATATGTCCACATATACATAATTTTGTCAGATGCATACCTTTGAAATTATGAAGTGCTCTTTTTGCTGCAAGTTTTTCTTTTTCTTTTTTGTTTCACTATCCTCCTTCCTTTCACAACAGCCTATTTCTCAAGTAGCCCTGAAACAGCATCAAATCCATCTTTTTCTGCATATTTTATCTATCCTCCATATAATCTTCAGATAATGTGTAATACACATGCATACACACAATATCATATAACAAGTTTTGTTTTATGTGTTTTTTAATGAAGGTAGGATCATATATTACATGCTTTTCTGCATCTTGCTTTTCTCATTCAACAATAGCTCATTTGAAAATCCTCCAAGTCATCTGGTAGAGCTCCAACTCATTATTTTTAATGACTAGAATTTTTAAAAAGCCATTTTTCTATTGATAGGCATTGCTTTTGTTTCTAGTTTTTTTTCTACCACGACTAACAATGCTGCAATCAGTATCTTTTTACACACATCTTTATATATAAATTATTTTATTTTATTGGAATATCCACGAATGTTATTGCTGTATGGGTCTAAGTGTGAGTATACATTTTAATTATAATATGTGATGCCTGATTGCTTTCCCCAAAGGCTGTGACACTTCATATTCCTACCAGCAATATATGAGAGTATCCTTTCATTACATCCCAGCCAGCAATAGATGTTGTGGCTCTTTTTAATTTTTGTCAGTCTGATGAATATAAAGTGATAATCATGTAAGTACTGTAATTTGCATATTCATGGTTACCCCTTCTGAATTTGTGCATCTTTTCATTTGTAACTTACCACAGGATTTATTCGTCTGTGAATTGTCTTTGCCCATTATTTTATTGGATTACTAGTCTCTTGCCTATTTGTAAGAGATTTTTGCATATTATTAATTTAAACTTCTAAATCATCATGGTACAAATGTTTTTTCCACATCTATTGTTTATCCATTATATTTGTTTATGAGATTTGTTGTCATTACAAAAGCTTTTAAATTTTCTTTAGTCAAATTCATCTAGCTTTAGCTTCCGGATTTTTAGTCAGAGTTAAGAAGTCACAAATTCTAGACAGTACTAGATTGTGAGATCTCAGATTTTCTTACAGGTTCTTAATTTTGTTATTTAGAACTTTAATCCATCTGGAAGTTATTTCTGTGTTTGTTATAAGAGACATGTTTATTGTCTTCCAGATATATATCCAGGATATTAGTACCAGTTATTTTTTCTCCCAGCTTTATTGAGATATAATTGACATACAGTCCTGTATAAGTTTAAGATGTACAGCATAATGATTTGACTTACATAATCATGGAATGATTATCATGATAAATTAGTGAACATCATCTCATATATATATATATTATTAAAATTTTTTTCCCTTGTGGTGAGAACTCAGAATTTACTCTCTTGACAGCTTTCATATGTAACACACAGCAGTGCTAATGATGTTAATCATGTTGTACATTATATCCCTAGAGCTTACTTATTTTATAACTAGAAGTTTGTACCTTTTGACTACCTTCGTCTAATTCCCTGTCTCCCCCACCTTTACCTCTGGTAACCAAAAATCTGATCTCTTTTTCTATGAGATATTAGTAACTTGTATACTAATATTAGGATATTAGTACCAGTTATTAAACAATCTGTAATTTTTCCTGTTGAAAATATACCACATGTATAATATATTGAGCTCCCATCTACACTGGGATTTATTTCTGGAATGTCTATCCTGTTTCACTGCTCCATTTACTTGTTTGTATTTGATTATAATGACTTGGTAATATATTCTGGCTAATCTTCCCATATCTTTTTTTATACTTTTCTTGAATATATTTTCTTTCACATATAATTTTAAAATAATGTATGATATAAAAAATTTAGTGGGATACCAATGGAAATTGCGTTAATTTGTACATTAATTTTTGGAGAATTGACATTTTTTGATTTATTATTCCCTTCTAAGAGCATGGAATGCATTTTTATATTTTTCGTATATTATTATTTTAATAAGATTCTGTACATCCTGTTTTTTTATATATTATTTTAAAAGTAGTTTATAGTTTTTGTCTGTATTGCAAAAAGATTTGATTTTTCGTTTCTCAATCCTAATTGCCAGAGAAAAGCTGTTAGTTTAAAAAAATTTTTTTAATTCAGAAATTAGAACAAATTATTTTATTAGTTTTAGAATTTTTTATATTAGAATTCCTTGAGTTTTCTCTGTATGCAAGTGTAGAGTCATGTAATCAGCAAAAACCAGTTTTTTTCTTTTTTACAATTCTTTTTGCCGATTGTTTCATTTTCTTCTTTTAATATTTACTATAATACCCATAACAATGTTAAAATAATGTGAAATAGGCCATCTTTGTCTTGTTCTGATTTTAGAATTTTCTGCTAGTTTTTGGAAAGTTTTTATTGATTTAAATATTTCTTTCTAGTGCTGTTTTAATTAGGACTGACTATTGAATTTTGTCAAATGTCTTTTAAGTATTCATAAGACATGGGCTTTTATATTTTACATTTTGCTGTACTGGATAAAATGGATATCTTTCCTGATATTAAGCACTTTTTAAATGACAAATTCTTGACCATTTTATGGATTATTTGGTAATTTTGATGAAAATTATCCACTTCTTGTTGGATTGGTTTTGTAATTGGTATTTTGCTAGGAAATAATTCATTCCTCTGAGTTTTCAAATCTTTTGTCATGGAGTTGCATTTAATATTTTTATGTCATTATTCAGTCTCTCCTGACTCAATGTCTATGTTTCTTTTCTCGTTCTTAAATTGTGTTTCCTTTGTAATTTTTGTTTATCAGGCTTACATGCCTTTTAGTTATTTCGGTGGTCTTTTCAATGGATCAGCTTTTGGGTTTTTTAATTATTCTTTCTACTATTTTGTTGTTTTTTAAATCATTTTATGAATTTTACCTTTTATCTTTATAAATGCTATCTTTTTTTTGCTAATTATTTTTTGCTAATTTTGTTATTTTTTTCTTATTTACCAATACCAAGTTCCTTTATTCTCTGCCTTTTAAAACAAAGTAAGGCATATAAAACTGTATATTTTGCCTTGAGTATAGCTTTTATGTCCTCTAGGTGTTTTTACTATAAAGTGTTCCTTTTATTGCCTTCAGTGATTTTCTAATAGTATGTATTCCTTCATTTCTTAGTAAACATCTTTGATCACTTTTTAATTTTTTTCTTACTTTTTTGTTTTTAATTTTAGTTTTATTTTTTTAATTGAAGTATAATTGACACACAATATTGTATTTGTTTCAGGTGTGCAACATAATGATTCCATATTTGTATATATTACAAAATGATCACCAGAATAAGTATAGTTAACATCCATACCATTCAGTTACAAATTTTTTTCTTCTGATGATAACTTTTAAAATGGTCTCTCAGCAACTTTCAAACGTGCAGTATTAACTATAGTCACCATGCTGTATATTATATCCCCATGACTCATTTATTTTATAACTGGAAGTTTATATCTTTTGATTTCCTTCACTTATTTCACCTACTCCCAACCTCCGCCTCTAGCAACCACCAACGTATCCTCTTTATCTATGCACTTGTTTACTTTTTTTTTCCCCAAGATTCCACATGTAAGTGAGATCATGTGGTATTTGTCTTTCTCAGTCTGACTTATTTCACTTAGCATGATACCTTCAAGGTCCATCCATATTGTGGTAAATGGCAAGATTTCGTTCTTTTTGTTTATGGAGAAATAATATTCCATTGTATATATAAACATTTTCTTTAACCATTGATGAACACTTAGATTGTTTCCATATCTTGGCTATTGTAAATAATGCTGCAGTGAACGTGGGGGTGCTTGTATCTTTTTGAGTTAGTGCTTTCATTTTCTTTAGATATATACCCAGAAGTGGAATTGTTGGATCTTATGGTAGTTCTATTTTTAATTTCTTGAGGAAACATAGTAACTTTTCCAATAGTGGCTGCACCAATTTACATTCCTACCAACAGTACACAAGAGTTCCCTTTTCTTCATGTCCTTGCCAATACTTACTTCTTTTTGATAATAGCCATTCTAACGGGTGTGAGGTGATATCTCATTGTGGCTTTGATTTGCATTTCCCTGATGATTAGTGTTGTTGAGCATCTTTTCATGTGTATGTTGGTCTTCTTTGGAAAAATATCTGTTCAGACTTTCTGCCCATTTTTTAACTGGATTCTTTTTTTTTTTTTTGCTATTGCCTGGTATGAGTTCTTTATATATTTTGGATATTAACCCCTTATCAGATATATGATTTGCAAATATTTTTTTCTCATTGTATTTATTCTTAGTTATATTATTTTGCGATCAGAGAAAGTAGCCTATGAAATCTCTCCTTTAAGATTTTTTTTTAAAGTTTGTTGTATGGTCAAGTACATAATAGACTTTCAAAAAATGTTTTAAATATACATCTATATATGTATTTGGTAACATTTTATATATCTTCTAAGGATTGTAATAGGTTCTATATATGAGGTTTTATATATGCATGTGTACATATGTATGTGTGTATACGTATGTGTGTTCATATACTCTTTAATTGAAGGCATTTCTTTATATTTTTATTTTTCTAGCTTTATTGAGATATAATTGACATTTAACACTGTGTAAATTTAAGATGTACAATGTGATGATTTGATACACATGTGTATTGTGAAATATTTACCACATAAAGGCTAGTTAAAGGGATTTCTTAATTTCTTATTATTGTTTATTTTTTGTCCTCTAAATCTCTCCATTTTGGAGGGTTGTCTTCTACTATAGCTAAACGTTTATCAAGTCCTTTCTGCATTTTGGATACTTTTAAAAAATATGTGTTAAACTACTATAGTGTTTGGGAATAAATTATGAGTGTCATAGATTGTTTTAAAATGGAATCTTTTATACTTCTCTGTATATTTTTAATATTATTTGTTACATTTATTCTTAAATGTTACTTTGTCTGAAATTAGTATTTCTATTCCTACATTCTTTTTGTTTTCATTTGCCCAGTACCTCTTTGGTCACTTGGAAAAAATTTTTAAAACTTCTTCCTTACTACTGTGTTTTAAGTGTGTTTCTTATAAAATAGCATATGCCCAGATTTTATTTCTTAGCCTAGTTTGATTCTTCTTAAGGGGAAAAGTTCAGCCCTTTTACAATTAGTAGAACCATGGTATGTCTCATTTCTTTTATCTGATTAACTTTTATTATTAGCACATATGCCCTCTTATTTCTTTTTCTTATTTTTGTTAATTTGATTCAGTTGCTAGTTATTCTGTTTTTTTCCTAATGAATTTGGAAATTATACTGCTGTACTTTCCCTTCCATTAAACGTTATTGTCCTTTTCTTTTTTCTCATATTAGACACTACTCTGATATCACATGGAAATAAGTGCCCCATTTCCCTACAAACATACATGGTTTTTCTTAACAAAATGTTCTATCCCTTGCCTACTGCCTTCCAGACCTATATAATGAGGCCTGAGAATAGTCTGTACCCACCTCTCTCCTACCTTCTTCAGAGGAGCCTTGAAAATGCTGTAACTTCCTTCCCACCTTCCAGTGCCTATGCTTTGCTGACATAGTTTAGTATGTATTAAAATTTCTTTTATTTGGGTCTTGAGGTATCATAATTTAGATTTAGCGATGTAATAGGTATGTTTTTGATGTATACAATCTTATATAAATAATTACAGTTTTACTTCTTGCTTTTTAGTTCCTTTTGAATTTTATTTTTTTCTTGCTTTAGAGCAGAGGGTGAAATTAGCAGAAAACTACTGAATTAAAAAAAATGTAATAATGGGCATCCTTTTAAGGAAAAACTTTCAACATTTACCATTTAGTATGATATTTTCTATAGCTTTTTGTTAGGTGATCTTTATCAGACTAAGAAAGTTTCTATTCTAAGGTTACTAAGAGGTTTAGATAAATTATCACAAATGTTTATTTTTAATAATGCTTTGTCTATATCTATTGAAAGTATAATTTCATTAATTGGTTTTCCATTGTTAATACAACCTTATACTCCTGGGATAAATTGATTTTTATTACAATATATTATTATTTATATAATTCTGAATTTATTTAGCTAGTATTGGCTTAGGATTTTTTGCATCTGTATTTTAGAATGAGTTTTTTTGATTTTCCTTTCTTGAATTATCCTAGTTGGGTTTTGTTATCAGAGCTATGATAGTCTGATGAAATAAATTATACAAATCTATGTAATGCTGGAATTATGTCATCCTTGAATGTTTGGTAGAACTCACTGGTAATGTTCAATCTTCCCCAAAAGAGTCATTTCTTAAATAGTTATATGACTATTCACATTCTTTATTTCTTCTTGAGTTAATTTCTGTAAATTTAATTTTTCTAGGAATTTAAAAATTTCATTTAATTTCATTTTCATATGTAATTAGCATAAATTGTACATTGTACCTTTTAGTCTTTTTAATGTCTGTAACGTCTGTAGTGATGTTGCCTTTCCTTACCTGGAAATTAGTAATTTATTTTGATTCTCTCAATGTACTCTAATAATGGATTTTTCTATTTTTTCTTGTTTTATTTCTTTAGTCAAATTTATTCTGTATATTTAAATACTATATATTTAGTACATATAAATTTAAAATGGTTCTATTTTCCTGCTGAATTGAACCTTTTTTCATAAAGAAGTATCTCTCTTTAGCTCTAGCAAGTCTTGTAAATATAAAACCCCAGCCTTCCTTTTGTTAATATTTGTAGGATATTCAGTTTTTTCATTCTTTTATTCTTTGCCTTACTATCTCTTTATATTTTAGATGTTTCTTGAAAACTGTATAGTTAAATCTTTTTCATCCGGTTTGATAATATTTTCCTCTTAAATGGAGCCAATTTAATTTTAGTGTAATTATCACTAGAATTTACATCTTACCATCATATGTTATGCTGTTCTTCCTCTTTTTCCCATATGCCTACTTTTAGAAATTTTTTCTGATTCTATTTTCTTCTACTTGTTTGCAAGTTAAATACTCTCTTCCTATTATTTTAGTAATTACTGAGAAATTACCACGTTTACTGAACTTGTCAAGGTTTAAAGCTTATCAACACCTTTACCCTCCTACCAAGAAATACAAAGACCTTAGAATATTTTAACTCAATTTACCCTCTCTCAACTTACATGTTATTGTTTTTCTTTTTATTATATCTTGCTTGAGAAAAAACTCACAAGATACTATTATGATTGTTGTTATTATTACTAACACCACTACAACTACTACTAACATTAGTAGTCTTATACTGTATTCAGTGGTTGGTTGGAATTATCCACATACTAATTTCTTTGCTCTTCATTCTTTCTTGCATCTCAGGACTGCTTTCCTTCTGTTTAAAACACATCTTTTAGAATTTTCTTTAGTGAAGATGATAATGCTAAACTTTCTTAGCTTTTTTTTCTTCCTTCCTGATAATGTCTATTTCACAATAATTTTTAAAGGATATTTTTACTAAGCTTAGGATTTAGGGCAACTAATTTCCTTTAGCTCATCAAAGATATCTTTTTACTGGCCTCTGACTTCCTTCGGGTCTTACTTTTAAGCGATTGAAAAGTTAGCTGATAGTCTAGTGCCCCTTTAATACTCAGTATTTTCTCTTTATGTGCCATGTTCTGAAGTTTCCTTATGCTTGTCTTCCAGTATCCTAATAGTGTCTTTCAAAAAGAAGTTTTTAATTTTGATGAAGTCCATTTTATAATTTTTGTTTCATGAAGCATTCCTTTGGTGTTTTATCTCAGAAACCTATACCTAATGTAAAATCATGTATTTTCTCCTATTTCATCCAGATGTTTTCATTTTAGGCTTTATATTTAGGACTATGACCCATTTTGAGTTTTTTTTCAATGTGGTTTGAGGTATAAATCAGTTTTTTTGTTTTGTTCTTGTGTATGGATATCCAATTCTTATGGCACCATTTATTGAAAAGACTATTCTTCATTCGTTGTATTGCCTTTTTACCTTTGTTGAAAATCAGCCATCCGTATACTTGTGAGACTATTTCTGAATTTTCTGTTTTATTCTATTGATCTATAAGTCTATTTTTGTGCCCAGAGCATGCTGTTTTGTCACTGGAACTTTACAAAAAATCTTGAAACTTCGTAGGATCATTTCTCTAATTTTGTTCTTTTTTAAAGCTTCATTTCCATATGACTTTTAGAATCTGTTTGTCAGTTTCTACCAAAAAAGCCTCCTGGAAAATTGATTGGGATTACATTGATCCTATAGACCAGTTTGGGGAAAACTGACATATTAATAATATTGAGTCTTCCAACCTATGGACACAGTATATCTTTCCAGTTATGTAGGTAATTTTTATCTTTAACTTTCCTCAGCAATGTTTTATAGTTTTTGTGAACAGATCTTGTACATCCTTTGTCAGACTCATCCCTATGTGTTTCATATATTTTGATGCCACTGTAAGTTATATTAAAAATTTGGGTTTTGTTGCTATATAGAAATGTAATTGATTTTTTTGGTAAATTCATCTTGTACCCTACAGTCTTGCTAAATTTGCTTATTAGTTCTAGTAGGTTTTTTTTTTTGTAGATTCAATTGGATTATCTACATAGATGACCATGTCATCTACAAATAATAGCAGGTTTACTTTCTTTCCAATCTGAATGTCTTTTCTGGAAGAGTTTGTGTTGAATTTACATTTTTCTTCTTAAATGTTTGTAGAATTTACCAGTAAAAGCATCTGGGCCAGTAATTTACTTTGTGGGAAGGTTTTAAACTACAAATTCAACTTTTGATATAGATATAGAACTATTCAGGTTGTCTTTATTTTTTTCTTGAGTGAACTTTAGTAATTTGTATGTTTCATGGAATTTTTCCTTTTTACCCATGTTGAATTTATTGGCATAGAATTATTGAATATTCTCATATTATCATTTTAATAGCTTTTAAATCTCTGGCAAGATCACTTTTCTCATTCCTGGTATTGTTAATTTGCTAAAGTATATTTCTTGTAAGCAGTGTGTAGTTGGGTTATTTTGTCCAATATGACAATCTCTGCTTTTTAATTAGGGTGTTTAGCCCATTTACTTTTAATGTAATTATTGATACGGTTAGATGTATATCTGTCATATTGCTGTTTGTTTTCTGTTTGTCCCATCTGTTTTTTTTTTTCCTCTCTTTCCCCTCATTTTGATCATTATGATACTTCCAGGCTTTAAAGTCCTGTTCAGGCAAAATCATAACTTCAATTTTATTTTGAATCCAAAGCTTCTCCCCTCACCCTGCCCAGGTCTGAGGGCCTTTTTCTGTTCTTTGTTGCTCTTTTACTTCTCTTCCCTTGCTCTTTCTGATACTTTTGCCCCTTTCCAGGGTAGAGGTAGGATGAAACTAGATTAGAGTAAAAAGACCGTAAGTCTTTTCATTCAACAGAAGCAACAGCAACCAAAATCTTTGTTTTCATCTTATTTGTGGAAGTCTCAAGTGTTTGGCCTGTGGAAAGTTATAGATACTGAAAAGCAGACCCTGGTATTATTCCACTTGCAACTTTTGCAAGCCTATTGGATTTAAATGCAGGAGACAGTGTCTCTTGGAGCTTGGCATACAGTTGTTTACCTTAAATGGATTGGTTATTAGTAACTTAATTACTAATTAAGTCTTATGATTCTGAACTAAGATAGGATGTTTGTTAAGGCAATGTAAGCTACATTTTTTTGGCAACAAAAATATCTTAATAAAGCTTTTATTTTATCATCTATGTAGTATCTAAATTTGGTTCCCTTTCAAAAGACAAGTATCTTCTAAGTAGTGATTCAAGGCTCTCTCCGTTTGTGGCTCTGCCACTTTGACATATGTCTTCTAAGGTTGCCACACCCATTTACATCAAGCTGGCATTGTTTGGGGAGATATTTTTATAGGCTAAACCCTAGAGGTCCATTACACTTACCTGCAAGAGTGGCTAGAAATATAGTACAGTTGTGTGCCAGATGAGAACAGAAAAGTTTTGGTAAAGAGCTAGCTAGTTTATGTGTGGGATAAGTTTCCTTGTTACAAGTGGTCCATATATTTAAATATGAAATTAAAGCTCAGTGAACATGGCTCTCTTTCCTGTTTTCTGTGGCAATATGTTGACATAATATAGCCAGGTCACTCACCTCTAACTCAGCCCTCAACAGGACATTTCTTTGTGGGAGAAAAAAAGATTACTCATCACACTAACACCAAAGCTCCCACAGGTTGCTAAACTTGAATTTTTAAGAAAATGTTTTAGAGAGACTAGGCCTTTATAATGATCATTTTAAATAGAACACTGATTAAAGTCAAGCAGTGATGACTTCATACTTCATCCTGAGAAGATTTTTTTTAAGAAACTTTTGAATCTCTTTCTAGAGATATTTTTTCATTTAAAAGTAAGAACTTAAAGTTCTGTTTTCTAAAGTTTTGATTTCAGACAAAAAGGCATTTGTATAAAGAATCTTGTAGAGTGTTTATACATGTCTCTGTGTTTAGTATTTTCTTACAAATCCCAATCCTCTGGAGTCATGGGGTGCTCTGGGTCCAGGGACTGCAGTTGGACATTAGTTTAATGGTTTTGACCCCTGCTCTGAAGTGGATTTATACAGAGGAGTCATGCCTTGCATGTCCTGAAGTCATTAGTTTGGCATGAAATGGCCCTGCTGCTTGTGTTGTCTTATACAGGATTATTTCTGAGTTGGGCTTCTGTAAAATGACCATGTCTTTTTGAAGACTTGAATAATTTGAAGAGCAAGCTGCTTGTGGAGATGACAGCATTTGAGGGCCAGTGACTCGGATAACTCTCTTTACTTGTTTAGTTACCTAGGCACTAATCACTTAATAATTTGAGTGACCTCTTTATAAGAATGGCAAGTTTTTCCCAGCATGGCCATGGAAATGGTTCTGTATGTTGGCTAAACCAGCTCTGAATAATCTGTTGGGAACTTAGTATACTTACTATTGAATATGCTGCTCATGAATTGGGGTCCTAAGTGTGTCTCAGTTTTTTTTTTAATATGTGGTCTTCAGTTGTGATATGTGCCTCAACTCATATCCTGGGAGTCAAGGCTTGTAGTTTCATTAATTTGAAAATGATTTGTTAAATGCTTACTGTGTGCCAGGTGTCTGGAATCACTTGGTATCTGTCATTTGATAGAAAGGACAAGATGACCATATTCAGGCCAAAAAGGAGGACTTAAACTAAATAAGAATATTCAGTAGCATGTTAGAAGTTGGTAAGTGCCATGGAGAAAAATAAATGGAGATGGGAAGTTTGAGGGTGGTGGATATTGCACTTTTAAATAGGGTACTCAGTGAAGGTGACATTAATTATGTCATTAATTAATACTTGAATGAAAATTTGAAGGAACTGAGGGAGGAGCATTCTAGGTAGAGAGACGAGATAGGAGAAATCCTTCTAAACTGATATATTTAAGGAGAGGCAAAGAAGCCAATTTGTACAGCGGTTGAGAGTGAATGAGGGGAACGTGGTAGGAGAGGAGGTCAGGGAAGGTAAGTTCAGGGATAGCAGAGGAGAGTAGGCACTGGTCAGGAGCAGAATCTGAATTATGTGGCGTTCTGGAGGCCAAGTGAAGAAAGCACATCGAAGAGGGAGTGATAAACTGTGCCCAAAGATGCTGGTGGGTCATGTAAGGTACCATTCGAAAACTGACCCTGGGATTAATATTTGCACTGAGTAGTTGTAGTGAGATCACAGTGAATGAGAGGAGAGGAAGTATACATATCTATTTAGAGGAGTTTTGCTGCAGTGGGGTGGTAGATATGAGATGCAGAATATTTTTTCTTGTTTTTAAGAAGAGAGAAATGATAGCATGTTTGTATGCTGAAGAAAATAATCCAAGAGAGAGGGGGAAATGGATGATATAAGAGTGAGAAGAAAGAACTGATGCAGATGAGAGGGAGGGGATCTAGAGCACAAGTAGAGAGGTTAATCTTCAATCAAATCATGGTCAGTGCATCCATGGGGGAGGGCAGAATAAAAATGGGCACACTTGCTGGTAGCAGGGGAAATAGAGAGGTGGGAGTATGTGGAACTCTTTTTTAATTGCTGCTGTTTTCTCAGTACAGTATGGAGCAAGTTTATCATCTGGGAGAGGAATTTTGGAGCTTTGAGGAGGTAAGTTTTGATGTAATTATCTAGGAGAGAAGAGGATGAAATGGAGCAAGGAAGGGTACTGTAATTGCTGGGTAGCATTTTATTGTCTTAGATACAGAAGACTTGAGAGATAAGAATTGGGGTCTGGGAGATGAGTCAGGGTCAGATCTAGTAGAGCCTTGCAGGCTTTAGTAATGACCTTGGGTTTTGTTCTAAGCAAGATGCACAGCCATTGGAGGAGTGTCATGTCACTATCTGACTTAGCGTTTAAAAGGATCGCTTTGATTACTCTGTGAAGACTATTCTGCAGAAGCAGGAAGAGGTTTATTCAACAGTCTAAGTAAAAGATGCTAGTGGCTTCAACTATGGTGGAACTGGTGAAGGTGAAGAGAAGGGGTGAGATTTGAGTTACAATTTTGATGGCAAAGCTGAAAGAATTTTCCAATTAAATATAGAGTATGAAAAAAGGCGTCAAGGATGAATTTAAGGTTTAATTCTGAGCAATGCATGGATGCTAGAGCCAATTAGATAATCAGCTTTCTCAGCCCCAAATAAACATACAAGATCAACATCAACTTTACTGACATCTTCAGCCAAACAGCAAAATGAGCTCCATGTAGACTGAGACAACATTCCCAGTTAGGTTACCGTTGCTAATAGTGTCACATTTCAGACAAAAAGGAGGCAAATTTCGTCATGAACACACCACACTGGAGGTCTAAAATATGTAGTTTTTCTAAGTATTTTAGCATGTTTTCTTTTAATCTTATAATTCCAAGATTAAGTGGATACCAATTTAACATACCTTCTGGAAATATGCTGAAAATTTCTTCTTTCAAAAATTACAGAATTAAGTTAGCAGCCTGGAGCTTGTTAGAGATTTCCAAACAATAAAACAAAGTGAATTTATAATGGGAAGCTCTGCTCTGTCCATGCAGTGTTTTAATGTTTCTACTTTTTCCTTCTTTAAAACTGAAGTAAAACTATGAAAGCCTGAAAAATGAATATGCCATCAACTTAAAAAAAAAGACACTTTGCTCCTCCTTTTTAAAGAGCAGCTTGTCTCAGTTTTCCCAGTCAACATTTTTGTTTGTTGTTTGTTTTTGTTTTAAAATTTTACTAGCTTTTTGACCAGGTCAGCCTCATTTCATACCCTCTTGCTACTTCACCTACTTCATTGCTTTTTCATTAGCTCATCAGCATACTTTCTGATAACTGAGAAATAACTGTCTTCCTTTCGTCTTCAAAAGTGTTCATAACTGCTCACTAACCAGAGAAAACCAAACTGAAGGATGCTAAGATATTTCCCCCCAAAGTGCAGTTCAGTCATTTTCTTTATTGTGTTTGCAAATGATGCCACTGGGACGGAGGGAGGAAATTAATGTATTACATAGGAATCTTTGTTCTGTGATTTGGGGAGATCAAGACGAAAAATCGTACCTGGATCTTTTAGTCTTGTTTTCAGTTTGTTTCTTTTGGTCTTCTTATTGAGTGAGTGGTCAATTTCCCCCAAAGGTGAAAGGGAGCAAGTCCTTTAGAGCTTTTCCCCATAATCAGGGAACTTGATGGCTCCAGTTGTCAGTGCCTTGAAGTGTAAACAGCTGTCAGGTCTGTGGATTAGTGCTGGGGTGGGAAGTCCACAGATATTTCAGAGGGAAAAAGCAATGTTGACAGTTGGGGCTCTGGAGTTTGACTCGGGTGCAGTTTTTGGTGTCACCACTCTGTAGCTGGTTAGGTCACTTAGCCTCTCTGAGGTTCAACTTACTCATATGTATAATAGGGGTAAAAATACTTACAGAGTAGTTGTGAAGATTAAAATAAGTGATGTGTCTTATGCATTTATCATAGTACTCTGCATATAATAATACTCAATTGTTGGTAGCTATTATTATTTTTCAGTTTTATTAATTTTTAATTTAAGGGGTATAGTAAGATAAGATGATTATAATTATTTTATTATGTATTTTATATATATGCTTATACTATTATATATACATATGTCTATACATTAAGAAAAGGTTCAGATTAGTGAAAATACTGTTTTCTCCAAGCACCCCTGAAGATCTAGACCAAATAGTTATTAAAATGTAGTCTCCAGACCAGTGGCATCAACTTCACCTGGGAACTTGTTAGAAATTCAATTTTTTGAGCCTCACTCTAGAAACTCAGGGAGGAGGGCTCAACGATCTGTGTTTCAGTGAGTCTTCCCAGTAATCCTGATGCCCTGTAAAGTTTGAGAACCACTGGAATAGACACATTACCATTCTATGTTAATGATCTTCAATCTAAAACATAATTTGGTTTAGCTGGTGTCTTGTTTCATATAGTAACTTTGAAGCAACCTGTAAATGCTCAACTAAAATCAAATGGTAATGTTAAAAACACGAATATTTTGTTCAGCAAATGTTTACTGAGCATTTACTAGGTGCAAGATGTTATTCTAGCATGCTTTAATGTACATTTAGTATCACTGCATTTGGCGCAGTGGGCAAATATAAGACCCAGCAGTACCGCTTCTTTCCTTGTTGTTTGAAGGGTTGCGTGGTCAGACATTCTCCCTCTCACATCAAGTGATTGATTGAAAATATTTGGGGCCAGCACTGTCTGATTCCCTAAGATTCAAGGAATGGGACAAAAAACTGATGATGGTGTCAATCCTGCTGGGCATTTACTATTTGGACAGCAAGGGGGCACAGGTGTATATTGGTTCTCCAACTGCTTAGTGGCTTCCTGTATGACCTCACCAGGTTGCAGAATTACCCCTTCCCAACAAAAAAAACCTTAATTCAGTGAATGTAAAACTTTTATGACCTCCTGGAAAGAGTTAGTTCTGTATCATTTTTTGTAGTGTGACTAAAATTACTAATGTTCTTCTTGTGGCATCTGTGAGATTAAACAATGACTGCATATGTGAAGGGAATGTTTAAGTAAAATTAAAAGCATAGAGAAAATAATGAATAAATAAAAGGTCCCATATAGTCACTATGTAGATTTAACAAACATTAATGTTTTGCCATTTTATTAGTCAGCTCAGGTTGCTGTAACAAAACATCATCAACTATTTGGCTTAGGAAGAGAAGTTTATTTTTTCACAGTTCTGGAGGCTGGAAGTCCCAAATCAGTGGGCAAGTTGATTGGTTCCTGGTGAGAGCGCTCTCTTTCTGGCTTGCAGACTTCTTTCTTGCTCTGTTCTCACCTGGCCTTTCCTTAATTTGTGTGCATGAAGAGAGAGCGAGATCTCTGGTGTCTCTTCTTATAAGGACACTAATCCTGTTGGGTAGGGCTCCAACCTTATGAGTCATTTAATCTTCATTACTTCATTAGAGGCCCTTTCCCGAAATACAGCCACACTGGGGATTAGGGCTTCAAGCCATGAGTCTTGGGGGACACAATTTGGTTTATAACAGCCAGATATCTGGTTTTACCCTCCTTGACCCCAGTCCCCCTCCTTTCTCTCCAGAGGTAGATTTTTCTGAAGTTAGCATGTGTTCTTCCTCTCCTTACGTTGTACGTTTACTGTACACATACATGCACATATTTATTTCTATAAGCACTGTATTACTTCATATAATGTACTTCACATTTGAATGACACTTGCTTTTTGCTTTCATCATTTTGTTTCTGACATATAACCATGTTGATGCTTGAGAATCTAGTTAATTTATTTTAATTGCTTTTTGATGCATTATTGAATGAATCTATCATGATGTACTTATCTATCCAATAGTAACAGGCATTAAGAATAGTTTCCATTTTTTTCAGTGTCATAAATGATTCTGCATTGAGTATCCTTGTGCATGATTCCATGTGAATATGAGCTAGAGTCTCTTCATGGGATATACCTGGGCTTGGAATTCCTGGGTGGTAGGGTATATACACCATCAGTTTTACTAGATATTGCCAATTTACTCTATTAATAAACATTTATAAAAATTTTAACTTCTACCAGTAGAGTTTTAATTTCTATACATCCTTTGTAATTCTTGTCAGACTTGTATGGGTATAAATCACTATTTTATTGTTAATTTAAATGTACATGTCCCTGATTATTCATGAGGTTAGTAATCTTTCATATGTGTATTTGTCAGTCAGATGGTTCCTTGTGAATTGACTTTTCATTTCTTTATCTACTTTCTATTGGGTTGCTTGTCTTTATCTTTATGTAAGTTATTTATATAATTTTTTAATAAAAATTTTATTATTTATAGTGATTGCAACTACCTCTTCTTGTCTGTATCTTGATTTTTCGCTTCTAAAAAATAATGTTCTAATTAAGTAGAAGGTTTTTATTTTAACATAGTTGAATGTACCATTTTTTTTTCTTTTGTTGTTTGGGTTAATTATGTCTTACTTAAGAAACTATTTCCTATTCAAGATCATAAAGATATTTTCTTTGACAAGTTTTAGTTTCTGAGCTCTCCATTCTTTCCTATTGGTCTGTCAATCTTTTTGCACATTGTTTTAATTATTACAGCTTTACAGTAGCCTTGGTATCTGATGGCACAAATCCCTTTTCTTTAATCTCTTCTAAAGAGATCTTCGTCATTTTTTGCTTTTTTTCATCCAAATAAAATTCAGGAAAAACCTGTCAACTTTCATGACAAGGTACAATATTATTTGACATTTCCTTGAATCTGCAGTTTAGTCTGAGAAGAATTGACATGTTTATGATATTGAGAGCCTTCTGGTAAATGAATGTGGCATATCTTTCCATTTATTTGAGTGTTCCTTTATATCTTTCATTAAAGTTCTATGATTTCATTTCTTCAGGTAATATACAACTTTTATTAGATTTAGTTCCAAGACATTTACAGATTAAAAACAATTCCATCTATTATGGAATGAGTATTTTTATCATCATCTACTTTCTAATTGATTGTTTCTTGTGCATGGAAATGCCATTGGTTTTTGAAAAACTAATTGATCTTGTATTCAGTAACCTTACTGAACTCTCGTGTTATTCTAATAGTTTGTGAATTCTTTTGGATTTTCTGTGACAAAAATATACTCTAAAATTAATGCCAATTTTGAACCCTTTTCCTCTTTTCTCTTATTTTTATTTCCTGTCTTACTGGATTGGCAAGGACCTCCAGTTACAAGTTGAATAGTTGTGTCAAAAACAGACATGTTCATTCTTTTCCTGACTTTATTGCAGGTACTTCCATCATTGGTCACAAAGTAAGAGGCTCATTATTTTTTGGATACTTTTCTAGCTGAAAGAAGTTTTTTCTTATTCCTAGTTTGCTAAAACTCTGTTTTATTGGAATGTTAACTTTTTTCATCATGTAATTTTCTGTATCTATTGTGATGTTTTCCTTACTCTATTAATACAATACTTACATGAATAAATTTTACATCCATTAAATCATCCTTATATTCCTGTTTAAAGCTTGCTTGGTTTGCTAATATTAGAATTCAGAGCTTTTACATCTATAATCTATAATCATAAAAGTGATTGAGGCTATAATTTTACTTTCTTACACTGTTTTTTGGTTTCATTTTGATATTAAGGTTTTGCTAGCCTCATAAAAGGAATTGGACAGCTTTTCCCTCTTTTTTGGCCTCTGGAATAGTTTGAATAAGAATGAGGTTATATAGTATTTAAAGATATGGTAATATGCCTCAAAACCTATCTGGTTTGGATGCTTTGATGCTTCTTTATGGGATAGTTTTTTATTCCCAGTGACTGATTTACTTTCTTTAATGGGTATGTTTTTCTTCAGATTTTCTGTTACTTCTTAAGTCAGTTTTGGGAAATTGCAATATTTTTTCCAAGAAGTTGCCCATTATATTTAAGTTTTAAAAATTTATTGAATAATTTGGTATTCTTTTATATTTTTATAAATTTTTACTGTAGCTCTATTTTGTCTCTCCTTTCATTTCTAATATTGTTCATTCTGTACATACGCTCTTCCTGTATTGTACTCTCACTTGCCAAAGATTTATCTATTCAAAGAGTGTTTGATTTTGTTGATACTATTTTTTCTTTATTTTCTATTTAATTAATTTCTTCTCTTACTGATATTTTCTTCTTTTTTATCCCTCTCTGGGTTTACTTCATAGCTTTTTAAATAATGTATTGAGTTGAATGCATTAATTATTAAATTTCAAAATTTCTTTTCCAAATTTGAATTTAAGTCCATATGTTTCTCTGTATCACTTTAGCTGCACACTATAAATGCATTGTTTAATTCTAAACATTTCATAATTTCCATCACAATTCTGCCTTGACCTTTAAATTCTTTAGAAGTATATTTTTAGTTTTAAAATACATGAATTAATTTTTTATTGATTCCTTATTTAATTGCCTTATGGTTAGAGAATGTGGTCTATATAATATCATATCTTTGGTATTTGTTGAGACATCCTTAATTTGCTTCAATAATATTTTTGGAATTGTTTCATGTGTACTCAAAAAGAATGTCATTCTCCATGCTCATGCTCATTAGATCAAGCTTGCTTTTTCTGTTTTTTGAATCTTTTATAACTTTACTTATTTTTTTCCAATCTGTTTTAATAGTTTTAAAATCTTTCATGTAGGTGTTATTTGTCAGATTCTCCTTGTAATTCATCAATGTATGGTTTATATATTTTGAAATCATCTAATTGTTAAGTGAATATAGCCAAGTGTCTATAGAGATGGGTATAGAAGTAGAGCATAAATATTTGGCAGATGTCAAATACTGGAGATAAAAACCAGAGAATCTGGATAAGAAAAGCTTTTTTTTTTTTCTCAAACTCCAAGTCAAGAGTTGACACAAAAGAAGTGCCAGGTTATATCTGTCAAGTTCACGGGAAAAAGACTCACATCAGGGACCATGTGCTGGATGAGGAGTGAAAGCATAAGATGGGGCTCCAAGATGAAGTCAGCTGGGTGTAACTCACAGCCAACTGTTTTTAACTGCTGCCACACCTGTGTATTTGTTTGAAAGAAGTTAGAATTAAAGGTTGCTACCTATCACTGAACCCTGGCAGAAAGAAATTTTTTTTTAGCTGAGCAGAGCAACTTCTAACATTTAATCAATTCCACCAACTTTTATTTTGGAAGGATATTCCTGACTTTTGTGTACATCTTTTTAAAATCTTAATATCATATTTCATATTACCCTTTGTGTTTTGAACTCCAGGAGGATGAATTATTCCAATCGTCTTACTTAACTGTTATTGTCTGGTGGAAACTTTACTGAGTTCAGTTTACCTGGTAGCCTTTCCCTCTGAGATTTTATTTCTGGTAGACTTCACCACTGAACAGAATACTCCTGTTACAGCACTCAGTTTATCTGTAGATGAAAACCTTTGCATATGAATAAAACACTCAGCTAGTGGGGTCATGTTTGGCTCTGTTTCTCTTCATCAGTGCTTCTGAGTCTGTTTGCCAAGTCTGAGATCCTGGACTCAGACTTCTTGGAGAAACACTAAGGGTAAAGATGCTTTTCATTGAATGTGAAAAATGGCATTTTACTTTAGGCTATTTTGTGCAATTGCCCCAAAGTAATTTACCCTGGGGAGTAGAGACCAAGACTGAAACGTTCAAAGCTAAAAGGAGAATATATATATTTTTAAAGTACTTATGAACAATCAACAAAGGGGAGTTTATGATAAAAATTATTCTTCAACCCTGACAGTGACATCCTCCATGGTTAAAGATTCAACTCTCTCATAAACATAAGTAATATGTAACCCCTCTCCTCTCATTCCTTTTTTACTTTCAGGTCTTTTAATTTTGGGTGAAGAAAACAAGCAAATTTATTATGAGATTTATTTTAATAAAACAGCTACCCAGATGAATCAAGATTCTGCCCTTCCCTAAGTCCATGTAAACATTTATCTCCCATATTTAGTTTATGCAAATGAAAGAGAGTCGCTGGGGATAGGGAGGGTGTGCCAAATACCATATAACTGCACAGTTTAAAATTTTAGTTTCTTAGTACAGCATCTAAGATGGTGTAACATTTTCAGTCTCCAAAAAACCTTATAACAAGCTTTATTAAATTCTGTAGTTGAGTCTGAGCATTTTCTTCTTTGGTCATTTTCATGCCATTGGATTATACTGCTCCAAATTCTGCATGGTAGGTCTGGCACCAGTTCCCTTCCATGAATAACTACTACTTTTCCAAATTTGAAAATATAAAAACAAACTAGCTACAATAAACAGTAAATGATCCGAGAGTTAATTTTTTAGGAGAGAAAAGAACAATAGCCCAATTAGACAGTATTCACTTTAGGACTAATGCTTACACCAGTTCCAGAATAATCTAACTCAGTTGTAGCCTCCAGACTCAGTTCCTTTCCAGGGTAGATACTAAATGCTGGGGCTTCAGGCCAACTTGCTGTTAAAATTCCCTTCACATGACTTTTTAATTTTAATCTTACTAGCAACTTTTCTCCTTCCCAGCTCATGGTGGTATAGTTACCCTGCTTATGCTGGTAGAGTGTGGACCTACTTAGATTCTTAGCTTGTCTGTGTACACTCACTAGGGAAAAGCCATGCTGCTTCTCTACCACTTCTCCTTTGGACAGAAGGTGAAAGATCCCACAAGCACCATAAACCGACAGTGGACATCTCTACCTGACTAGAGGTTGCCCGGGTAGAAGGAAGTCCTTGTTCGTTACAACCACAAAGAAGAAAAATCTGTGCCACACTTCTTTTCCCAACAACCATGAAGTTGAAAGCAGGACGTTTATACAAAAATAGAGGTTGAAAACATTTTGTTCAGTCTAAAGATACTATAAATATTTCAAAAATTGTTCAAATCCTGTCGTTTGCATGGCGTGTTGTTCAGCAATATGTGTGATTTCACATTTTACAAATTAGGAGGTGAGATGAGCATGTATACTAGCAACTATAATTTGAAGTAGTTACAGAACAAGGATCCTATGTATAATACAAACAATGTGTTTACATAGTGATCCTTTCTGGCCAGGGAAGTCTTCTGGAGAAAGTTGTGTTTGTATTGGGCCTTAGAGATAGGTAGGAATTATTAATGGGCAGACATACTTCAGTGGTACTAGGACTGGTTTAAATGGAGCATGATTTTGAGTACAACAAACTGCATGAATGAGAACAAGGAATAAGAAAGAATAAGTCATGCTCAAAGACAAGGAAACCCAATTATGTTGGGTAGAAAGGGGCATAAAGTAGCATGAGGGTATAAAGGTGGTATCAGACTGTATAAAGGTGGGAGAATGATACAAGACCCAAAATGTAAGTGTAGGTCAGGTTATGAAGAGTCGTCAGTGACTGGGCTTTGTAGGTAACAGGAACCACTGAATTTGGGCAGAGCAGTAATATGATGACAGTAGTGTTCGCAGAATTCTTCCATGATGGTTGTGGTAAGGATTCAAACCAGCAGCCTGCAGGTGAGGAAATCAGCTAGAAAACTTTTGCATTAGTCTGGGTGTTAAGAGCCTTGAACTGAGACTCAAAGCACATTTCTACCTATTCCGTGAAGGACAGATCCAGGTTTGGTGGAGAGTAAAGCTTATCTGATTTGGGGGAATCCTCTTTACGAAAAGTAAAACAAATTTATAAGTAAAAAATTGCTATGCTTCTTCCTGGCCTTGAGGACATGCAAACGAGGGACCCTGAGCCCAACTTCATGGTAAATCCACCTCTGGGTGAAAACCGTGAGAGTTTGAGTTAGAATGATTTGCCCTTGTCATTATTGTTAAATGCATCTGCTTGTTCCAGAGAACAAGGTTTTATGACATTGGCTCATATAGACAAATGAAACAGTTCAGCCCATTAGCAAATTGTCTATTTGTACAAAACTTGGGTCAAGTGGAAAAAATTTGCTTATTTCATTTTTACCAATTTTTAAGTCAATCATTTTCAACACCCAAACCAGTTCTAAAATGTAAGAACCTTTGCACTGTTGAGAGCATAAAATAGGGATTTGCCATGCAGAGGATTGGGTTCAAATACTGTGTCATCCATTTCACTATGAAAAATGCTTAGAACAGTACCTGGCATGTAGTAAGTGCTCATTAAATATTATATATATATATATATATATATCAATGGGAAGTTTAAAAATAAAATTAATGAAAATGTGTCCAAAACAGATGAGTGTTAATTGCTTTTAAACAGATCACTTGCCTAAGGGGATTATTACCATTGTCATCTATATTTAGATTTGCAAATTAATTCCCAGAGAAGTTCTTTATTTCCTAGTGGTTTTAGATTTAGGTGGTTCACAGCTGTCTGCATATTAAATTACCTGGGACACTTTTAGTTCCTAGTTCTGCCAGGGCCTCAGCATAGCCAATTTGATCAAAACCTCTGCTGTGAGCGTGGGCATCAGAGTGTCTTACAGGCTCTGTGACAACTTTGTTAGACAGCAGAGTCAGAGTTGGGAGTCAAGGTGTGTGGCCTCCCAGTGTTTTGGGATAACCCAGCTGTTAGGTCCAGAGCAACCTGACTTCACCCACAGGTGAGATTATCTGAGGAAGGTTCAGATTTTCTTTTCCCCATGTTATTATTCTATCAAAATAAACCATAACTCATTACAAAAATAGATAAATGTTGAACAATGAAGAAGATAATTCCAAGAGTAAATTTAAAAAGTCCTTCATACTCATTCTTAACTATGTCAATTTATTCCAAAGCCTAATCGCCTCACAAATATTCATTACAATGGTTCTTGTTACCCATTGCTGTTTCTTTTAACTTAAAGATAAAGGATGTTCCTGGACCATTCATAGAAACAGTCGTCTTTACACTGGTAATCACATACTGAACACTTCCTAGGGATTGGGCCCTGTGTTAGCTCTGTATGTGTATTATCTCTGTGTCCTTGTGACCCTCTGTATGAGGTAGGCACAATTATCATACCCATTTTACAGATGGGAAACGAATTTCCTTGGTCATACACCTGATATAAAGAAGAGTTTAAGGGCATGTGTTCTAGAAGGGAGGCAGAACAGCAGAACAGAATAGTGGCTGAGAGCCCTACATAGGAGGTCTGATAGGCCTGGCAGGTTGTCAGCCTCTGCTCTCTGTTTTGGTTTCCTCATCTGTAAAATGGGATAGAAACACTTTGTAGATTCATCATAGTTATTTTGAGGATAATAACCACAGAAGTACTCAGAGGTGGCAGCTATTAATGATCTAATGAATTAGGTGTGCTGCTGTGAGAGAGTCCTATATTTTAAGTACACTCTAGGTTTTTAGTAAGTTTAAACTTTTATTGTTATTTATTATTTCACAAAGAAATGCATGTGATTGTAAAAGAACAGGAAATCAGGCAAGCAAAAGCTTTTAAAAAAATCACCATTAATTCTACAACCGAGAGAGAACTTATTTAATTTTTTTTCTATCCTCTGAATTTTTTCTATACATTCACACACACATTATTTAGAATGGGAGGTGTACATGATTGTTCTTTAAATGCCTTTCATTCCGTAATGTTTGCTTTCTGTTTTGCTATATAGTGATATACAGTGATGTCATGCTTGTAGCTGGATGCTTATGCCTGTAGATGTTTAATACCATTAAAGATAAACCAGGCCTTTGCCACAGGATCATACATGATTCGAGGACTTGCTGTTTTATATAAGATAATTCGCTTGTTTTCTCGTAGGCAAGGCTGGTTCTCCTGACTTTATACAGAGTGGAATCAGGGCAAAGGGGCCAGAAGAGGCTTGCCTGGAGGAAGTCTGTTAGACATTCTCTTGGCCCAGTTGTGAAGGCCAGAAGTTGAGGATGTTGGGAGACATTAAGGAGTTCTAGGTGGGAGATTCCGGAGATGCTCACACTGCAAGGAGGAGCTAATGTCGGATGGAGTCCGAGGGCCAGGACAGATCTGAATCTTAGACTTGTGAGAGGCTAAATACACAAATGGACAATTGCTGGACCATATATAAGAACAGAACTCTGACCCATAACCTGCAGCAACCAGCCCAGGGGGCCAACCCCTGTCTACAGTAAATAGCCCAGAAAGCCAGCCTTCTAGATGTCAGGCTTGCAGGAAGCAATCCAGGAAGCCAAACAATTGGCACCAAGGACTTCATTAATAGTTGACAGCTTCCTATATTTTGTCCCTATTTCGAACTTAGGACCAACCAAAGAAATTCAAACATGCACCCTAACCAGTCACATCAGATGCCCCACTTCTAGTTAAACCACCTCCAGCTTCCCCAGGCCAGCAGCCTCCAACCAGGGCACACCTTAGGTCTTCCCTTTATGCCACTGTCAAGCTTCCTCACTCTGCCTGCTTTGAGTCTCTGCCGAAACACAAGTGATGGTAGCGGACAGCCTTGCTAGAGCAAGCTCTGAGTAAATAGGCTTTGCTTTTCTCATTTGCTTGGTCTTTGTTTATTTCCACACTTGCTTGATGCCCAAGGCAGGCTGCTCACTTGTGACAACTGTCAGAAAGGGCCCTTTGTCTTTGATGGAGCTTCACTTGATCTCTTCTTGTGAGCTACAGGCTATTTTTCTGAAAGGCAGAGATCATCACCTGTTCATCTCAGTGTTCCTAATGTCCAGCACTGCCTGGCTTATAATAAAGACTGCTAAAAAGAGAGGAAGTGAGGTCCCACTCACAAGGATTAGGTCCTTTCTCTTCCAATATGGAGCCAGGAAAGCCCAGGGTGACTAGTCTGTTTTGTTTTGATAGAATGAAATGTCATTCCCAATTCCAGCCTAAATGTTAACCAAACTGGAATCGACCTGGGGATGAGGGGAATTTCACAGCCTGAGGGATTTTGAAAAATCTCTAGAGAACTATTTTTAAATGTTTTTGGCAAAACTTTCCCCTTTTTTGTTTAACACCTTCTAAACCCACATGAATTTTGAGGGAAATTAAATTAAAAAGATTTTTTTCCTTAACTAAATGGAAGCAGGTGCTATTCAGACAGTAAAGAAAACCATGGCGAAGTTAGTTTGGCTTGCTGGTTATCCGTTTCCCAAGAAGATAACTGACATGTGACCTGTGGCCTGTTAATTGTCATTGAGATCAAGTTTCATAAGGTTTCTTCACTGATTCATATTACACCAGGAACTTGACCAGAAGCCCTACGTCTCAATTACGGCCCCTGTCAGCTCCAGGCTCCCTCTTTCAGAACAGAAATACCTGTCTAGCATTGGGGCCTGGAATACTACACTTGACCTTGACGGGTGTGTTCTTCCAGAAGACTCTCCAAATTCAAACACTGAAGCAATTTTACTGTGTACCTACAACTTCTTCACGTGTGGGAACAAAGTCCAAAGGTGATTTAACACTGGAGCAATTCATTTCCAGAAATTCCACACAGATCTCAGGGCTGTAATGATATTACTTTCTGTGTTAAACATCTTTTTAGAATGCGTCACTAGACTGCAAGCTCTACGAGGGCAGGTACCACGTCTGTCTTATTTATTTCTGTCTCTTGTCCTTGACATATAATAGCACCTGACAGGATTTTGTTCACTGTGTGATGGGATCTTGGAATTCACAGAAGGTGCTGAAATAGAGCAGACACAGCAGAGACAGAGAGCAAAGACCCTGTTGTAAAATACATGCAAACACCGACAACAATACAGCAACTCTAACTGCAGAAGGAAGGCTATTTTGGATAGATGTTTATTAGTAAATAGACAGTGTTCTATTAGTAGAGTCCTCTTCCTGTAGAGCCTTTGGTGAGTCTGGAAGTTCTGCCCAATAGGATTAGGCAGATCTTGGGATGAGTAACTTGATTGCCTCATTCAGAAGAGAAGACTTAAAATAATGCCAGTGACCCTAGGTTGGCATATAATAGAGTGGCATAATGAGTTCAGACCACCAGTGGGAGGAAGGTGTGTCCCCTGAGGGTCCTGAGGAGAACAAAGCTTTTTCTTAAATTTTGCTGGCTAATGGAGAGGAAGTTTCCTCAACTTTGTTGTAACCTCTCCTCCTAAGCAGCCTAGTGTAAACAGCCATGCCAGTTCTGAGCCATCTATTTGTACAAACAGATCCTCACTGCACTTATCACCTAGTTTTCCCACAACTCTCTCAGCAGTCTTGGTGGGTGGGGAGGAGGAGGGCTTGTGAAGAAGGTGGATCTCTTTGTATTGACTTACGTGGTGGGGTATGAGGGGTTGTCACAACATCCGTGTCAGTCTCCTTCTGCCGTGCCCCTCTACACGGCAGGGGCTGAAGAGCTAAAACTTACATTTCCAGACACCCTCGCAGTCTGAATTATGAGCAGAATTTAGATGCTCTTTTATTTGGAAGGCAGGAGTGGGGCAGAAGTATTTCTTCTGTGGCAGGGGTGACTGGGAGCATGTGGTTTCCCAGTAGCCGGTATTAACAAAGTCCCCAGAACCCGGCCACTAGTGTTGTGGGTGTTGAGAGTCGGGGCAGAGGCACCCATATTGCCGGTGCAGATGGTCTCCTGATGGAGTCCTGAAACCGGCAGCAAGAGTGGGGCTTGTGGAAGTCTCTTCCTCATGGCAGTAGGGTGTGTTTGTAGACCAGCTTCCCAACCAGCAGGCAGCAACCTGGGTGGCCTGGTTCTGCTGTGTGGCTTGGGAGTTATTTCTAGAAGAACCTAGAGATTGTTTCAGTAGCCCTCCCAAGGCCCTGTAAACCATCGAGCACACTAATAAACCCGAATCTGCTTAAACGAGCCAGATTGAATCTTTTCTCTGCAGTGGAACCCTGACCACTGAGGGGCTGAAGCAAGCTTTCTGAGTTAGGTGTTATGGAGGGCTGCCCTCCCCCATTGCTGTTGCCTTGGTTTTAGACAAGTATTTGCAAAACCACTGATGTATCACTTTTTGTTCCTCATTCCAAGCTATTGTGCATTTGCCCACTATATTCTAGTAAGTAGGAAGCAATTAGAAATCCAGGGTTATAGGCTTTATTATGTTTAATAAAATACCAAAACTGTTACATACTAAATTCTGATTTGTTCAGAAAAATATAGAGCCTACTAACTTACCCATCTAGGACATGAGCTTAGAATTCCCTTGTCTGTTCTTAATGAGCCTTTGCTTCTGGTGTCTCAGAAACCTCTGGCTGATGTAAAATATGAAAGCAATACCAATAAGCATTATAACAAAGCATTACGTTTGTGTCATTTTTTTAACGATTTTTGAAAATACTATATAGAGTTATGGGAAAGTATTATGTCAGAGTTAAGGGAAGTTATTGCGAAAAAGAAAAGTAAGTTTCTGAGACGTATGATAATTTGTTGGGAGTCACAAGGTTCGTTAGTAAATAGCAGAATCAAGCCCATACCAGGTCAAAACAGCTTATCTTTGACAACAAGAGAAGTAACTGCCTAATGTAACAGGTTTCCTCCAATAACTAGCCAAGAATATAGTCTGAGATGGCCAAGGGAGCTAGCTCCCCTTTAAAAAAAAGTTAAATGAAGAAGTTCATTGGATGGTACAAGATGGCTAGTGCCTTTTGTACTGTGGGGAGTGAAGGGCAAGAGACAGGCGTCAAGCTGAAGCAGTTCCTTGCGATATGCGTTAGTGCCAAGGCAAGCGTGGGTAGCAGCTTTATTCCATCAAACAAGGACGTGAAAGCAGCCTTAAGGAAAAGCCATTAGGGTGGGTCGAGGCAGGAGAGGAGGAGTGCAGGGGGACTTGTGGAGGAGAACAGACTACCTGCTGGGCTTAGTGCCTCTGTTAACACGTCTTGGTTTTGTTTTGTTCTTGCCGTTAATTCCTATTTTTAAGAGTCCTTCAAAAGACCCTTGTAGGTTTGAAACAGAAAGAGAGTAAAACATTCTTTTCCACCAGATATCTCTTCGTTCCTTCTGGCTAAGACTTTCCTGGACTTAGTTTTAGCGTTACTGGTACATGAGGAGGATTTTTTTTTTTTCTTCTGTGGAAGGATTTACATGTAGCCAAATGTTTCATGGTCCTATCTGTAATGTCCTTTAAAGCCATTTCTGAAAGTGAAATTTATTTAAAGGAAAGGCTGTTTCCTACCAGTTGGAACAACGTCTAGAAGTGTGACTCATGCAGCAGGTCCCAAGGGTTTTGATAGTAGAAACTTGCCGCAGAGCAAGTGGAAAGATGTTAACCTTTATAATGCTGCAGATCTGTCTTTGTTGGCCTGGCCACTAGGAACCTAAGCATTTCCAGTGCCTTCTGTTATTTTGCTTCCATTGGGAGGACAGGGCAACTGATGGATAGTAGTAACTAAAGCCTGTTGGGGCTATTACTATAGGAGGTAAATTGATGTTTGGGAGAAAGATGACGTGGAGGCTCAGCTCTCTGGTCTCAAGGCTTACCTCAGAAACCCTGTCTGGTCCATGTATGGAATCCAGGCTGGAAAGGGGCTCTTGCCATGTCCTTATATCATGGAAACTGGATGGGCTTTGCACACAGACAGTCCTGGGCTTGAGTAACTTTACTAGCTGTTTGGCTTTCGGCAAATTACATAATCTCTCACAGTCTGGATTTCCTCATTTGTATAAAGATGATGTGACCATCAAAAAGCTGTTGGGAGCACTAGAAAAAGTGCTTTAAAGGCACAAACCACAGTGCCTCCTGGCACATGATAGGTACTGAACAAATGGCAAATGACCATTCTGATTATACTTAGGTTATGTGCTGGTTATTTCCGTAACCAGTGCTTAGTTTCTCTTAACTGCTCAGGTTTCTAAGTTTCTCAGTTTTCCACTCAAATCTGTTCTTCCCTATTTCTCTATGTTATGAATGTGAGATTTACATGTAGTGTTTTTATTTCTGTATCTCAGAACCCTTATTTATACGTGTGTGTGTGTATATATATGTACATATATACACACACACATCTTTGTAATAGCCTGGCAAAGTGGACAGCCAGGAAGGTATGTGTTCTTATTTCAGAGATGGATGGAAATAATGAGTTAAGAGACATTAGAGAAAAATGGTAAAGAGAGAATAAACAGGAGTACTTAATCTTGGGTTTATGGGCTTTAACTCCTTGAAAATGAATGCAAAACAGTTTTTGATGCATTTTGATTGCGAGGAGGTCTGTAGCTTTCATTGGATTCTCAGAGAGGTCTGGGATTCCTTCACAAAGCTTATGAACCACTGTGGTTGGAGACATCTTAGAAGCCACCCAGGGGACTCTAAATCGAAGTGGTACTCTGGCCACATACTGCCATTTTAGACTCGGATGTCACGCAGGCAGGTTTCTTGCCCTGGCTCAGACCTGCAAAATCAGAGTCTCAGGAACTGGAGCTGGAGAACCTGATGGTTAAACACGTTCTCCAGGTGATTTTTATGACTGCCAATGTGTGAAAATCCACTGATGTGGTAATAAAACCTGCCTTAGGAGTCAGATCCCCATGTGCAGACCCACCACATACGGCTGTAGGAACCTGGGCTTGTTACTTCAGTCTCCTCATCTGCATTGTGGGGTGAATAACCATGCCTCCATCATAAAACATTCGTGGACATTGAAACGGATGATGCCTGTGCAGTGTGGAATTAAGGGCTTACTATGATAATTACACAATAAATGTTAGCTGAACTGATAATAATGATCATTATGAGTGTTGTTATTATCGGTACTATTATTAGGAAGGTAGGAGCAAATTGAAGGTCCTGATTCTGTGGGAAGTCAATGGATGGAGCCAACTGAGTGTTTACTTCAGTTGCTTTTGTGAGTTGCCTGGTTCACACCTAGTACTTATGAGTAATCAGTTCTGTATTATGAAGACTACTGAAATGAACAAATCAGTTAGATTATAGATAATGGGAAATTTCCTTTCCTTCTTTCTCTTTAGTTTCCAGTTTTCTACTGTAAGTATATATGATTTAAAAAAGAACCCCTTTATTTCAAAAGAGAGCCTTTCGTACAACTTACTGAAAAACAATTTATAGTTTATTATCTGTCACATTGTGGTGGATTCTTCGGTTGATTGGTCTGGAATCTCACCCCCTCTATTATGTTGCTTGAAAAAATTAAATTGTGCTTAAATTGCTTTGGCTTAAAGAGTCTTTTCCTTAGGAACTGAAACACATTCTCAGTAAGAGGACTGTCTGGGGAGGCGTGGCATTCTTGTTACAGGTATTAGAGTTCTAGAGGGTGCTGTCTAATGTTGGAATTGTTGCCTATCTTCATGAAAGACTGGAAAATTTGAGAGTCTCCTGAAAGAGCTTACATAGTGACTGAGAAAATCTAATGAAATACTCTCACTTGTCTTCAAAAGGGCAAACAGTACTTTCCATATATGTTAGCCTTATTGATACAACATTGTAAAATGACTATAACTCAGTAAAAAAATATTAAAAATAAATAAATAAGCTAAAAAAAAGATAAATGAATTTTGAAAAAAGAACTGGTATGTGTAACATAGCATTGTTTAAGATTATGTATCTATATATCATATGTACAAATATTTGGATTATAGGTTGAAAATCACACAATTCAAATCAAGACCATGAGCCAGGCCAAATATTAATAATGCTACCAGCCAGCATTGAACCTTGGGCTTGGTACTGGTTGCTGCATTTTTTAACGAGTTGCCAATGAGAGGAACAAGTGACAAAGTCCTCTGGTGGCAGTCAACTACTCAGTTGAGAAAGACATGTAGCAAAGGACAGTAAAACCAAGGGACATAAGCCAACTGGGAGGAGCAGCATGCAATTTAAATTCAAAGCAATTTCACAAATCTCACAAGGAATATTTTAAGGAAACACGGCCATGAAAGTGAATTAGTTTGTGGTAACTGGTGAGAAAAAATAAAAGATAGTTTGAAATGTGCAGATACTAGTTAATATATATAAAATAGATAAACAACAAGTTTCTACTATATAGCACAGGAAACTATATTCAGTGTCTTGTGGTAATCTATAATGAAAAAATATGAAAAGGAATATATATATGTACATGTATGACTCAAACATGCTGTTTCAGAAATTGACACAACATTGTGAACTGATTATTCTTAAATAATAATAGAAAAAGATAGTCAAGTGGTAACAGAAAAATCTTCTGAGAAAAGTCTCCCTTTCTTTTTTCTCTTTCATCTTCTCTTGGACAAAGAATTGTCTTCAGGTTGCCCTTCAGCAACTTGTCAAGTATGCTCTTGGCTCTGTGCTCTTGGCTGGATTTCACTGCAGCTGGAACTCATTCTTCAAATCATACTCTGGCACTGTGAGGTTGTGTGTCATCTCCAGACACTGTCATGGCCCCATCCATTCCAGGAACGACTCAGCAGTGTGATTGGGCGTGGAGGAAACACCCAGAGTGTGACATCGAGGGGTTTAGGTGACTTGGGCCCGTGAGGTGGTGAGTCAGCATGGTCCAGCTGTGCACGTTGATAGAGCCACTGTGTCCTCCAATCATTTTCTCATGCAAAGCTCCAAACTACCATGGGTTTTTCAATGAACAAGAAAATGTCTGCATTGAGTCTGCAAACAAGCCAGGCTGGTCCGTGGTCAACTGAGAAGAAAATGGCCTAATTGGAAGCCCCATTCAGATCTAATGTCAGTCACCAGAATGTCCCCTGGGCCTTGACCTCAGGGAATTTCCTCTGCTCTGTGTGTGCCCAAAGTCCTCAGAGACCACCCTTCTCTCTCTAATTTGAGAGTTCAGCAGTAGCAGCCAATCTTCACATTGTGAGGCATTCTATACTCTGTGTCCAGCCCTGTTCTCATCTTCAGCTCCTACCCTTCAGGAGTAGGACTAGAAAATTGCTTCATTGCTTTACTCAGGTAAACCTCTAAAAAAAGGTTGCCTCCACAAGTCAGGCTTGCTCTCTTATGACATCTCATTCTCTGGGTCTCTGTCTCTGAATCTGCCTCTCACACATACACATTTATAATGTATGCATTCCATGTTTTCTCTGGCATTGCTCTCTCCTTGTTCTTATAGGCTTCCTCCTGTCTTTACATAAAAGGTTCCTGCTAACTGTAATTTTTTCCTTTGTGTTAAAAATAACTTTTATTTTGGGTCCTGTTCCCATGATCATCTTCTTTCATTGCCTCAATCCTTTTTCAGCCTTACTGAAATTATATATATTCATATACACATTATATGTGTTTCACTGTATACATATGAAATTAAAAGGGAGAGCACCTTCTCTTGTGAATCAGATGTCTGTGGAAACCTTTACCTTCCTCAGCTGTCTTGTGATGAAGTCCCTCAGTCCTGGGCAAACAGTAATTGACATGGACTTAGATAATTGGTAAACTTTGTGGTTATCCTGCTAGCTCTTAAATGATGTACAAACTGTATTAAAAAAAAATCGAAGTCTTGTGAGGAATATTTCCAGGCATCAGAGCATTTTCTTTTGACAGAGTCAGCTCTAGAGTCTCCTTGAGAAACGATGAGGTGGGCTGGCACCCGAGGAGAGAATGGTCAGGAGCCCCTTTCGTCAAGGTTCCTGCCTCCCACAACTCTGGTCATCAGGCTGGCTTTCCAGGCGCAGAGACAGGCATGGGAGTTTTCCACTGAGCCTGAATAAATCAAATAAGGAAATGGATGAAGGTGTTGGTTTCCAGCACTTAATTTCTCCTGTGGGCTAATAGGCAAAGCCAGGGACCATTTCAGATTTTAGTTTCTGCAGCTCAGCAGGGTTGCATGAATAAAAGTAACAGTTAAAAGTTGGCAGCTTCACTCAGGGGCAATCAATCTAACATCTCAAGGGAATTGTTTGGCAAAGTGGATCCAAAAGTTGGAATGAAGTTCATGGGCTAAGATTTTGGTCTTCTTCCAGGCTTACTAGTAGTATGCTATGTGAATGGGTTTGTGCCTCTCTCTCTTAATACTATGGAAGACACTACCACATCAGCTGAGCTGGTATAAGAATTTACTAACATATGTGAGGCGACTTATAACCCTCAGATTGATAAGTAGTAGCATGTGATCATCTCCCATTGTTGTGCACCAGCCATATCTGATACAATGTATTCTAGTCTATCAGCTTTTCATAGTTATTACCAAAATATGATTGTATTCACCCTGTGTTTAGCTCTTGTTGACAACATCTGCATTGCCTTGTGCTATTTTAACCTATATATTTTCTTTGAAGTATGTCTTCATCTTGATTAATTACGTGTGGTTCTCCTCTTAGATTATTTCTATGGTGTTTTCCTCTACTCCTTTCCAAGCGTTCTCTTTTCTTAAATGTTCTTTCTGTGTCTTTATCACCCTAGAATTTTGCTTTAGTCCTGGGATTCATTGGACCTCTTCTCCAGGGTTTCATTAGCATTTCATCCATGGCTTCTCAGGATTCCTTCACAGCCATTTTTATACTTCTTAAAACTTTTAAATCTTTGATGAAATAAACACATGTGCTAAAACACATAAAAATTCTTTGACTAGGTTGAAAAGAAACCTCTCAGAATACAATTCTTACAAACATGTTTATGCACCACATTAAGTTTAAAACAGTGTGTTTAACGTTGCATGTGGTACAAATTCTAAGTTTAATTTCTAAAAGGTTCAGTAAATATACACCCTGAAATGCCTACAATTCTTACAAACAGTTCCTATCTACCTGTCAACTGTCAGTATTAACATTTAAAAGTCAACAGATGACATGCTTTGACACGATCACTGAAACCTTGTCTGTTTATTTCTTGGAGTGATCGTGTGAAAGTCACATCCAGTTGAACCTTGGAAAAACATACAAATTTTACACAGAAAGAACACAGAGAAAATAGAGCTTTTGCAACAGTGTATCTGTCTAGAACTCTTAGGGGCTTTATCCATGTCCAACTAGGACAGTCTCACTTATGGCCAGTCCTGTGCTTTGGAGGTAGTGGTGTTTGATAAAGGATTTGGTTGCCAAAATACTTCTACTAAACACTGCCCGTAGGTCACCTGAAACCTTGCGCCCCTCCCCCCCCCAGAAGCAAATAGAAAGCAAAAGTCACTCCAGATCTCACCACACAGAGATAGCCACCTAAATTAAAATTTTGCTGAATGTGTTTAAAGTTATTTCTCTGCAGGTTTGTATATAACCACACACACAGAATTTCTATAAAATTAAATCTTACTATACATGCTGCTCTGCAGTTTTCCTTTTTAATCAATAATACTTCATTGACATTTCTCCATGTCAACAAATATTGGCCTGTTTCATCAATTTTAATGACTACATAGTGTTCCATTATATAGACATATTGACATTTATTTACTTATTCCTTTATTGATGTAGGCTTTTTTCATTTTTTTAAGTTAACAAAGAATGCTGCCTTAAACATCATTTGTGTTTAAATCTTTCCAATTATTTCCTTAGGATAAATTCTTAGAAATAGTTTGGGTGGGTAAATATATTTATATCTTTTATGTATAATGCTAAATTGCCTCTAGAGAGGCCATGTTTCATTTATGAGTTATAATATAACTTTGAAAACCCGAGAGCTGGAGAAAACGGGTCTTTTGTTGTAGATGACAAGGTAAAGACTGAAGAAGCTGTGGTCTTGAGGGAAAGAAAAATGATGGAGACATTTTCAGTAAAACTATCAAGCCTATTGGTTGTCCAAGAGTAACCAGAGTGGGGGTAGCATTGGGGAGAATGGAGATTTGGAGTCATTACTGTGGAGAATGACATATGTGTCAGAAAGAGATGGTAACAACAATAACAATTCCTAAGCCTTTGCCATATAGATGTACAGTCTTATGAACTTACAGTGTGCATTCTTACAGGTTTGAAGCCTTTATTTGGGTTTGGGGGGGCATTGAGTAGAGGCCAGCAATATTTGGGAGGATGAGTTGAGGACATTTTTATTTGGAAAGATGATGAGGATAAGGCAACTTTATTTAAGGGGAGTGGTGAAGGGAAGGCACCCAGTTCTAGGGACTGGAAAAGAAAAAGCAAGCTGAAGGTGAAGGCTCTTGGGTGGCAGAGAAGTCCCCTTTGAACAACTGACTGTGTGCTCCAGGTCAAGACGGAAGACAGAGAAAAGGCTGCCTGAAATTGGGAGACTGCCTCCCAACATGGAACATGGCTGGTAGAATCAGTCTTACGAAGGACTAAGGACATAGAAGGGTCAGAAATTGTGGCCAGACAGGAAATACGTGCCTTGCATGGTTATTCTCTTCTGTTCTTGGTGTTCCTTCTATATTCTGTTGAAGAAAGAGCTTTATCCCATTGTTCTGTAGTTACATGTCTTTCTCCCCATCAGCCTGCCAGTTATTTGAGGGAATGGACTATGTCTTTAATTTTTAAATCTCTTGAACCTGGCACTCAAAAGGTACTTAATTCATTTTAATTGAATAAAAAAGTGTCATAATTCAGTTAAAAATCAGCTCAATACAAGACGAGGGATACTGAAATGACAGCACTTACTCCCAGGAAAAGGCCCTGGGCGTAAATGGTTGAACATGGAGTGAGAGAATGTGCTGAAAGGTTTATTGGGGCAGTAATCTCAGTGGCACCACCCAATGTTAGTAAAAAGGAGAAAATGAGAGGGCACTCTTACATAGATACAAAAATTACAAGCAAAATATTACCAAAGTGAACTCAACAACATATTTTTAAAATACATCATGACTTAAGTATGATTTTTTCCCAGAAATGTAAGGATTATTTGTTGTCAAAAAAAAATCCATCAATGCCATTGATGTAATTCAAAATCTTAACAAAGTAAAAAAGATAAAGTATGTCTCATTTGATGTAGAAAGAAAGGAATAAATAAAATTAGGTGCATTCATGATTTTTTTTAAAATGGGCTTTAAAATTGTATCGGTTTCCTATGGCTTCCATGACAAATTATTTGCAAACTTAGTAGCCTGAATCAGCATGAATTTATCCCCTTATAGTTCTGGAGGCCAGAAATCCAAAAATAGTTTTAAGGGGCTAAAACTAAGGTATTGTCAGGTCTGGTTCCTCCTGGAGACTTTAGGGGAGACTCTGTTTTCTTGCCTTGTGTAGTTTCTAGAAGTTGTATGCATTCCTTGGCTTGTGACCTCTTCCTTGCACCACATCATCTTTCTCCCCTTGCTTACCTCATCACATTGCTTTTTTTCTTTTTCTTTTTTAAAAATTTCCATAGTCGAGTCTCCCTCTACCTCTCTGTACCTTAATTACTTCTGTAAAGCCTCTTTTGCCATAAAGGTAACAGTCACAGATTCTAGAGATTAGGATCAGGATTCTTTTGGGGGCCCTTAATCAGCTATAGAAAGTTGATTAGGAGTATAAATTGGTCTGCTACTTGTAGTATCTTATAAAACTGAAAGTACACATACTCTGTGAGCTGGAATTTTTACTTTTGGCACATATGCAAAGGAGACATAGCCAAAGATGTTCATTGTAGCGTTGCTTATGTTATAATAAAAACCCCATAACATTGTTATAATAGAGGGGCAGTAAAGTGCAGTGCTGGAGTCAGAATATAGTCTTTGGAGCCAGCCAGACTTAGTAACTGACAGCACCAGGACTCAAATCTAACTAGATGATTTCAGGCAAATTAGTTAACCTCTCTGGTTTACTTTCCTTATCTGTAAAATGGAGAATGTAGCAATAGCCACATCACTGGGTTATGGTGAGAATTAAATAAGTAAATTCATGTAAAATGCTTAATTACACAGTGGTTAACACATGATACACTCTGAAAAGGTGTGTAACACCACCACCACCACCAACAATAGTAATACAGTTGAGGGGTTGACCTAGCTGATGGTGGAGCATTAAATACTTAGGGAATTGGAGAAAATGGCCTCTTTATACTACGTTGCTCCAGAAGACAGACCCAGGACCTGAGTGGATATTAGAGGCTGACATATTTGGAATAAATGTAAGAAAGAGTCTTCCAACCATTACAGCTCTCCAATTATAAAGCAGGCAGTTGAGCAAAAATATGAGAACTCCCTGTCTCTGGATGTTTTCAAACAGTATAAAAGGCCATCTGGCAGAGATACTGCCAAGGAGATTCCTGTTTGGGCAGGAGTTGGAATAAATACATTTTAAGGTCTCTTCCAGGTCTAATAATATAATTATCTTTTATTTACTTAAAATGTTTAATTGGATTTTTTCCTTGAAACTAGCATTCTTGTAACAAGCCAAACCACAAAGCAACACAACAGCGTGGTTGTGTGGCCAGTCTCCATACCAAGCCCCATCCTTCTGGGGTAACTGACACTGACAGCTTGGTTTGTGTTTTTTGCTGCATTTTTCTTTATACTCATACAAACTTAAACAAACACACACGTACACCACTCCTCCATTCCCTTTCCCCTGACCCAGTGTTCTCTGTTTTTCAGGCCATCAGGTCATATTATATATGCTGTTCAGCACCTTGACCTTTTTTACTAAGTATATCATGGCTATACTGATTTTAAAGTTCATATAGAAGAAAAGGTGTGCTTTAAACACTAAGACAATTTTGAAAATTGTCTTATCAGATATTAAAATTGATGATGAAGATACTGAATCAAAATTGTGTGGTATTAGCACAAAAATAGATAGATAAATCAAAATCGGGAGTCCAGGAATAATTCTAAATTCGTATGGGCATTTGGCCTGTTCAATTAGTAAGAAAATGATTCCCACACACCCGTCTATGTAGATGATTACTGTTCACCATATATATAAATATAAAAATAAAAATAAAAGTGAATTTAAGGAATTAAATGTAAAATGTTAAAAATACTAGAAGGCCACTTAGGATGTCCTTTGTATAACTGTGGATTTGTGTGTGTGTGTGTGTGTGTGTGTGTGTGTGTGTGTGTGTGTATTGAGGTAGATTTCTAAACAATGTAAGAAATCCAGAAGCCAAAAAAAAAAAATTGACAAATTTAACTGTATAAAAAACTTTTTTTTGGAAAAATACAATAGACAAAGTGAAAGTGGAAACAAATCATGTAGGGAGAAAATATTTGTAACATATGTAATAGTCAAGGGGTTAATGTCCTAGTGTTCTTATTATATTTAAAAAACCCCTACAAACTGATAAGGAAAAGTTAAGTAGCCCAGCTTTAAACTGGACAAAGACTATCAACAGGTAATTGAAGAGGAAACAGATGGGCAATACACAAACGAAAAGATGCAAACATCACATGTTGTGAGGGAAATGCAAATTAAAGCAACAGCAAGCTGTCATTCTTATGCGTGATACTGGCAAAAATGCGAAAGATTTATAAAATCTAGAAATAAAAAGAATGTGGGGAAATAGCCCTCATAAATTGCTGTTGGGAATGTGAAATGTCTTCTTTGGAAAGTGATCTGGCAGATTTAAGTAAAAACGAATCATATTCTTTGGCTGATCGGTTCTGCCTTTAAGAATCTCTCCTATAGAAATGAAGTCATTAGAGTGTAAGACTGTATATTCAGGGATTCTTATTATGCCCTCACTTAATGCATGAGGAAAACAAACTCAGAGAGTTCCAGGTTTTTGAAGTGGCAAAAATCTGGAAAAATCAGTGTGTATAATTAGGGCATTCGATGAATAAATAATGATATGTTCTCACATACTTTAAAAGACATATTGACTTAGTGGGAAGATCATAATTTGATTAACAAGAAACATTTTAAAATCATAGAGGTAGCACATAGTCAATATAGAAAATCCAGAAAATAAATATAAAACTAGAAACTTTTAATTTATGTTTCTTAGAGTTATGTTTTGGCCAGTTTTTCAGTTCTCTCTGTGTGTGCATGTGTGTGTATGTGTATGTGCACGTGTACACATATATACACAATATACATTTATATACTTATACTTATTTCTACTTACATTTGAATTTCTAAACTTAGCATTAATTGGTATTTTGTTCCCATAAAGATGTATTAAATACTATTTTAAATGCCCTAATATTAGTACATTCTGAGGCTATATAGCATTATTTGTTTTTGCCACTAGAAATTGAGGTGGTTTACTGTTTTCAGTGTTTAAAATAATACAATGGATTGCTCATACATTGCTGGTGGGAATGTAAAATAGTACAGACACTTTGGAAAACATTTCGGCAATTCCTTAAAAAACTAAAAATGCACTACCATACAGCCCAGCAATTGAGCTCTTGGGTATTCCTCTCGGAGAAATAAAAACTTATATTCACAAAAAAACCTGTATATAAGTGTTCATAGCAGCTTTATCCATAAGAGTCTCAAACTGGAGACAATCCATGTATCCTTCAATAGGTACATGGGACATCTATTCCAGGGACTACACTCAGCAAGAAAAAGGAATGAACTACTGAGACATGCAAACCTGGATGAATCTCCAGGGAATTATGTTGTGTATAACAAGCCAGTCTCAAAGATTTCATACTGTCTGCTTCCAGTGATGTAACTTTCTTGAAATGACAACACTATAGAAATGTAGAACACACTATTGATTGCCAGGGGTTAAGGAGGAGGTGGGAGAAAATAGGAAGGAGGTAGGTGTGGCTATAAAGGGCAACCTGGGAAATCCTTGTGATGGAAATGTTCAGTGTCTTGGCTTTATCAATGTCAATATCCTAGCTTTAATAATGTATCATAGTTTTTGTAAGATGTTATCATTAGGGAAAATTGGAGAGAGGGTACACAGAATCTCTCTATACTGTTTCATACAACTGCATGTGAATCTACAATTATCTGAAAATTAAAAGTTCACATGAAAAAAAAAAATCAATGCAATGAACATTCCTTTGCATGTGAGTCTCCATCTTGTTTCTCTAGGCTGTATTCCTGGAGGTGAAATTTCTGCTGCAAATTGCACTAACACTTTTAAGGCTTTTGAAGCACATAGTTAAATTGCTTTTCCTGAAGGTTTGTTCAGTTCGTGTAAGCCTGTATTTTCAGATAAGGTAGGTTGTGGCTACAGTTTTTCTATATAAATAGCCACACATTATTGAAATCTTGCCATTTGTGGGGCACTATGTCAAGCACTTTATCTTTCATTTGACTCCCCAGAAGTCCCATGGGGCAGGCCCGATTTTGCCCTCACTTAATGGATGAGGAAAACTGAAACTCAGAGAGTTGGGGAACCTGTCCAAGGTTCCCTGCTGGCAAGTGGCATGGTGCAGACTCATACAAGGTTTGTTTAATGCCAAAGCCAGTGTGTTGACCACTGTTTTATCATATGCTCTTATTTATTACACTACCTGTTAGTTTCCAGGCATGCAATCTAGGGATGAAGAGAATGTTGTGCAGAGATAGGAAAAATAATTTCTGTCTGAATAGTGCCTGGACTTTAGAAGACCTAGCATTGTGGGACACAGATGACACTTCTGGATTCAGTATTCACTGAAGTCAGGCTTTTCTGTGGCCTCTGGCTCTTGGGAGTTCTGTAGAACTAAGTGGTGTGCATAAGGGTCTCATAATGTTTTCTTCCCAAAGAAATATTCTGCTTCCTTTTAAAGCATAGAAGTAATGATGGTTGCCTGTTGCTGGTGCATTTCTGTTAAAGACAGTCTTAATTTTCTAAACACTACATTTATAACACATGCAGTTTTGTTCCCAACTCATTTACAGGCCATGAGGAATGTTAAAACAGGGAAAGGGACATTACACACGGTGCTGTATGTACTCCATCTACGTGAGGCCATTCATCCTAATTCTCATAAATGTGCCAAAGCTTTCATCCTTCAGTTGTCCTAAGTAGGGAGTTAATCTTCCTTATTAAGTATGTCCCGGAAAGTGTAAAGCTTCTTTTTTGTTGTATGATTTTCAGGTTTCATTTTATGTGCTGGATTGAGTCTTCCTGGAAAATGACATTTTCATGGCGGTCCTTTGTTTATGTAGGGCCATGTTTCACTTGAAACTTTTTAACTTGATCTATTTGTATAGTTTATTAAAGTATAGTTGATAACATTTAAATTAGAGGTTGACAGTTTTTTCTAGTACAGAAAAAGTCAGAAACCAATTTGTTTTGCTAGTCTTAGAAGACCTGGAATTTTGTATGATTTTATATTCAAAATCATTACCTTTAATTCAGTTTAAATAAATACTTTAAATCAGTTAATAAAAATTGGGTTAAAATTTTATTTTCATAATTGTGACTATAAAAACTACTAGGTTTTCATTAAAGTGAATTGGTTAATTTCTATAGCATGCCATTCATTCATTCATTCATTCGTTTTATTCATTTTATTCTCCCTTGCACATTATTTCACATTTCTCTAATTACTCTGAAGTACTGTCTTCCTTTTCCAAAAACAAAGTTCCAGGCTTTTCAGTTCCTCTCTGTGTGAGAATTCTTACTCTGTCTTGCTTTTTTATTGCTCTTTTGTGGAATTTTGTCCCTTTTGGGAGAAAATGACCCTAAATGATAAAAGATAAGTCATGGATGATTTATGAAATGGAATAATAATATATCCCATATTTTTTCCAAATCCTTTTACTTCTGCCTTTTTTTTTTTTTTTTTGGATTACCACTGTGTACTGAGCATACATCTTCATCGAGCTTTTCAGAAAGACGACTAAGTCTTTTTACAGGTCTGGAAGCTCTCCATGTCTTCCTCAGGGCCAATGTTAAGAAGGATTGTAAATTGCCAAGAAAGCAAAAATAAAAATTCAGATGTAATGAACATCTTATGACAGAGGTGATTGAGTTCTTGGAAGTGAAAAGTAATTGGATCTAATTGTGAAGCCCAATTGTTTATAGCAGGAACATGTGTAGAATTTATGAGTTTGGATAGTCTACTCCACATTGAATGTAAGTAGTGTTAGCCCCAAGTAACTGCATAAATAAAGTGTATTACTTCAAGTCATGCTCCTTATTGGGCAAACCAGATGACAGTAATGCTGTTCCAACAATGTTTCAGGCTCTTCCACTAAAAGGAGGTCTGGAGCAAGAGTGCCCCATGGTGGTTCTCAGCACTTTTTTAATGACTTCATGCCATTCATGTGTGTAATGTACACCTCTCACTAATTGTTCTCCTAGTTGTTCATTTCAGTGATTCTCAACAATGGCACGGCAAAGAGTGGGTGGTGGTGGGGTGCACTGGGCACATCTGACAGAATGTTGGGGCATGTGCTCTAGAGATGCTCCCAGGAGATTATGATCCACTGTTCCTCCTAATGCTACCACTCCTGTTGAGAATAACATTGCAAGGGCTGCAAGGAAATACTACATTAAACTCTATGCCAATAAAATGGAAATTTCCAGTGTACTGTTTTCTTAGAAAATTACGAATTATTAAGATTGACTCTAAAAGGAAAAAATATTATATAGGAAAATGTCATGAAAAAAATTTTAATGTCAGAGATTTATATCCAAAAATGTTTAGAACCATAGGTAAGGTCTTTCAGAACTTTCAAGGAGCAGATGATTCTAATGATATAAATAAGCTGTTCCTGTATAACCATGTATATGATTCCAGTATTTTTACAACAAAATGCATATGCATGCTATTATTTGTAGAAAAAAAAGATATCGGAAACAAAGACTTATAAATATTAAAGGCATTTATATCTGTTTGGTGGTATTTGTGGCTTTATATTTTTCTTCACACTTTATTTTCCAAATCCTCCATATTGAATGTGGAATATTTTTAAAACTTTGTCTTTATAATTTTATAATTTAAAATCTGTGCCATCAACCTTTCTTGAAGAAAGGAAGTAGACATGACTACAGTGAGTGATAGGCCACTTGAACAAGATGTGCAAAGTCTGTGACAAATGTCCACCTTGCATTGAAGGGGGTCTCTAGGGAGCAACTTTTGCCATGGTTGCTAATAGATCTTGAGCGATTCCCCTCGCCTGGTGGCCCTTCACCCTGGTTGTACATTAGAATAATCTGAGAAGCTTTGAAAATTATCTCCCAGACACTGGTATATCTTCTTAAAGCTCCCCAGGGGATTCTAACACACAGCCAGGTTCCGACCATTGTCAGAGGCTCACCCTGTGTGTGTGAGAATTTCTGATGTTTTGGTTCATTTCAGCAGCTGAGGAAGCAGAAACCAGAGGCTCCTCTGGCAGGATGAGCTGAGGCAAGGGAAAGCCCATCCCCACCCTCTAGTCTGCTTTTCGGCCCTTTGAACGAAGGGGCAGAGCCCGCACCTCACCATTGTGTTTGCCAGGCACCCAGTCTGAATATCTGTCCTTCACGGAGATGCAATTTGGGGTAATAGCTCTCTAGTGAAAATTGCTCACTATGAGGCTATTGTTTATATGAACTCTTCAGTTCAACCCTTCTTAGGGAACGAGAGGTTTAGTTTAGTTCCTAGTGATGTGCAGTTCCAAGAATTTCCATTATACCTGGCATGGATGTCAATTCTATTTCTTATCACTCAATAAAACAATTTATTAGGAAAATAAGATTTAAAAGTGCCAGACTACATACAATATGGCCCTTGGAAATCATAAATGTCCTAAATCTTGTTGGACAGGAGGAGAGGCAACTAAGATATGTCTTTCCTTACAGCTCCTGGCTGGGAGCTGGGTCTTAAGATCTGCACTGGGCTAGGGGGTGAGACTATGCAGATGGTTGGAAGCCAAGTGAGAAGGGCCTGAACAAAGCCTACTGGCTCCAGTCTGAAGTCTGGCTATGGGCTTTGGGCTTGTCCACCTTAGATACACTTGGTTATTATCACAAACAGGAAGCCCAGTTTCTTGGCAGTAGCCAAGAATAAGGAGCCAGGTGGGCTTAAGGAATGTGACATGAAACAGGGCTCTATTATGCAGTTCTTGGTTTTTCCATTGAACTATAAAGGTGGGGGCAGTAAGGATAAAATGATTGGGGAAAGAATGGAGAGCAGAAATTTTTCTGTCTTTCCCAAACATCCTCTAATTCCTGTTACATCCCTGCCCATTTTAGATGATTTATCTTTAAAATCTACAGTCCTCTAGAGCAGCAGAAAAATCATTACTGTACCCACCTAGTTGCAAGAACATTTAAAGCTTTCATAAAGCCCAATCTTTCGTCCTCCTTGCCCTCATCATCCAGTGAATCACAAAGATTTTGTAGATGCAAGTATTTTCCATCAAGCTTATGAATAACCACTTGGCAGAAGACCCTGAACAAAGAACCAGACTGCAGTGTTTTGTAGTGACTTTACATACAATGTGCCTTAATTACTGGCAAGCCTGTCGAGAGCTTATTCCCACACGTGTCAACACTTTCTTAATACACTGTAATTCATCATGTTAGCATGGCAGAAACCAGGTACTCTACGTTCTTGTGCTCATCTTTCTCCAAGTGCTGGTCTTGAACTGTGTATCCCACTGCATATCTTCGTCTGATGAACAGAGAACAGACTATGGCGTTTAAACAGTAAGATCCCTGGAGTCCGTCAACGTCGTACATCACCAAGCACTTCTGCCTGTGCTCACAGCACTCTGCATCCAAGAAGCACTGCTTTACTGTCAAAAGGATGTTAGCTTAATAACAGCAGTAAATCCTAAAAGGCAGTCTAATTTTAGACAGAAAGCTTGGCTAAGAGGGAATCCTATCATTTACCCCTTTTGGCAATTTTATTCATTGAGTTCATTTTCATGCTAGTTGTGTGATTACATTAATATAGAATTTATTTCTCTTTATTACAGAAAAAAGAATGCCTTTTGAATTGGGGAAGGAAGGCAAGGTGGGGAAAAAAGAATTCTAAATAATAAACACTACATTTCAATTGGAAATAGAGTAATTTGAAATGCTGTGTTATGTTTTCTTAACCCTTTGGCTTTTTTGAGTGAGTTTAGAAGTGGGCTCTGAGCCTGATTTTAGATGGTTTGAGGAAGAAGTGGTGAATCTGAGTCCTGTCTCAGGGGAAAATTGGCCTTGAAATCCAAAGCAACTTTGCTTTTAATAGTTATTCAGGTTACTTATTTAACTCCTGCATTTCATTTTTTTATATATTAATGTCATGGTATTTATTAGAAATAATTATTAAATTTTTATTTCCTGCATCAAATTACTTACTTGTGCCACTCATACTCTCTCTTAGTTAGTTAGGGGATTATTAATCTCTCAACATCTGCGGTTCTTCAAATTACATCCCCCCTCTTTTTTTTTTTTCAAACTAGACAAAGCATGGAGACTATGAGAGTGGTCAAAGTGGTCTTAGGGCCTGGGGCCAATGAATATTGGTGTCATATCCTATAGGGTAAGCCATTGCTTATTTCTGGGCTAAGCTGCTCTACTTAACCCCTTGGAAATAAACGGTCTTTTCATTATAAAATGAAAATAGCCACTCTTTGGGAGAACTTTAAGGTTGCCTTTTTCCATGGTTATATCCCTGGAATGACCAAGGACAGATGTGCTGTAAAATACATATACTTATTTGATTTTACTCCTTAACCATATGGATATTATTACTAATATAGAATATACTATCTTATTTTAAAATAAAATATTTATTACTTTAAAATACAAATAGCGAAGCTTTACTAGGTGCTTACTCTGTGCCAAGTAATACGTTAAACATCCTGCAAGTATTATCTCATTTAGCCCTCATTTCAGCCCTGAGGTAGATACTCTTATTATCCACCTTCTGATTGCAGAAGCTGTCAGACACACAAAGATAAGGAACTTCCCCTTGGACAGAATCAGTATTTGAACCAGACAGTTAGAATCTACAGCTCATGCATTTTGCTGCAATGTTAAATTTATCATTAAAGACTATTTTTTTATGATTTTTCCTCACTAAGTTTGTGGGGAGTTGCTTTTGTACAAAGTTCTCTAGGCCTGGAGCCGCAACAGACTTTTTAGACCTTGCCCTAGGGCTGGGGGCTTCGTGAAGAAAGTGAAGGCAAACTGTCTGAAATAGTAACATTTCCAGGAAGGTAGGTGAGGCAATAGTAGAATTAGGCAGTACCTGAATGTCATGTGAACATAACATGATATAGAAACATGTAGATCTCTAGGGAAGAAAATTCCAGAATCTCTCTTGGGAACACAGTTCTGCAATGGTTCTGCTGTGTTCGAATTGCTCTTTTGTTTAAAACATAGGCAGTCTTTTCCTAGAGATATTTTTGGAATCAATAAAATTATCTCCTAATTTAACATAGCAATGTTAAAACCATGGGTATTACATACTTCTTTCTCCCAAATATTAGAACTACAAAGTATTAATATTCTCTCAAATATTATAACTATGTAGAGCTTTCCTCGAACAGCCAAAGCAATGTTTTGTAAGTCTCTCTCTCTATCTTTTTTTTCTTTCTCTTTCTTCTTTTTTGTTCTCTTTTCTTATGCTTTGGTAACTAGAGAAGGTCCTTTAACATTTGTTGTAAAGCTGGTTTGGTGGTGCTGAAATCTTTTTAGCTTTTGTTTATCTGTGAAGCTTTTGATTTCTCCATCCAGTCTGAACAAGTGCCTTGCTGGATAGAGTATTCTTGGTTGTAAGTTTCCCCCTTTCATCACTTTAAATATATCGTGCCACTCCCTTCTAGCCTGTAGTTTCTGCTGAAAAATCAGCTGATAACCTTATGGGAGTTCCCCTGTATGTTATTTGTTGCTTTTCTCTTGCAAATTTTAATATTTTCTCCTTATCCTTAATTGTTGTCGATTTGATGACTATGTGCCTTGGTCTGTTCCTCTTAAGAGTTGATTCTGTGTGGTACTCTCTGTGTTTCCTGGACTTGGGTGACTATTTCCTTTCCCAAGTTGGGGAAGTTTTCAGTGATTATCTCTCCAAAAATTTTCTCAGGTCCTTTCTCTCTTCTGTTTCTGGGACCCCCTATAATGTGAATATTAGTGCACTTCATGTTGTCCCAGAGTTCTCTTAAACTATCCTCATTCCTTTTCATTCTTTTTTCTGTTTAATGTCCTAAAGTAGTGATTTCCACTAATCTGTCTTCTAGCTTACTGATCCATTCTTCTGCCTCATTTGTTCTATTCTTGGTTCCTTCTAGTGTACTGTTCATTTCAGTGATTTTATTCTTTAACTCTGGGTGTTCTTTATATTTTCCAGCTCTTTGCTAAAAACTTCACTCTGTGCATCTATACTCTCTTGAGTTCTCTGAACATCTTGGCTATCATTACTTTAAACTCTTTCTCAGATAAGTTGCATATCTCCTCATCACTTATTTCTTCTTCTGGGATTTTATCTTGTTCATTGGCCTGGGAGATATTCCTTTGCCACTTCATATTGTCCATCTTTCTGTGTGTTTGTGGATTCATTCCACAGGCTTTGGGATTACTGTTTTCTTATTTTCAGTATCTGTTCCTGGTGGATGAGGCTGGACTAGAGGCTTATGCAGGTTTCCTGGCAGGAGGAGCCAGTTCCTTCCCTCTGCTGGGTGAAGCTTGGTCCTGGACCTCTGGGCAGGGCTGTGTCTAGAGGCCTTTGTGGCTTTGGAGTTGGCTGATGGGGGAGTTGTATTCCCACCCTGTATGTTGTTTGGCCTCAGGCTTCCCTACAGGCTGTTGGGTGGGGCTAGGTCTTGGTGCTAATGATCCAATCAAGATGTCAGCCTCCAGGAAAGCTCATGTAGATTAACATTCCTGGAATGTCTTCCACCAGCTTTTATGTCCCCTGAGTGAGCCACACAGCAGTCCCCCCCTAGGAGACCCTCCAAATCCGGCAGGCAGGTCTGGCCCAGGTTCCTATGAAATCACTGCCTCTGCCCTTGGACCTGGTGCCTGTGAGTTTCTGTGTACACTCCCTAAGTGAATGGAGTCTCCGTTTCCCCTGGTCTGTGAGGCTCCCAGAGCCAAGCCCCTCTCGCCTTTAGAACCAGATGTCCTGGGGTCTCCTTCTCTTCCCAATACCGGAACATGAGCTGGGGAGTGTGATGTGGGGCTTAGAGCTCTCACTCTTGTGGGAGGGCCTCTGCAACTTAACAAATCTTCAGCTTGTGGGTTGCCCACCCAAGGGGTATGGAGTCCAATTATATCGGGAGCATGCCCCTCCTACCATCCTGCTGTGGTTTTCTCTTTATGTTTCCAGTTGCAGAAGATCTTTTTTGCTAGGTTCCAGTCTTTTTTTTTTGATGATTGTTTAGCATTCAGTTGTGGTTTCATTGTAGTCACAAGGAGAGGCAAGCTCATGGTTCTACCACTCTGCCATCTTGGCCAGAAATCTCTGCATTTCATTTTTATAGTTTAGGAGACAGAAGATAAATTTATCTACCTAAAATTTCGGATTTCTTGAGGTATGCGTCATACGATCTCTTGGGTAATAGAAGAATTTTAGAGAGTTCTGAAGAAGGGTATGAGGAGCTGACTATGCGAAGCAGAAACTTTCTTTTTGGCACTGCTGAGGCTTCAAGGAAAGTTCTTTCTGTGTGTCCATCTTGCTATTTTTTAAAAATTATTGTTATATTATTTTTAAAATATATTTTTATAAAAGAAGAACAAAAAGCCCCAAAAAGCAGCAGAAGGAAGGAAATAATAAAGATCAGAGAGGAATTAAATACAATAGAGATTAACAAGACCATAGAAAAAAATCAACCAAACCAAAAGCTGGTTTTTTGAAAAAGTAAATAAAATCGACAAACCTCTGGCCAAACTCACAAAGAAGAAAAAAGAGACAGCACAAATTAGCAAAATAAGAAAGGAAAATAGAGAAATTACAACAAACAAAATAGAAATACACAATATCATACGAGAATATTATGAAAAACTATATGGAACCAAACTGGATAACCTAGAGGAGATGGACAAGTTTCTGGAAACATACTGTCCACCAAAACTGAATCAAGAAGAAACTGAACACTTGAACAATCCGATCACTAGGAAGGAAATAGAAATAGCAATTAAAAACCTCCCTACAAATAAAAGTCCAGGACCGGACGGCTTCACCGGTGAATTCTACCAAACATACAAAGAAGAACTCATACCAGTCCTTCGCAAACTCTTCAAGATGACTGAAAAGGAGGGAATACTCCCAAACTCATTCTATGAAGCCACCATCACCCTGATACCAAAACCAGGCAAAGACACTACAAAAAAAGAGAATTATAGGCCAATATCACTGATGAACATAGACGCCAAAATCCTCACCAAAATTTTAGCAAATAGAATCCAACAACACATAAAAAAGATTATACATCATGACCAAGTGGGGTTCACCCCAGGGACACAAGGCTGGTTCAACATACGCAAATCAATCAATGTAATACATCACATCAACAAGAGAAAGGACAAAAACCACATGATCATCTCAATCGATGCAGAAAAAGCATTTGATAAAATTCAACACCCATTTATGATAAAAACTCTCCCCAAAGTGGGTATAGAGGGAACATATCTCAACATAATAAAAGCTATATATGACAAACCTACAGCCAGCATAGTTCTCAACGGTGAAAAACTCAAAAGCTTCCCACTAAAATCTGGGACAAGACAAGGATGCCCACTATCACCACTCCTATTCAACATAGTCCTGGAAGTCCTAGCCACAGCAATCAGGCAAGAGAAAGAAAGAAAAGGGATCCAAATTGGAAAAGAAGAGGTAAAAGTGTCATTATATGCTGACGACATGTTACTATATATAGAAAACCCTAAAAGGTCCACACAAAAGCTACTAGAGCTGATTGAAGAATTCAGCAAGGTAGCAGGTTACAAAATTAATGTTCAAAAGTCAGTTGCATTTCTTTACACTAACGATAAATCAACAGAAAAAGAAAGTAAAGAAACAATCCCCTTTAAAATAGCACCCAAAGTAATAAAATATCTGGGAATAAATCTAACCAAGGAGGTGAAAGAATTATACAGAGAAAACTATAAACCATTGATGAAGGAAATTAAAGAAGACTTTAAAAAATGGAAAGATATTCCATGCTCTTGGATTGGAAGAATCAATATTGTTAAAATGGTCACACTGCCCAAGGCAATCTACAGATTTAATGCAATCCCTATCCAATTACCCAGGACATATTTCACAGAACTAGAACAAATCATAGTAAAATTTATATGGAACCATCAAAGACCTAGAATTGCTAAAGCATTACTGAAGAGAAAGAAAGAGGCTGGGGGAATAACTCTCCCAGACTTCAGACAATACTATAGAGCTACAGTCATCAAGACAGCATGGTATTGGTACCAAAACAGACATATAGACCAATGGAACAGAATAGAGAGCCCAGAAATGAACCCACAAACTTTTGGTCAACTCATCTTTGACAAAGGAGGCAAGAATATACAATGGAATAAAGACAGTCTCTTCAGCAAATGGTGTTGGGAAAACTGGACAGCAGCATGTAAAACAATGAAGCTAGAACACACCCTTACACCATATACAAAAATCAACTCAAAATGGATTAAAGACTTAAACATAAGACAAGATACAATAAACCTCCTAGAGGAAAACATAGGCAAAACATTATCTGACATACATTTCAAAAATTTTCTCCTAGAAGAAATAAAAGCAAGAATAAACAAATGGGACCTAATGAAACTTACAAGCTTCTGCAGAGCAAAGGAAACCAGAAATAAAACAAGAAGAAAACCTACAGAATGGGAGAAAATTTTTGCAAGTGAAACCGACAAAGGCTTGATCTCCAAAATATATAAGCAGCTCATACGACTCAATAAGAAAAAAATAAACAACCCAATCCAAAAATGGGCAGAAGACCTAAACAAGCAATTCTCCAAGGAAGACATACAAATGATCAAAAAGCACATGAAAAAATGCTCAATATCACTAATTATCAGAGAAATGCAAATCAAAACTACAATGAGGTATCACCTCACACCAGTCAGAATGGCCGTCATTCAAAAATCCACAAATGACAAATGCTGGAGAGGCTGTGGAGAAAGGGGAACCCTCCTCCACTGCTGGTGGGAATGCAGTTTGGTGCAGCCACTATGGAAAACAGTGTGGAGATTCCTCAAAAGACTAGGAATAGACTTGCCATATGACCCAGGAATCCCACTCCTGGGCTTGTATCCAGAAGGAAATCTACTTCAGGATGACACCTGCACCCCAATGTTCATAGCAGCACTATTTACAATAGCCAAAACATGGAAACAGCATAAATGTCCATCAACAGGTGACTGGATAAAGAAGAGATGGTATATTTATACAATGGAATACTACTCAGCCATAAAACCCGACAACATAACGCCATTTGCAGCAACATGGATGCTCCTGGAGAATGTCATTCTAAGTGAAGTAAGCCAGAAAGAGAAAGAAAAATACCATATGAGATCGCTCATATGTGGAATCTAAAAAACAAAAACAAACAAACAAACAAACAAAAACAAAGCATAAATACAGGACAGAAATAGACTCATGGACAGAGAATACAGACTTGTGGTTACCAGGTGGGTAGAGGGTGGGAAGGGATAGACTGGAATTTCAAAATTGTAGAATAGATAAACAAGATTACACTGTATAGCACAGGGAAATATACACAAAATGTTATGATAAATCACAGAGAAAAAAATAAAATATATTTTTATTGAAGTATAGTCAGTTTACGATGTTGTGTCAATTTCTGGTGTACAGCACAATACTTTAGTCATGTAGGAACATACGTATATTTGTTTTCATATACTCTTTCAATATAAGTTACTACAAGACATTGAATATAGTTCCCTGTGCTATACAGTATAAGCTTATTTATCTATTTTTTATATATCAATTAGTATCTGTAAATCTCAGACTCCCAATTTATCCCTTCCCACCTCCTCCTCCCTGGTAACCGTAAGTCTGTGAGTCTGTTTCTGTTTTGTAAATAAGTTTATTTATCTTTTTTTTTTTTTTAGATTCCACATGTAATTGATACCATATGGTATTTTTCTTTCTCTTTCTGGCTTACTTGGCTTAGAATGACATTCTCCATCCATCCGTGTTACTGCAAATGGCATTATTTTATTATTTTTTATGGCTGAGTAGTATTCCACTGTCTATAAATAAACCACAACTTCTTTATCCAGTCATCTGTTGATGGACATTTAGGTTGTTTCTGTGCCTTGGCTATTGTAAATAGTGCTGCTATGAACATTAGGATGCATGTATCTTTTTGAATATATGAATATATGCCCAGGAGTGGGATTGCCAGATCATATGGTAAGTCTATTTTTAGTTTTTTGAGAAATCTCCAAAATGTTTTGCATAATGGCTTCACTGATTCTTTGATTACCATTCCTTATCCTCAACTGTTGAAATACATGAGTGGGATTAATGGTGACATCTTAGTCAACAATGGAGAAACCACCTGTTTTGCATCAATCTTTTATATTATGCTACATTGATATTTTTCAATAATTGGAGCAAATTACATGTGGTAGAGCTATATTAACAGTCCTTAAATTTTAATATTTGTCAAATATGGAGCATAAAAATGCCACAGTACGAAACATATGAGTAATAAACAAACCCCCATCATAGCAACAATTCCATCTCTCTCGCCATGCGTATAATCATAACACAATTATGATGATGATGTTAAAGCATAAAAGGAGGCATACATTTTTCTGTCTTCTAGAGACTTGCAGTTCAGGTGTGTTGTTTGTGTATGGTTAAGTGCCCATAGGAGATATCCTGGTGGTAAATGTAAAGGCTGTAGAGGAAGGGATATGGGATTGTTAGTTTAAGTTCTAGGGAGGAATTGCCTCCGGAGTTAGGCCGTGACTGATAATAGACCTTATCAGAGCAGAAGAGAGAGCAAATTCCAGGAAAACAGGAAAACAACAAACAACTTTTTTGAAGATGCAGTGCAGACATCTCGAAAAGAAGCTTTCTAACTTTCTAGAGACATGTAGCATGTTACAATATACATTGAATGACTTGACATGAAGATAAAGCTTAATATATAGGTTTTTCCTTCGCAACTTGTTTCTTTTCTTGTATTCCTTTGTGTATTCATGGAACCAACATTCTGTCTGTTTTCTAGGTTCTAAATCTCAAAAGGATCTTTGCTCCTTCTCTTTCATCTTTGCCTGCATCTGAGTGTGCACCAAAAAATCCTGTTGATTTTCTGTAGTAGTGCTGCAAGCCCTTCCCCCTTTCACTACTCCCTTACCCCTGATCTCAGACTAGCAATAACTTCTCTCCTGAGCTCTCAGCCTCCAGTCTCCCTGCCTAATTTATTATGCTTTAGCTGTCAGGTTAGGCTTTTTTGGAAGCACAGTCTTACACTCTCCTTCTCAAAAACTTTCAGTAGTGCTCACTGCCTATAGAAAAGTTAACAAATTCCCTTTCCTACATACAAGAATCTCTCCATTTTGGCTCTATAGAACTTTTTATCCTGTATAATTCTGTTAAGCAAACACTACTCCATACTTTCTTCCTTTCTTGATTGCTCTTTCTACTTTGAACTCAGTCCCTAGGGTCAGTACTTAAAACATGTTTTGTTGAATAAGGATATTGGAGTTTTGAACAGGAAAAGTTAATTTATTGGAGGCTTTCATGAATTGGTAAATGAAATAGTATTAATAGGAGTTAGGGATTAGATATTTATAGAACTATTTCTATCCATATGTTAAGACAAACATTTTCAAAGATTCCTTCCATTTACATTAAATCAATGGTCCTTTTGGTTACTGGTAGAATTAGAAATCCTTTGACTCTCTTCCTTCCCAATAATATTTGATTCTGATAACCAAAAGTCCAGATATAAGATTATAGCAAGCAGAGAAATAGAAAGAAGAGGAAGATCAATGTACTAGGGTAATATTATGTTATTGTGTTACATTGCACTAATTAGATAAAAGCCTACATTCCCCTGATTTGATAGAACAAAGGCTCATTTCTTACCACATAAAGCCCAGTGCAGGTCAGGTAACCCTTGAGAGCATTTCTCCTCGAGGCAGAGGCTTTGGGGTTCAGGCTTCCTCCATCATAGGATACTACCATCTCAAGACACAGATGCATAAGCACACGGGTGCTTATTTTCACACATTTTTTTCTCTCATATTCCATCGCTTATAACTAGTCATATGGCCTTGCCTAAGCAAGGGATATACAGAGGAGTATTGGAACATTTGGTGAGTACTACCATCTTTGCCATAGAAAAGAAAGAGTTAGTGAGAAGTATGCTGGTGGAGCCCTATTAATATAGAAGATAGTCATTTGGCTAGTACTAGCTGTGTGACTCTTGGCAGTTTGTTGAGCCCTCTGTGCCTCAGTTTTCATATAAATGTAAAATGTATATAATATTAATAATAATAATAATAATAATAATAATAATAATAATAATAATAATAATAATAACAATGCTGATCTCATAGGGTTGTAGAGTTTATAATTCCTGTAAAGCAGTTGGAAGTGTGCCTGGAACATTTTAAGTTTCAATTGATGTTAATTATTATTATTATTAATATGGAAAACTTGGGATAAGAGGCAAAGAGAACCATGACTTGCAATAAAGGCCTTAAGAATAAGCTTAATGGGAGAAATAAAGGTATCTTTAAGGCTTGACAAGCGTTGGGGAAATAATCACAGTGGCCAAGTGTTCTATCAGGTAATTTTTTTGAGGATTTGGAATAAAGAAGAAATATGGTTGTTTTGTGTTATTATTATTCTTTTAAGGGACTCTGTCTGAAAATTATGCTCAGAAGACTAGATTTTAAACTTACGGCATAGATAAAGATGCTTCAGTTGACCAGATGAGCTTTTTAATCATCAGACAGTAGAATGAACTGAAGGATGATCTTTATACTCTTGGCAACAGGAGATGGTAGAGGCATTCATATATGAGGAAAAACTATGCCTGTGGTTCCCAGATGTGCCAAACAGACAGTAGAGCCTGTTAATGCAGTGTAGAGGCATGGTTGGGTGCAACATGCTCCTTGGAGCTGGGCTTTGGGGCTTCCAAGTCCTGAATCTGCCTCTTTCTAACTGTTTTGCCTTAATCCTCCTGTGCCTCAAATTCACTTTTTATAAAATGGGAATAGTAATTGAACCCAGCCTCCCAGTACACTCATTGTGAGGATTAAAGACAATAGGTCTTTAATAATAGTATGTCAAAATGCTAGCTCCACAGTAAATGCTCATTAATTATTAGCTGTTGTTATTATCTAGCTGAGGACAATCAAGAAATGTAAATCATGGTGAAGATGCTCAGGAGAGTAGGACTAAATTTCATGATGGAAAATGGAGAAACATGTGCTCAGCAAATACTGACAGTGAAGTATATGAAGTTGTGGAACAGGGTCCCCAAGGATGAGGTGGAATCTCTGAAGCTGAAGTCATGTAAGCTCAGGCAAAACACAGGCAGAGTATGCCACAGAAAGTATTCTTATGCTTGTCAGCTTATGGACAAGATGCCCTAATAAAGTATCTTTCACCTTGCATTTTTCTGGTAGCTTGGTTAGGAAGCTGGAGAGACTTTTTTTTCAGAGAGGGAACTACTTTAAGCATCTCTGCCAGCTAAGTCTGTGCTGAGTTTGTCACAGAGGTCATTCTGAGCTTGGTGTTGACATGCATCATCACTTCTAAAGGTAGGGGCTCTTCAGGTTCCAAAGTCCAGTGTAGAATGGAGTCAACCACCAGGCTAATTTGGGCCAAAATGCCACAGCAAAATGATGGGAAGGAAGCTTTTGAATTTAATTATCTGGAAAATTACTTTAATTCCCACCATCATTTTGCATGTTATAAACATCCCTTACTTCTAGATATTTTGGAAAACAAGTCTGTGGATTGCAGGTTTTGACATGCCTTAGTAAAGAATGTTTGATGTATTTTGATATTTCTTGGTATCACTTTTCATGTGTCAGGCTAAACACAGATGCCAGGTACATATTCACATAAGTAGTCTCTACTTTTTATTTTATTTTTTCTTAGTCAGGAGGAGGAAACTTAGGCTCATTGGTAGAAGTAATGGAGGGGAATCTTAGCATTCCCCACAAAGTCATAACAGTATATGGGGTTCATGGCATAGTGTGCCTTTAGAAAATTATTCTAATATTATATTATCTACATTTGAGAATAAATAAAAACTTTCATTTTCTTAATATGAGCTACCTAAAGATTATAAAAAATTCAGCTGGTATAAAGAAGATGCAGTGATTCTTAGTGGTTTTCAAGAAGGGATATCATAATATATTAAAGGAAGGACTATGTGTGGTATGGGTGTATACATGAATACACACACACATACATAATGCACTCATCTTTTAATGAACCAAGTTCACCATCTCAACAGAGGGAAGACCAAACTTTTTGACTGAGACAGTCTTAGTTTATTCACAGAGAAGGAAAAGCAAGATGGTGCAGTAGAAGAGTTCTGGGTCAGAAATGCTGGGCTCCTGTCAAGTTGAGGTTCCAATTCTGAAACCTTGAGCAAATCACTTAACCTCATCAAGCCTGTCTCCTCATCTGCAAAATGGGAGTAATAATAACATTCCTTTATGAGTTTCAGAGTTCAAATAAACATATAATAAATTTCAAAATACGTTGCCAATTGTAAAGTGCTAAAATGTGAAGATGCTATTATTATTATGATACCATCACTGCCATACTTGAACTTATCTTAAAGTAGACAACGAAGACCCACTTACTGTCAATACATTCACACACACACACACACACACACACATTCTTAAATATGCCATAATTTTTCCATTTGGGCTAAGGTATTCTTTCCTTCCTCCCTCCCTTCCTTCCTCCCTCCCTCCCTTCCTTCCTCCCTCCCTCCCTCCCTCTCTCCCTCTCTCCTTTTTCTTTCTTTCTTTCTTTCTTTCTTTCTTTCTTTCTTTCTTTCTTTCTTTCTTTCTTTCTTTCTTTCTTTCTTTCTTTCTTTCTTTCTTTCTTTCTTTCCTTCCTTCCTTCCTTCCTTCCTTCTTTCTTTCTTTTTCTTTCTCTTTCTTTCTTTCTTTCTTTCTTTCTTTCTTTCTTTCTTTCTTTCTTTCTTTCTTTCTTTCTTTCTTTCTTTCTTTCTTTTCTTTCTTTCTTTCTTCCTCCCTCCCTTTCTTCCTTCCTTCCTTCTTCCCTCCCTCCCTCCCTCCCTCCCTTTCTTTCTTTCTTTCTTTCTTTCTTTCTTTCTTTCTTTCTTTCTTTCTTTCTTTCTTCCTTCCTTCCTTCCTTCCTTCCTTCCTTCCTTCCTTCCTTCCTTCCTTTCTTTCTTCCTTTCTTTCATGTTCTTTCTATCCTCATTTTGGGAGGACAAGAGGTACTTTAAAACTAGATGAAGGAGGTCACAATAACCATTTCCTTTATTCTGAGTTTATCCAGCCACCCGTGCTTGATAGTGAGTGATCTGTGCAGGAATATACTTTTGAGAACATAAAGAATTATTTTAACTTTAGCCTCTTCTCTAGGGGAATAGGGATATTCAATGTTCAGATCTCCAACAATTATTTCTCTGAAAATAACATTCTTCTCATTATTCAAACTTCCTCCTTGTGCTTCTGATGTCTTTTTGGCATTAAACAGACAGCTGGAAATGCCAAACCTTCCAGGATCTTGTCTTCTCCCTTGAGAATTCATGATTGGACTCTTGACCTTTGACCTTCTCCATGTTGCTCTAATGGAGAGCCCTCATTCTGACAGTCCTGGTGCATGAAGGCAGAGATAATTATAGAACATCAAGTTATTGTACCGGCTTGTGTCTTTATGGTTAAATACTGGGTTTCTGCCTCCAAATTAGTAGTTTACTATGTTTTCTTAAGTGCTGGAAATTTATGGAGTTATCATAGTTGAATTCTTGTTTCTAAAACAAAAACAAAGGAAAATACCACTTGCTGATTTCTTTCTATTTTCATGTCATTGGATAGCTTATATTGCCCTGCAGTAGCAATCAAGAATGTTACAGAGTTGTTTTCCTCAGAACCAAATTGGTTTTTTGGGAGGTACTTCGTGTATATCTTTTAATAATGATGCTGTCCTCAGACCCAGGAAATCACTAATAGAGAGAGTGGTGTTTACATTATGTTAAACTGTTAGCCATTTCTTTGACTGTCTAATATTTAACTCACAATAGAGGTAATTGGTGAAATGTGAAATCTGTATGTATACTGACAGTTACCTAGGAGACTTTGAAAATATTTCAAATCATTTAAAACTAGGAACAAAATCTGTGGAGGGGGTGAGATTCCTCAAACTAATTCACAGTATCATAAAAACTCAAATTAGAAAGTACTTTGGGCCCAAAGGACCTAGAAAATTAACTCACAGTTCTTACAAGTACTGGTGCAAAGCATGTTTTATTTAAATTTTTATTATCTCCTAAGTTTTTATTATGCCTTAGATGCCCCATGGATGTAGGGATGAGATGAGATATAATCTGTGTAGAAGAAAGAAGAATGATTTGATTTTAAAATTTTGTTCCATAAGAAATTAGGGAAGCAAGAATTCTTGGAACATGGCAGCAGTGGCAACATAGTGGAAGACAATCCCTGAATCCTCTAGTAAACACAGGCAGAGCAGCAAAGCAAAACTGCAAAGATGAAGTCTACAATAAAACAGTAAAAAACATCTCCCTAATAAATGTGCATTTGGGTACAAAACCCTGATGGCAAAAAAATGTGTGGTATCACCAAAACTATGCAAGCAACCAAGGGAAGGAATTAAGACCTATAACAGACCTGATTGCTAGAGACCCACATCACCAGTGCTACTCACTGGAAGGCTCAGTGGTCTCCTCTGAGAAGGACAACTGATTCTGGGAAGAGGCTTCACAGAATTCAGTTCATTGGTGAGTGCAAAGAGGCTCTGAGCAGAATGGGGACAATGGAAACAAAGAAAGAGTAAGTCCCCACAACAATAATGCAAATGAGGAAAAATCTCACAGAGTATGAGGCCATATTCTGAAATACTTCAGGGAGGAAAAAAATAGAAGAGATGTTTTAGAGTGTAAATTAAGGCTCTTGTTACTGCTCTCAAGTATAAGAACACTCAGCATCAACATGAGAAACGGAAAAGGACTACAGACTAATCCCATATACAGTTATTGTAAGAAAAAAGAGAGATGGAGTAGAATAGTGTCTCTCCAGACAATGAAGGCACTCCAGAAACATAGGCCCCAAAAGAAGATAAAAACTGTAACCTAATATTTCAAAAGGAGCCAAAAGAAATTGAGAAAACTCTAATAAATATGAAAGAAGAACACAAATCTGAATTAGAAAAGTTTAGAGATGAGATGATTGAAAGAAATAATATTTGGAAAGAGGGATGACAGAACTTAGGAAAATTTGATAATATAAAATATCAATTTCAGTAGAAGAAACCCAAGAACAAATAAATACCTTAAGAAAACAAGATAAAGGAAAAAAAAAACTTAAAATATAAAAATGAATGAAGAGATTAAAAAATCGGATTGAGGAGAAGGTAACAACTATACAAAAAGGCCAAGTAAATCCAACACATATATAATAGGAGTCCCCAAGGAACAAATCAGAGCAATAGAAGACAACAAGTACTCAAAATTATGATTCAAGAAGAATTTCCTGACTTGAAAATACTTTTTTTAAAACATTTTTTATTGAGTTATAGTCATTTTACAATGTTGTGTCAAATTCCAGTGTAGAGCACAATTTTTCATTTATACATGGACATACATACATTATTGTCACATTTTTTTCGCTCTGAGCTACCACAAGATCTTGTATATATTTCCCTGTGCTATACAGTATAATCTTGTTTATCTATTCTACATATGCCTGTGAGTATCTACAAATTTTGAAATCCAAGTCTGTCCCTTCCCACCCCCCACCTCCTTGGCAACCACAAGTTTGTATTCTATGTCTATAAGTCTTTCTGTTTTGTATTTATGTTCTTTTTTTTTTTTTCTTTAGATTCCACATATGAGCGATCTCATATGGTATTTTTCTTTCTCTTTCTGTCTTAATTCACTTAGAATGACATTCTCCAGGGACATCCATGTTGCTGCAAATGGCGTTATGTTGCCGGTTTTTATGGCTGAATGGTATTCCATTGTATAAATACACCACCTCTCTTTATCCAGTCATCTGTCGATGGACATTTAGGTTGTTTCTATGTCTTGTCTATTGTAAATAGTGCTGCTATGAACACTGGGGTGCAGGTGTCTTTTTGAAGTAGGGATCCTTCTGGATATGTGCCCAGGAGCGGGATTCCTGGGTCATACGGTAAGTATATTCCTAGTCTTTTGAGGAATCTCCATACTGTTTTCCACAGTGGCTGCACCAAACTGCATTCCCACCAACAGTGGAGGAGCGTTCCCTTTTCTCCACAGCCTCTTCAGCATTTGTCATTTGTGGACTTTTGAATGGTGGCCATTCTGACTGGTGTGAGGTGATACTTCCATCATAGTTTTGATTTGCATTTCTCTGATAATTAGTGATATGGAGCACTTTTTCATATGCCTATTGATGATTTGTATTTCTTCCTTGGAGAATTGCTTGTTTAGGTCTTCTGCCCATTTTTGGATTGGATTGTTTGTTTTTTTCTTATGTCGTACGAGCTGCTTATATATTCTGGAGATCAAGCCTTTGTTGGTTTCATCGTTTGCCAAAATTTTCTCCCATTCGTTAGGTTGTTTTGTTTTACTTATGGTTTCCTTTTTGTGCAGAAGCTTGTAAATTTAATTAGGTCCCCTTTGTTCATTCTGGCTATTATTTCTGTTGCTTGGGTAGACTGCCCTATGAGAACATTTTTGAGATGTATGTCAGATAATGTTTTGCCTATATTTTCTTCTAGAAGGTTTATTGTATCTTGTCTTATGTTTAAGTCTTTGATCTATTTTGAATTTATTTTTGTGTATGGTGTAAGGGAGTATTCTAGCTTCATTGATTTACATGCTGCTGTCCAGTTTCCCCAACACCATTTGCTGAAGAGACTGTCTTTATTCCGTTGTATATTCTTGCATCCTTTGTCAAAGATTAGCTGACCAAAAGTTTGTAGGTTCATTTCTGGGCTCTCTAAACTGTTCCATTGGTCCATATGTCTGTTTTTGTACCAATACCATGCTGTCTTGATTACTGTAGCTCTGTAGTATTGTATGAAGTCTGGGAGAGTTATTCCTCCAGCCTCTTTCTTTTTCTTCAGTAATGCTTTTGGCAATTCTAGGTCTTTTGTGGTTCCATATAAATTTTATTATGATTTGTTCTCGTTTTGTGAAATATGTCCTGGGTAATTGGATAGAGATTCCATTAAGTCTGTAGATTGCCTTGGGCAGTATGACCATTTTAACAATATTGATTCTTCCAATCCAGGAGCATGGGATATCTTTCCATTTTTTAAGTCTTCTTTAATTTCCTTCCTCAGTGGTTTATAGTTTTCCATGTATTAATCTTTCACCTCCTTGGTTAGATTTATTCTTAGGTATTTTATTACTTTGGGTGCTATTTTAAAGGGAATTGTTTCTTTACTTTTTTTTTTGTTGATTCATCATTAGTGTAAAGAAATGCAACTGATTTTTGAACTGACAATACTTATTAAAAGGTATTACTGCAAACCTGGTAAAATCGACTTAGGAGATATTCCACTAAAACTGTGGACTTTAAAGGAAAGGAAACAATCCTTTGGTCATTCAAGCAAAATATTGAAGTCATTGATAAGAGGAAGGAAATCAGATTGTATAAGACTTCTCAACACTGAAACTTTTATTGCAAGACATTTAAGAAAATTGAGAATTGAAATATGAGCCAATGATATTATAACTTGCGAAACTGACATTTAATTATAAAGATCATAGACAAACTTTTTACTATGCAAAAACTCTTGGAATATTGCTTCCCTGAGACTTTGTGAAGACTCCACTAAAAAAAAAAAACAAGCTTCAGACAACTAAAATGATTGGAGGGACTAAATCCAGAACTTTAAATATATATTTATATGAAGAATTAAGATTACATAATATTTATAAGGGAGAAATTTTATAATATATAATGGCTATATGCTCTGAAAATGTAAATAAGCAGAATTTAAAAGAATTTGGGAGATAATTAGGAAATTATTAATATAAGTAAATTAAGTTCACTTATTGCCTTATAGGTAAAATTGGGAATATAAGGATATTATTTCAAATTAGATACTAGAGAAGTGAAAGAATGGGAGAAGTATTTAATGGCTAATTTCAATCATGCCCATAATAGGGACCCAACAGACAACAGCAAAATGAAAACAAACAAACAAAAACAGTTGAGGGAAAACTAAAGAGGGAAGATTTTCAAATCTATTTTTTAAATGAGATAATATTGACTACCAAACCAGGTCAAAGGCTGCACCAAAAAGAGAAAATTACAGAATAGTCTCAAATATGAGTAGTGATTAAAAATTTAAAATAGAATATTAACAGCATATTAAAAAAATTACACATCATTACCATGTGGGATTTACTCTAGGAATACAAAGTTCAATCAATATTGGAAATCCAGAGAATTAAGGAAAAGATTATAATTAGCTCTGTATGATTAGAAAAGGCATGCAACGGAATTCAGTGTCCTTTTATGCTACAAAAGAGTCAAGAAAACAGGACTCATGGATGTTTTTAAAACATGACAATATACCTCAGGGTTAAAGTGGAAAATTATTGGTGTGTTTCCTTCTAAAGTCACATTCAGGAACAAGACAAGGAAGTCCATTATCTCTACCACCATTTAACATTTTGTTGAAGATATCAGCCAATGCTGTTAGAGGAAAGAAGACAAGTAGCAGTAAGGAATGTAAGGAATTGGAAAGGAAAAAGTAAATTATCTTTATTTATATACTATATTAGATTAGATATCTGGAAATCTCAATGATATCAACTGAAAAACTACTATAAATAATGAAAGAATTTCACAGAGTGTTAGATTATAAAATCAGCATATAAAATAAGCAGATTTTATACCTAAAAACAAAAACTGCTCAATATATATATAATGGAAAAAAAGACTCTACTTAGCAAATAAAATAATGTAAAATGAAATGAAAATAAATGAAATATTTCAAAAAGACATATTTAAAAACCATTTGAAGAAAACTATAAACCTTTCCCCCAAAATACAAAAATAAACTTGAACAAATAGAAAGGAATACTATATTCTTGGATAGGATGATTCAACGTTAAAAAGTTTTCAGTCCTCCTTATATTAGTTTGCCCATTTAATGCCATCAGGTTTTTAAATTTTTATAATCAGTTAGACAAGTTGATTAAAAAGTTTACCTGAAGTAACAAAGAAGGAAGAACAGTTCGGAAAAGAACAAAAGTAGAGAATGGAGCAAGTACAAGCTGATAATAAGGCACATTATAACGTCTATATAATGAAAAGAAAGTAGCTTGTGTACATGAATCAACAGTCAGACCAATGCATCAGAATAGGAAATCCAGAAATAGATCAATTACTAATGGAACTCAGTGGGAAAAGAGATGGCCTTTCAAAAAGTGTTGTTGGGAAAACTGGATGGCCCTATGCAAAAATATAAAATTGGATTCATTCTGTGAACCCTGCACATCAAGATCAATCTCAAATGTATCAGAGATTTAAAGGTAAAAACTGACAGCTTAGGAGTGCCAGAAGAAAGTACAGTGGAGAAAACTTTTCTATAACTCAAAAATCAGAAGCAGTAATAGAAAAGATGGATACACTTGATGATACAAATGCAAACAAAATTTTCACGGCAGGAAAAATCTACCATAAGAAAAACAAGAAGACAAACGACAAACATGGAAAAAATATTTGAAATTTGTATCATGGATAAAGGGTTATATCCTTTACATAAAATGAGCTTCTGAAAACAGAAGAGTAAATGATAACCAGCCTACAGGAAAATCAGCTAGAGATAGAGACAATTCACAGAAAAAGAAATACAAATAACCTTGGCCATATGAAGAGATACTCAGTCTCCTGTATAGTAAGAGAATCACAGGTTAAAATTACATTGAGATATCACTTAATTAGCAGATTGATTGTGTCGTTAAGAGCCAGAATTTTTGCCTAGGAAAAGGACTTAAAAATGTAAGGTGAAGGAAGTTAAGTAAAAATGCAGTACTCTTAAATAAAAATGTATTACCCAACATACTCAAAAAATACCCAACATACTCAAAAAATACCACCATCTTTTCAATGCAAAGAAATAAAACCAATCACTAATTCAGTGGTAATGAATACCTGTAGGATTTAGATTGTGTTCTTTAAATCTCAGCTACCAATAAAAGGAATCAGGACTCTGGAGAAATGACTGGTTCTTGGTCTGGATCAGGAAATGTATACTGTTAGCCTGGACTACCTTGTCATAAAGAAAGCAAGGAAGCTTTGAGATTATTGAGAGCTGTGCAAAGGTAACTGTTTTGAAGTTGTTCCCACTGGCTAAATTTTGAGTATCAAGAAGGACAGAAATGTCGGTGAGTTGTGACACATCAAATATATTGAAATCTATGAGTTCTAATTATAAAAACATCTAGTTATAAAAACATCACCTTGTATTTTATAATAACTACAAATGAAGTATAATCTTTAAGTTATGAATCACTATATTGTATGCCCATAACCTATAATACTGTATATCAACTATGCTTCAATAAAAAGGAAACAACAAAAAAATCACTTCAGTCACCTTTGGAGGACTTAGGGAACCATTCAATATTTTGAGGAATAGAAAAGAAATACCAGCGTTTATCCTTCCTTTCCTATATTAAAACTATGTCAGGGTAAACCAACAACTGATGAAGAGAAGTTTCTCTTAGCAATGGATTCTTGGTAATACATAGAAGAGAAATAAGAGAGTTGAAGTATCACCATTTTGCAGCCATAGTGAGCAAATGAATGTAGACAATAATCCTCAATAGCTGCTCACATCACCAAAAGAGAGACAACTAGACATTATATGTCCTTCCTGATCAAATTTCACATTCCCACTATGAAGTGTTCTGGCCAAAAAAATTGAACCTAAATCCAATCATTTCTAAATCTAATCGCCATCTTACAGGATCAGAAGGGCCAGCAGAACACATTCAGTGAGGCCATGGGAGTGCAATTGGCAAAACCTGGATTGAGGAAATCTCTGTAGGAAAGTCAGTCTGGTATTCTCAACAAGAGCAGAAAGTGGCAAAGGAAAAAGGTAGGGAAGAAACCAACATTAAAGAAGCACGTCAACCTATAACAATATATGGACCTTATTTGAATCTCAATTAAGAAAACAAAAGTCCTCTAAATTTTAACAAGATATTTGGTACTACTAAGAAATCACTGTTAAATTAATTTTTTAGGCACGATAATGGTACTGCAGTTTTGTTTTAAAAACTTTGTCTTTTATCTAAGAATTCTTAGAAATTTTTATGGTGAAATTATGTTTTCTTGGATGGGCTTCAGATAATCCGGGAATAGGGGAATGGGGTACAGGTGAAACAAAACTGGCGGTGAACTGATAGCTGTTGAAACTGAGTATTGGAGACTTGGGGATTTATTATACTCTTCTATGTTTGAATATATTTGAAACTTTCTGTGATAAATGGTTTTAGAAAAATTAGGGAATGTCTCTTTTTTTAAAAAACAAGGATAGAACTTTAGGTGTAGAAAGTGTTAACTGAGCATGTAAGAACTTCTTGAAAATACTTTTTGGAATCGCTGGAGTCCTAAACACTATGCCAAATACTTTCCCTATTATTTGACATATCATTTGTATTTTAAACGTAATTTAATTTAGATGTTTCTACTTAGCTCATTCAAATATTATTGTATGAGAACAATTTGATGTTCAGTTTCCACTCATCCAGATAAACAAAAACAAAAACAAAAACCCAGACCAAAAACAAACAACAAATGCTTATCTTTTGTGTTCTATTTAAAATTTGAAGCTGTTGTTTTGCCAAAATAGACCAAAAAAAAAAAATAGACAAAAGATACAAAAAAAGCAGATGCTGCCAAATTTTCTTAATGTCTTGAGCTTGGAAGTCCCAGAACATTCTTCCGTATTCTATTGGTTAAAGCAGTCACGGGCCAGCCAAGATTCAAGGCAAGGAGGAAATATACTCCATCTCTTGATGAGAGGAGCAACATGTGTATATATGGGAGATTGGGACTCTTTGGGGCTGTGGAGACAAGTTACCATAATTAGTTTATGTGCAAAGTCAGAACATTCCTACTTACCAGAGCCTACCGCCCGTCATCTGAGATGATGTATATATTTCATATCTCTCTACAGGTATAATGCAATATATAAAATACAGTGTATGGTGTAAATGTATATATACAACAAATAAAATAAGCTTTGGTGTCAGCTCAGCCAGGTGGGCCCACATAAATGACGCATAGCCCCATTTTTGCCTGAAAGGGAAAACTACATAGTATAGGAAGAATGTGTAAGGACCTAAATGGGAGTTTAAGAAAGCCTACAAGTTATATTTTAGACCTATTCAATCCACTACATATCGCACAGATATGGGTACAATTTCTAAGTCAGCTACTGTCTTGTGACTGATGTGATACATGGCTTTTCTTGGGGGAAGATGCTGTGCCTTTGCTTTAAACATTCCTTCTCTGATTTGCCTTTTCGGTTGTGGGGACTATGTTTTTAAACCCACAAAATGCAAGGAAACAATGGACGTCTTTCTTAGCTACTTGTAAAAGGTCATATGGAAAATGAGCCTGGGCAGAGTGGTTCCAACTAGACATGCAAGCACATGCGTAAATGAACACACTTAGAACATTGTTTGTCAGGGTTAACCCTTTGCTTATGCAGAAAAAAAGGAGACTGTATTCCTGTATTTCAGATGGTTTTAAACAGAATTTGCGTGAAGTAGAAAACAGAGGTGAATCACTGAAACTTTTACTTGATCAGTTAATGCTAGAGCTCTGGGATGACCCAGTATGGAGGTGGTGCCTGAGTCCTGGAAGAGATAGGTCGCTCAGGACCTTTCCTCTCTGGTCTATTGTTAGGACAATAAGCAGACCAGAGCTGCAGGAAAGCTTTCAAAGGCCTCTAGTGCTATAAAGATTATGCCCCTCCAACACAAGTCAAAAGAAAACTAGCAAGAAACTGCAATTAAGTAGAAGGTAGTAGAAGATATAAATAAAATATTCTGACCGTTACTCTTATTTTTCCATGTGATTAATAATTTTTGTAAAAAAAAGTATCATATTCTTACAAAGATTTTTTTTTCCCCATGGTATAGTGTTCTTGCTTTATTGGGGCCTAAATACTTGCATCATTTTTGGGCAATACAGCACTTGCTCAGATCCATCTTCTCAGGAAGCCCAGGTAATTACTTGTCAGGAAACCTGGTAGGATGGTCAGTTCACCATTGTAGTTTATTGACTGATACTTTTGCACTGATCTAAGAGTACTGTTTCCTTTTGGTTGGATTATGGCTCTTTGGGGAGAAACTGGTGAGGTTAAGTCATTCTCAGATTTCTGGAAAATATTTTATTATAATAGATCTAGCCATACAAAGGAGGATTATAATACCTCATGGATCATCTAGAGGAAGAAAACCCCTGGTCTTCAATGCCACTATTTCCAACAGCGAACAAAAATACTTCAGTCCATTTCCCACAATGTAGGTTTCTAAATTTGTAAAATTTGGCATTTTGATTGCTACACATAAACAAGAAGGGACTTAAATATATGCAACGCTCTAAGAAACTCTTCTGTAAAGCAATGCAACTAACTGTTTTAGACAAATGCTTTTGGTAGTGGTATTGAGCACACATGCAAAAATGAAGGTGGGCTTCTCCAGTAAGAGATACAGGAAAAGCATGTGTGAGATGCACACATGAGAATAAACAGTAGTCATAAAAAGTTCTCAGAAATCCAGCTTGTCTTTCTATAAAGATGGAGCAACAGAGTAAATACCCATTGTGCATCAGTAATGTCTGAAAGCCCCAGAACTTGTGTGATCTGCACTAAATTCTGTGAATATAGTGCATGCAATTGATGATTTCATTTTGAGCGCACAAGTCATTTTTCTGCTAATATTTTTTTCTGCTCTCTTTCCTTCCCTCCCTCCTGTCCTAGCACCCCTCCTCCTCTCTACTTCTAAAAGAAGAGAGCACTGTTCCCAGAACTCTCTCAGGCTTTCTTAATTGAAAGCAATGGTTCTGAGTCACTCCTTTATATTAAGTGAAACACTTTTGCATGAATCTCCAGGGAAGAAGTGATTAGCACAGCAAGAAGCCAGTGGACTCCAGTTGTCCCTGCAAGTGGTGGAAAGAATTAAATACAATTTTGCAAAGATAACACTGAAAGAATGGTATTTTCTTTCAAAACATGTCCCTCTCTGAAACATCAGTGCAGACATATGTCGAGATAGAAACTAGATCGTATTTCTAACAGTTGAAGACTCAGATTTCATCAAACAAGACTGTTTGTTCTCATGCCCAAACTGTATCCTACACTGTCCCCTTGTCTGGACTATAATGGAATATAACATTAACTTTGGACAGTGGGGGTTGAGTTGGTGCCAGCCTTGCTAATGAACATGTGGTTTCAATAATAATGTGGCTACTTGCGTGTTAGGTGGCAAGGTGCCAGGTACTTAATGTCGAGGGGGCAACCAATGTAAAAAGGACCATCTCCTGATATGATTGCATTTACTAAAATGCTCTGTGCTCAGATCGAGACTCAGCAAATCAGGAGGTGTCACTTGGTATGAGGGAGTTAAAGGCATTGACAGATGAGGAGGAGGCCTGCAGATCTTTCTGCGAACCTGAAGCATCCCACAGTGTTGGTGATAATGAAATGGATAACACTGCAGTGTGGAAAAACTCAGCCTGCCCCAGGAGAGGGGTGGGAGGGGAAAGGATTAGGATCACTCCCTGCTTCAAGTTCCTGGTGTTCTGGACTCTGGGACTTGAGGGTCTGAAAGCTAGAAGACAGTGAAATGAATTACAGTTTAATGATATTCCCACTACACTGACAAAATGGATTCAATTACATAATGGTAGCATTAAATGTTATTAAGAAGGGATCCAGAGTCTTGAGGCCAGACTCTTAGAAAATCACGATAAGCTCCTTAAAACAGCTGAAATAGCACATTTATAGGCTTTCCAGTCCTCGGTTTGTTGAAGAGGAAAAGAGCTACATTTGCTCAAACATTCTGCAGTGCTTGTCTGTTACATGGTGAGGGGGTGTTAGGAAATATCTGATTTAATTATTCTATTTTAAAATTCACTCCCCCCCCCCACCAAAAAATGCTTTGTGAAGTGCAGAGCTAATTGGCTTGCCTGAGGCCTTGGTGGCCTGGGATGACTTGAGAGGGCAATGATTTTTCTTGGAGGCAGGACCCCTTCTGTAAGGGGACCAGATTTATATATGGACAGTTTTTCTTCAATTCTGCCTTCTCCTTTGGAATGAAAGACCTTTTATTTTTGTTTCACTTTTAAATTTGCATACTATAGAATTCACTCTGTGTTGTACAGTTTTGACAAATGCATAGAGTTGTCTATCTACTACCATAATCAATAGTGTTCCATCACATCAAAAGATGTCTTATGTAGTCAGTTTTCCTCCTCACCTCCAGTCCCTGGCAACCCCTGACCTGTTCTCCACCTAAAGTTTTGCCTTTTCCTGAGTATCACATACAGGGAATCTGCAGTATGAAGTCTTTTGGGTCTGACTTGTTTCACTTAGCAAGATGCATTTGAGATTCATCCATGTTCATGTATCACTGGATTATTCCTTTTTATTTCTGAGTAGTATCCCATTGTATGGCTGTACCATAGCTTATCTTTTCTCCTGTGGGACATCTGTGCTGTTTCCAGTTTTTGGTGATTATGAAATAAGCAGCTATAAACATTTGCATACAGGCTTTTTGTATGAACATAGGTTTTTATTTAGGTAAAATCTTAGGAGTGAGATTGCTGGATCATATACAGTAAATAAAGTTTTAACTGTATAATAAATGGGTAAGTTGTTTTTCAGAGGCGCTATTAATAGTTTGTTCCCACCAGCAAAGTATGAGAGTTTTAGCTCCTCTCTATCCTCACCAACTCATGACATTGTCAGTTTGTTTCTTTAAATCATTGCAGCACATTGTGATTTTAATACACATTTTCCTAATGATTATGGATGTTGAATATCTTTTCCTGTGCTTATTTGCCATCTGTGTATGTTTTTTGGTGAAGTGTCTCTTCCAGTCTTTTATCCATTTTTAAACTGACTTGTTTTCCTATTATTAAGCTTTGAAGGTTCTTTATACATTCTAGACACAATCACTGGTCAGATATGCTAATTGTAAATATTTTCTCTCAATTTTTTATTTGTCTTTTGATTTCCTTACAGTATCTTTTGCAGAGTGAAAGTTCTTAATTTGATAGAGCATAACAATCAATATTTTCTTTTGTAGATTTTTCTTTGGTGTCATGTCTGAGATTTCATTGGTTAACACAAGATCACAAAGACTTATCCCGTTTTCTTCTATGAATTTTCTAGTTTTATATTTTACTTTAGGTCTATGATCAATTTTGAGTTATTTTTTGAGTAAAGGGTAAGGTGTGCATTGAAATTCTTTTTGTATGTGTGTATATATGCAATTTTTTGAAAAGACTATTCTTTATCCATGGAATTGCCTTTGCAACTTTGTCAAAAGTTAGTTGACTGTATTTGCATATGTTTTTTTCTGGACTCTATTCTGTTTCATTCATCTGTGTGCCTGTACACACATAGAACGTGTTCTTTTTACTGTGGATTTATAATAAATCTTGAGAACGGATAGTGTGAGTCCTCCAACTTTGTTCTTTTTTTATCCCAAATTGTTTTGACTATTCTATTTGATAATTATTTTAAAAGTTCCTTTTGAGATATTGACTGAGTTTGCGTGGAATTTATATATCAATTTAGGGGAAATTGACATCTTAACAATATTTAATCTTCCAGTTATGAACATGGTGTATCTATACTTATCTAAGACTTTTTTTATATCAGTGTTTATAGTTTATAGCATATATATATTCTGCATGTATTTTGTTCAGTTTATAACTATATTTTAGTGTTGTAAGCAGTGCTATTTGTATATTTTGAATTCCACCAACAATTGTGTTTCTCTATTGCTGGTATATAAAAATACAATTGATTTTTGTACATTGACTTTTTATTTTACAGCCTTGCTAAACTCACTTATTAGTTGTAGAAGCATTGTGTGTATGGTACAGATTCTGTGTATCTCCTTAGAAAGGCATTTGATCTGTAACTAGAAACAGTTTCACTTCTTCCTTTCCAACTCATTACCTTTCCTTTATTTCTTTTTCCATCCTTATTGTATCAGCTAGGATTTACAGTATGATGTTGAATATGAGTAGTGGACAAGACACCCTTGCCTTGTTCTTGAGCATTTGAGAAAAATATTCAGTCTTTTACTTTTTTTTTTTTTTAAATTGAATCATCGGTTTACAATGTTGAATTAATTTCTGGTGTACAGCATAGTGATTCAGTTATACATACATACTTTTTTCATATTCTTTTATATTATAGGTTATTATAATGTATTGAATATAGTTACCTGTGCTATACAGTAGGTCCTTGTTGTTTATTTTATATATAGTTGTATCTTTGAATCCCAAACTCCAACCTATTCCTCCTCACCCCTCCCCTTTCCCTCCTGGTAACCATAAGTTTGTTTTCTATGTCTGTAAGTCCATTTCTGTTTTGTAATAAGTTTGTTTGTGTCACTGTTTTTTAGATTCCACATATAACTGATATCATATGGTATTTTTCTTTCTCTTTCTGGCTTATTTCACTTAGTATGACAATCTCTAGGTCCATCCATGTTGCTGAAAACAGCATTATTTTATTCATTTTTTGACTGAGTAGTATTCCGTTGTATATATATATACCACATCTTTTTTATCCATTCATTTGTTGATGGACACTTAAGTTGCTTCCATGTCTTGGCTATTATAAATAGCACTGCTATGAACGTTGAGGTGCATGTATCTTTTCAAATTAGAGTTTTCTCCTGGTATATGCTCAGGAGTGGGATTGCTGGATCATGGGGTAAGTCTGTTTTTAGCTTTTTAAGGAATCTGTGCTGTTTTCCACAGTGGCTGCACCAAATTGCATTCCCAGCAGCAGTGTAGGAGGGTTCCCTTTTCTCCACACCCTGTTCAGCATTTATCGTTTGTAAACTTTTTAATGACAGCCATTCTGACTGGTGTGAGGTCGTACCTCATTGTAGTTTCAGTTTGCATTTCTCTGGTAATTAGTGATATTGAGAATTTTTTCACGTGCTTATTGGCCATTCGTATATCTTCACTGGAGAGATGTTTGTTTAGGTCTTCTGCCAGTTTTTTGATTGGGTTGTTTGGTTTTTTGTTATTGAGATATATGAGATGTTTGCATATCCTGCAAATTAAACCCTTGTCAGTTGCATCGTTTGCAAATATTTCTCCCATTCCATAGATGTCTTTTCATTTTGTTTATAGTTTCCTTTGCTGTGCAAGAGCTTGTAAATTTAATTAGGCCCTATTTGTTTATTTTATTTCTATCGTCTTGTTAGATTGCCCTAGGAGAACATTGCTAAGATTTATGTCAGAGAATGTTTTGCCTATTATTTTACTATGGTACATGTTACAATTAGTGACCCAATATTGATAAATTACTATTAACTAAAGTCCATACATAATTCAGATTTTATTAATTTTTACCTGATGTCCCTTTTTGTGTTCTAGAATCTCATCTAGAATATCACATTCCTTATACTCCTCTTGTCTGACAGTTTTTCAGATTTTCTTTGTTTTTGATGATCTTGATAGTTTTGAAGAGGACTGGTGAGGTGTTTTTAGAATTTCCCTCAGTTTGTATCTATCTGATGTTTTTCTTATGATTAGATTGGAGTTACAGGTTTTTGAGAGGAAGAGCATTTAAGATAAAGTGCTATTCTCATCATATCATATGAAGACTACATACCATCAACATGACTTATCTCTGTTGATGTTTACCTTGATCATCTGACTGATTTAGTGTTTTTCAGGTTTCTCCCTGTAAATTTCTTCTTCTTCTTCTGTCCTCTTTGGAAGGAAGTGAGTATGCACCGCTCATGCTTAAGGAGTAGGGAATTATAAAATTCGCTCCACATCTTTGAAGGTGGAGTATCTTCATATTTTAGTCAGAATTCTTCTGCAAGGGAGATTGGTCTCTTTTCCCCCAGTGATTAATTTATTCAGTCGTTTATTTATATCAGTATAAAAATGCATCTTTTATTTTTAATCTGCCTTCAAAATTGTCTCCTCCTTTTTTTGTCTTTTTAGCAGTTTGCATAAAATGTGTCTAGAGTTTGTTTTGTATTGTGTGTATCCTCCTTGATGTTCTTTGTGGTTCTTGGATCTGTAGTTTGATATATATCGATAGTTTTGGAAAATTCTTGGCTGTTATATCTTCAAATGATTCTTCTGCCATGTTCCTTCTCTCTTCTTGCAGGATTCCAATTAAACATTTTTATAGATGGATGTTCCATTCTGCTTTTCCCCCTCTTTTTATCTTTTGTGTTTCAATCTGGTTAATTTATATTGAACTCTGTTCAGGTTTCCTGATTCTTTTCTTGATTATGTCGAATCTACTCAATGACATCCTTCATCTCCCTTACTGTGTCTTTTGTTTCTAGCATTTCTACTTAATCTCCTTTGTAGTTTCTATCTATCTGCTGAAATTACTTGTCTGATTCTGCATGTTGTCCCCCTTTCCCATTAAAGCATTTAACATATTAATTATAGTTATTTTAAAATTCCTGTCTTGCAGTTTCAATAGTTGTGTCATATCTGAGTCTGATTCTATTTATTTCCTCTTGACAGTGTGTTGTTTTTCCTTGCTTTATTTTTGTATGCTTTGTAACATTTTGTTGAAAGCTGGACACCTTCTGTAGGACAGTAGCTACTAAAGTATGTGTTTTATTTGTGGAAATAGGCACATTTCTTTCTGCTAGGACTTAGTATGGATCATTGAGTCAGTCTAGTTAGGAATTGAGCTAAAACTGGGGAATTTTATTATTGCCATAGTTACTCATAATGCTTTATAAACTTCTGATTCTTCTAGTGTTACTTTGTGCTTTGTGTGGAGACTGGTGGCAAGAAGGCTTTTCTCGATGTCCATTCTCGGATTTTGGTCTTTACTTTGCACTATGCCTCAAGAGTCTCTTTCCACACTCATATAATTCTCCCAGCAACTCCTCCACTGTTGCTTGCTGCTTACTACTTTTAGCCCGGTGATGTAGAGTCAGGAGGACGTTTTCTGTTCTCATGAAGCCTGCCTTCGGCTAATACTGGGTCCCTGCAGACTTTTTTCTACATATTTTTAATTTGTTACTTTAAAGAATATGGTATTTATTCTTAAGGATCTGGGGAGGAGTAAGGAGGTGTCCTGATGCAGTTTAATGCAAAGAATGTATCTGAGCACCAACTGTATGTCAGACATGTTGCTAAATGCTTGAGATGCAAATGTGACTGCAGCTTGGCTCATCCATGCAGAGAACCACAAGCTGGTAAACATCACAACCTAGGGTGTTTTGTGATAGGAGTGGACTCTGTGTGCTTTGAAACCCAGCAGAGGGCCTTTTAGCTTTAGCTTGGATGAGGGTAAAGTTCAGGGTAGTCTTCCTGAGGGAAACTGGGCAGATCATCATCTCTCTAGGACATCTTAACTTTGTGCTTCTTTAGTCAAGTAACAGTGGATTTGGGATGAGAGGGAGAAAGGCCTGAGGATCTGAAGTAAGGATACAGGAGGCAGATGAGGAAACTGGAGAAATACAGTACCTGCTCAAAGTCATAGTCTTTGCATTACTTCAGTTATCTTCATGGTGTCATTTCTAGAAAAATCGAGTTTTTGATTCAGACAAATCTGGGTTTGAAATCTGGCTTTCTCACCTACAAGCTGAGGAACCTTGGGAAAATTACTTCCCCAAGGTTCAATTTCCTCATATATAAAATGGTGAAGGTGTTTCCTATCTCACAGGATTACTGTTGGCATTATGGGAAGCACCAGGCATCTAGAAGAGGGTCCATAATGAGTAGCTGTTGTGACTCTTGTTGTTGTTGTTGTTTGCAGCCATTAAATTTATTTTAAAATTAAGATTCTTTAGGTACCCAGTGATGAACTCAACCCGAGGTCTTCTTGGGAGTCCACTTGGAAATGAGAAGCATCTGTCCTTCCTGTAGAAGCTCTTTCCAGAGTGGTTGGTTCTATGCTAATGGTGAAGAAGCAGCTTGCAAATAAGATCCCATAAAGGTATATCTAAAAACTCAGCTCCTGTGGTCACCTCTTCCAAAAGCTTAAGTCTCAGAGTTTTTTTTTTTTTTTTTCCAGCAAGCCTATAGGCGCCACAGGGTTCATAACCCTGCAGTGTCTTTGCCTTGTATACCCATCTGGTACATTCAGCCACCAAACTGGAATATGATATTGCGTTTTCTGGACAGGATTAAGAGTGAGTTCTTTTGGGCTCAAATGACCCCTGCAATCAGGGGCAAGAGGGCTGTAATTGAAATGTCACTCAACGAACATGCCAAAAATAATAGAAATGGAGATGAATACCTTGCCTTGTGGTGACTGCCCTCCTTTTGGGGATTAGCAAGATGGTCAGAGGATGAACAGATGGCAGCACTACATGTCTAGCCCTGCTTCTTCCTTTAGCATATAATCTAGTTTGTTTTAGAAACTGGACACCAGTGATGTGGCTATGACAACTTCTTCCTTAGAAAACCAGTATTTGTCTTCTTCACAAATACAGACTCCAGTCAAGATTATGGGAGTTGGGTGGATGAGGAATGCTTCTGTGCCAGTCTTAATTCCTTCATTTATTCATTCATCAGAAAATAAAGGCCAGTGTATTAACTGGAGCCCTTGGTCTTAGAAAAGAGAAGAGCTAATTCTATTCTAACAGAGGAGAGGAAGAACATAGATGTCAGGACTTCATTGTGGGAACTCCTGTCTTGTGGCTTTTTGTGTGTGTGTGTGTGCAGTTGGAAGTGAAGGAAGAATGAGAGGGAAGGTGGAGGATAAAAGGGCAAATTAGAGATCTGAGAAGAGTAGAGAAAGTTTGAAATATGCTCTAGAAATGTGGGAGAGAGAAGTGATTTAGCTGCACATAGGAGTCTTGCAGAGATGTGTTGAGGACACATTGGTTTTGGTATTCATGACTTCACAATGATGCCAGTCTGCTCTGTGTGTCACTTTCTCCAGCTATACTTATTTATTTGGGCTCAGGCACAAGGGAGAAAGGATAATGGGGTTCAGATAACATTGGCATTTTGTTAGCAGCTGCTGATATAAATAAATAAAGAGTCTAGGGCACTGGCAAATATATTATTGAAATTATGTACCATGGAGTTCAAGTTTGGAAAGGAGGGATTTGAAAAAGAGGCTGATGGATTGGGAGGAAGTAGAAGAGTGAGTAGAATGGAGGTCTTAAGAGAGGTGAAGAACATTTGTAATCTGAGGAGTCAGCTAGTAAGCTGGATGGAGAGGAGTCAGTAGGATCATGATTTAATCATTTTGGTGGTAGAGAGGTTAGGAGTCAGGACAAGCTGGGAGAAAATTCTCCATGAGTGTTTCTGTATTCCTGCACATTCTGGGCTTTCTGAGCAAGAATGCTGGCAAACTTGGTTAAAGGATGATTGAAAAGCAAATATGCCTTAGAAAGTAGAGATAGTGTATATTGCTCCGGAGAGATTTAGAGACTTACTTCTCATAGAGTCACGTGTTTCCATTTCTAGGTGGTAAAAACCTAGGGACCTTCCCCTCAAATTCCCAGAGAGGATTTGTTTCCATTCCAGGGTATTCTGCTGTGTGGTGTACTGGTCGTCACTGCATCGTGGACCTCCCCAAGATTCCACCTCTTGATAAGGGAGCATACAAGGAGGAAAAGGGGTTGATGGTGGCCATTTCGAGACAGGTACTCTAGTCTCCCCTCAGGCTACAACAATTCACCTCTCTCCATGTGGAAAATACACTGGTCCTCTCCTAAGACTGCCCCAAAGCCTCATCCTGTCATAGTAAAAGGCTCAAGTTAAAAGTCCAGGATCTCACTAGCCTGGCTACAGATAAGGGACGACTTTCTTAGGTGCGACTTCTTGTAAGTGGTTCCTCTCAGTCTGAAGATCTGTTAACTAAAGAGACAAGTTATGTGGCCCCCACACTTAAGGTACAATAACAAAAAACATAGGATAACACAGAAAAGGTGAGAACTGGAGCCAGATAGCAGTTACTATTCCATGGCAACTCTGAGCTCAGCCAGGCATGCAATGCCGGTTGCTGTTTTAGAGCCCTGTCTTGCTATCTGAAAATGTCTCTCCATGGCTCTTTTCATGGCTTTCTGAGTTATTTCTCCTTGTCCATAAAAAATTATCTTTATTTGAAACTGAGTGGCAACCTCAGTCTGCTTCCCAGCTGTAGAACGTTGGGGCCCCCAGGAGCTCTTTTTATTTTGAACTCTCTTTATTCCTTTTGGTCCAAGCCAGTGATCCTCTTTCTCTAAGCATCGTTCTTTTAATTTTGTATATTGTCTATAAATCTTTTTGGGGCTCATTTAAGTGGACAACAGCAGCATTCATAAATCTCTAAGAGATTAAATAAAATTAAAAATTAAAACTTATGTGTATGTATAACATGTATGTGTAGTACACGTTCATATACGTGTATTACATTTCACAAACTGTCTTACAGCTACATCTTTTATTTTTATCCTGAGGCCAGTTATTACTTTGAGTGAGACTGTTTCCCTGGATGGACAGATTATCTTAGTGCCTCTATAGTTTCTTTAAATTCTGTTTAAAAACTGAACAGTTTTGTTGCTGTCTCATCTCTTTTTATCTGTCCATTATCAGACGTTGCTAAAAGAAACTATTTGGCACTTCCAGTGTCCTGCCTGGAATTCTCTATCCAAATTCACATATTCAATAGGAATATTATCAATTTTTCCTCATATTATCAAGGGTGATAATATGGGTAAACTTTTCACCACCACATAACATTAGTCGTCCTTCTTTCAGCCTGCAGTAACATTATCCTCATTATCTTTTCAACTTTAAGAGTCATCTCAAGGCCTCTGGCCTCTGTCCATTGCCTGGTTCAAAGCCAATGTCACACTCTTTGGATTTTGTTATGGTAGCACTATAGTTCCAAGTACTAGTTTCTTTTGTGACTATCTGTGGCTGCAAAACCATCCACTCAAAAACTTAGTAACTTAAAACGACTATTTTGTCTCTAACAGTTCTGTGGGTTGACTGAGCTTGGCTGTGTGGTTCTCATTTGAAGTTACTCAAGAGGTTGCAGTCAGACGGTGGCTGGGACTGAGCTGAATATCTAAGATGACTTCTTCATTTACATGGTTTTGGTGCCTCAGACAGGAGGACTGGAACAGCTTGAGACTAGCTGAACATTTCTTTGCCTCTTCATGGCCTCTCCATGTAGGTACCTTGGGATTTCTTGTAGCAGGAAGGTCTCAGGGTGCCTGGACTTCTTGTATAGCAACCAGCTTCCCTCAGAGTATGTGTTCCCAATGACCAAAGTGGAATCTTCAAAGCTTCTTAAGAGCAGCTTTAGATATTGTACAACATCATTTTACTGCATTTTATTGGACATGCATGCCAGCCTTGTTTCAATGTGGGAAGGGTCTAGATAAGAGCATGGATCCCAGGGGGTATGGTTCATTGAGGGGGGCCATATTTGCAGACTAGTTACCGTATGTGGGTGCACCATAACTTATTCAACCATTCCTCTATTGGTTAAAATAACTTTAGGTTACTTAAATTTGCTATTCTTGTAAACCTTGCTGCAGAGAACAACACCCTTTTCATATGTTTTTATCAGTCCTTCTCAGAAGTATATACAAATGTAATGTTATTTAATTGAACGTAAGTAAGAATTTTTTAGGGAACTCTAAAGATTTAGTATAAAACTTTATGGAAGAAAAGGTGTATAAAACATGTCAAAAAATTTTTGAAAAAGAATAGTAAAAAGACAAAATTTCCCAGACATTTCAGCATATTCTAAAGCTACTGTAATAAAAACAATATGGTACTTGCAGAGGAAAAGAAAAGTAAAAACAGTGTAACAGAGTCTAGAAACAGACTCAAGCATATATGTAAGTTTAAGATCTGATGATGGCATTTCAAATCAGAGGGATAATAATGTATCATTTTTTATTTTATAATTTGTGATTTTACTAGATACGTAATTTAATGCTATCGCATTCCACCTGGTTATGCTGCAGATGACCACAATTCAGCCATGGTAGTTTGTCTCTTCTTCCTTGCCCAGGGGTATCTCTGCCGCTTCATGTTCCCACCTCCCACTCTGTGGTATTATTGTAGTGTCTATAACACCAGCTGCAGTTGAGCATAAACTCATAAAACATGAGCCTATTTCTGTTTCTCCTTAGTTCCATAAGTGATCGTGCCGTTGTTACTGACTACCTTGTATGTACCAGGCACCTACTGTGAAGAGCAAAACAGACAAGATGGAAAGAAATAGTTAGATTCAGGTTGTGTTTTAATGGTATAGTTGAGAGGACTTGTTGAAGGACTGGATGTAGAGTATGAGCAAAAGATGGGCCAATGGGCCACTGGAGCAAGGAGCTGCCATATACTGGGATGAGACAGCCAGAGAAGAAGAAGGTTTGGGAGGCAGAGAGCAAGAGATCAGTTTTTGGAAGTATTAAGCTTGGTATGCCATGAGACATCCAAATGGAAATGTATGGGTCCAAGTGGAGATTATGGGGCTAGAGCTCAGGAGAGAGATCCAGGCTGGGGATTTGTCAAGAAAGAGATGATGAGATCACCAAGTAGTCAGGGTACCTAGAAAAGTGAAGAGAATGAAAGACTAAGCCTTGGGACCTGTCACTGGGACGCTATTTAGCTGGCAGGGATGAGAATAAACAAAGGAGGCTGAAAGCAGCAATCAGTGAGGTAGGAGGAAATCCAGATGGTTTTCTGAAAGCCAAGTGAAGAACGTTTATCAAGCAGGAAAGAGTGATCAACTGGGTTAAAAGTTGCTGGTGAGTTAGGCAAGATATAGGCTGAGAATTGACAAATAGAGCAAAATGGGGATTATGGGAGATTTTGACAAGAAACATTCAGTAGAGGGGTGAAGGCAAAAGCCTGAAAGGAGAGGCTTCAGGCGAGAATGGAAGGAGAAATTGGGACAGTCAGAATGCACTCTCCATTATGGACGCTAAGCACAGGTGGCCATTGGGTATCTGAAATGTGGTTACTCTGAATTGAGATTTGCTGTAAGGGTGACATACACATCAGATTAGAATTAAAAAAAAGAAAGTGTAACATCTCAATAATTTTTGTTAACAGTTACATGTTGAAATGACACTATTTTGGATATGATGGGTTAACTAAAATATAAAATTAATTTCATTTGTTTCTCTTTACTTTTTTCATGTGGCTATGAGAAAAATTAAAATTATAGATGTTGCCTCTTATATTTCTACTGAACAGCATTGGTATAAACAGTGCTTTCAAACAGTTTTACTGTAAAGGGTAACAGATAAATGGGGTGGTAGCTGGGGGTGAAGTGGGGTTAAGAGGAATCCACTCCATGGGGTATGGATTATTCATATAGTGTTTAACTGAAGGGAAGTGATGGTCTGGAAGCGGAAAGGTGGGTATTTATGGAAGTTACTCTTCTGTATTCTTAGTGACGTAGGAAGTCAATCTTCAGCTGAGAAAGAAGATGGGAGAGGAGGCCTTTTCAGATACACACTGTAGACCAGAGAGTTTGACAAAAGCTACTTGACAGTAGGTTGCTTAGAAGAGAAGGAAGGGAGATTACAAGGGTACTTTCTGGGTTCACTGGTAGTTCATTACTGAAGGCATGAAATGAAATAACCCCTTGGAGAACTTGTCCCACTTGCTCATCTTTTCTCTTTTATTTCTTGGATTCAATTTCTTTTTATCAAAGCAGAAAATGAAAAATCGACCTTAAACCCCCTCAATTTGCTCAGTCTTCAACACAGTATCTCCAGCTGCAGGAGCTTGTTTTTGTTTGTTTGTTTTGTTTTTGTTTTTGTTTTTGTTTTTTAACAATTTATGTGCTGCAGAAATATTTGAATCCAGAGCCTTAAAATCTCCAGCTCATCCTTTTGTGTTTCTTGTTTCCCTACTTCCTTTTTTGCCTTCAGGAAAGAAGAGGACAACCCTGCCTGTCTCAGCCACTCTGAGGAGGTTGCATGGGCTAGGGAGGCAGCTTCCCTCTCTGAATGTGGCCATTCCTGGCCTATAGCAGCCAGGCTTCAAAGAGAAACCACCACTTCCTCCCCTAGCCCCAACACCAGCTTCACAGGCAGCTGGGCTGATGAAACACTTAAGTTTCACTTTGAGCTACTTTAAACATTTGCTTTATTCCAAAAAGCTAAGCTGGGAGTTATTTTCAGGTATCCCATTGGGATATAGGCCATTTTTTATGCCCCAGTACATTGCTTGGTTTTGAAATGTTTCTTCATAGTTGCAACACCCAAAGGTTAACAAAAAGGTTTAAGTAAAACCCTTACACTGACCTCTGTGTTCCCTGGATGGGACACTGGTAAGTGTGAAGACAGCTGGAAACCAGCCAAGCCAGTTTGGTACAAGAGTACCAAATTGTGATCTTTGAGTTGTCAAAGATTATGTTCTGGTGGAGAGGAAAGAGAAAAGGGCTGAAGTGACCAGTCTAAGACTCAGATTTGGTTTGAGTTTTGGCTGGAACACAACTTAAAAATGGTTTTGATAGTATGCTGAATTCTTTTGTCTTCCCTTGCTGACTTGGGGCAAGGATCACATAAAAATACTCTTGAGTTTATTTTCTGTGAAATAGTTGCAGTTCACCTTGAGTTGTTGAGCATCTGCACCTAAAAGACTGGAAAAAATGGAAGAGTTTACAAGACACTGTGAGTTGGCACAACCCAGCAGGGGAGGAGAAAGCACTTAGGAAGAGTAAATATTTTACATCATCTGCATTTTCAGACTGCATTTGATTTAAAGGACAGCCTCCTCTCTCTCTCCCAGCTCTCCACTCCCTTCCCTTTCCTTTGGCTTGTTTTCTTTGTGTCATTCTTTTATTTTTTTACTCGTTCTCAAAATTAATTTTTCCATTTAATTCTACCTGCTTCCTCCAGTAGTTACCTTGTTAATTAGCCATTTAAATATTTTATAAATTTCTTTGAGCTTGTCATAGCTATTTTCTTGGCCAACCATCTGGAGTCATTCCATGTCAGGAGACAGTCTGAACTAGAAAGACTCAAACTTTAGGGTGGGTTGGGTTGGGTTACACCTGCTGAGACAAAGCCAGTCTTTATGAAAACAAAAAGCAAAACGTGCAAAACAAAAGGAAAGACCACAAACAGCCAGCCTTAGTAAGCTACATGCCTCTTTCTCTACCTGTTGCCATTGTTTTTGTGCATGAGATTTGCTTGGGTTTTTGAAGGGATACTTCAGTTTACAGCTGCCACTGCCCTCACTGAATTAGTTTTTGGTGCAATAAATCATACCCAGAGGAGCCTCCTAAGTCAGAGAGGATGGTTTCTTTTGGCTCTAAGGAGCATGTGAATTTTGACAGCAGTTTGTTCCAAGTAAATGCTCATGTTAAGTTTGAAAGGTATAACGGAACAGAATATGTTTCTAGACAATGTTAGTTATTGTTTTTAGTTTAGGGTTGGGTGTTAGGCTTAGTTAAATGTTTTTGCAAATGAATGAATTCTCTCAATTTTTGTAATGCTGAAAAATTAATGACCAGATGGCAAAATACTCTGACTGTGGACATTATGTAAAGCACTGAAGGACACTGCCTAATGGAGACAGACGTAGTTTTCCTCTGACTCCATAAAGGAGTTAGATTTTAAAATGCAGTTGGGCTTAATATTTCATCTTAATCAGCATTCCATGGCATGATGTCAATTTACCATAAAAATTAGAGAGTTTCTATTGGTTAGGGAAAAAAAAAGAAAGTAGAGATGTGATTGCTCTGTTGAAAAGATTAATCAAGTTTATGAGGGAATAAAAATATTTTGTACGTATATGGCAAATCTTCTTACGTGAGGCTCTCACATCTGCCAAAGGGTGTAAATCAGTTATGATGAAGTCATATCAGACAGGAGTGAGAGCTCTGCCCTGGGACAAGAAGAAGGGGTTTTCTTTGCACTCCTTGCAAGAGGCCTAGTTTTTCTAGAGCCTGACACACAAGTCTGAGGGCAATTCAGAAAAGGTGCAAATGTGATCATCAGAAAGCTAATTCCCAGTGTTTAGTGAATATTAGATTGAACTTTTCCTCGTTTAATTCTTAAATGAGGGTAAGGGAAATTAAAAGTGGTGGCGGTTCGGGCAGTTGTCTGAATATTTATTCAGAAGTTTCAGTTATGCATAATGAGTAAGTTCTGGAAATCTAATGTACAGCATGGTGACAATAGGCAACAATACTATATTGTTACTCGAAATTTGCTAAGAGGGTAGAACTTAAGTGTTCTGACAACCAAAAAAGAAAAGAATAAAGAAAATGGTAACCATGTAAGGTGGTGGATATTTTCATTAGCTGGATTGTGGTGATCATTTAATGTATATATATCAAAATGTCAAGTTATATACCTTAAATATACACAATTTAAAGTTATCTATTATATCTCAATAAAAAGAGAGGTATGACAATTAAAAAATACAAAATACAAAAAACAAAAACAAAAACAAAAAACCAATAAAAAACTCATTGCCAAACCCAAGATCATCTAGAGTTTCTGTTATGTTATTTTGCAGAAGTTTCATAGTTTTGCATTTTACATTAAGGCCTATGACACATTTTGAGTACATTTTTATGAAAAATGAAAAAGAGAAGTGAGATTTTAAGTAAAGAACAAATCTAAAAAAAAAAAAAAAAAGAGCAGATAGTCCATTGCAGCTGTGGGGCCTCGTATTAGGCTGTGGCCCACTGTCCCTATCTCAAGCTCCTGGGGGCTTTACCAGGTACGACAGGGAGCTGGGCTATTCAGGCAGTCAGCTCACCTACATTGCTTGATTGTTTCCATGATGTGGGCTGAAATTCACCCTAAGTTGACGTCTTTGCAATTATTTCACTTGCGTCATATTGTGGGCTGTCATGATCTAGCACTTCAGATGGCCCCCTAGACTCCACATTTTGGTCTCACTCTGGTGGGAGTCATCCCCTTGGTTTTTAACATGCATCTGGATTGGTGATGCCAACTCTGGAATTTTTTGCAATTATTTTCTATTGTGGTAAAAAAATGCATAACATAAAATTTACTGTCTTAACCATTTCTAAGTGTACAATGCAGTGGTGTTAAGTACATTCACATTGTTATATAGCCAATTTCCATAACTTTGTCAGCTTGCAAAAATTGCAGCTCTATACCTAGTGAACAATAGCTCCCCATTCTCCCTTATTCCAGCCCCTGGAAACCATTCTACTTTCTGTTTCTATAAATTTGAGTATTCTAGATAACTCATATAGGTGGAATCATACAGTATTTGTCTTTCTGTGACTAACTTATCTCACTTAGTGTAATGTTCTCAAGGTTCATCCACGTTGTAGCATGTGTCAAATTTTCCTTCATTTTTAAGGCTGCATAATATTCCATGGTGACTATAGACCATGCTTTGTGTATTCATTCAATACCTCAATGAACACTTGGGGTACTTCTACCTCTGAATCTGTATTTCTTAGAATTCAACATAATTTGAGTGTCAGTGCTGTTCTGTTAATATGTATACAACCATTTGTCCCAAGGCCTCAATTGTCTTACTATATGAAACACCTCTTCCCCAGAAAGCACTTTACTGGTGCTAAGATGAAGTTTCAACTTGGAATAAGGCAAAAGGATGGCTGCATGTTCTTTCACTGTCTTACTGGAGCATTTTCTAACAGGTCCATGTAAGGATTATCTGATTATCTAAGGGAATGCACCTTTTTTGACATACTGTTTGCCATTGGTTAAGTCTCAGACCCTAGGAAATGTTGATTTGTAGATTTTTTCAGTAGTGATGCTAGCGATTTGGATCCAGTAGCAAAGAGGACCCTATAGGCTGTTCTTTTATAGCTGTGTGTAGCATTAACCAGTGTGCTATCTTACCAAGCTGTCTCCTTCAAACATTCATTCTTCACTGCATATATATATATATATATATATATCCAGCCCCTCAAATGCTCTTTGCACCAGCTTTACCATTCTTCTTCCCTTTTCATTAATGAATTAAGTGAATCTTTGCCATATGCTCATGTTATGTTTATATGTAAGCCGTATTTATAACTTGAAAAATTTACAATTTAAATTTTTTTCCTGCCAGGGCAGCTAGTGTAAATGACCACTCCACTAGCTTAACAAAAAAAGTGAAGCTTTTGTTAAGAAGCTATAGAGAACCCCAGTTGTGTCACAAGAGTAAGCATGAGACCCATTCTAGGATAAAGTTAGAAAATGGCTTTCTGCTAAATATAATTATAAATGGACTTTCCTTTCTTTTTAAAGAAAGCTGACCAACAATACTACAAATTTAGCCTATAAATATGCCCGAGTGTTTTTATCTAATATAAGGACAAAATAAGCCTACATGTCGATGCTCGGGCAAAGAGCTACCAGGCTTCTTCTGCCCTTTGCAACTCGACTGTGCAGCGGGAGTCAGGAGGCCGAAGAGGCCTCAAGGTATGTTTCCTGAGTCAGAATAGGAAGGCTGGCTAAGCTTACAGGTTTCAACAAAGATATTAAAAGTAAATAAATGAAAGGCGAAGTTTCCACAAACTCTGCATTCTCATACCCACCTGCAGCAAAGCTCCCTAATTGAAGATGTGGCGCCCCCCGCCTTTTCTTTGCGCAGGGTTTACTGTTATAGTTCCACTCTACATAGGCAAAGAGCAAATAACTGGAAAACAGGCCAGAGACACAGTCCGCCCCTGCTGATTCCTTTTCCTTTCTGCCTACGTGTGTGTATGTGTGTGTGTGATTGCTCCATAACACACACAGCATGGAAGTGTGTGTGTGTGTGTGTGTGTGAGTGAGAGATTGCTCCATAACACACACAGCATGGGATTTTAAGTGTTCCAGAGGTACATTTATTTGACATTTAGTGAAGAACTAGTGGCTCATTTTAAATGTATATCCCTAAAGATCAGGGACTTACTCTCAAGATGGAGGTAATATATTGGTTGCCTTCCTTTTTTAATATCCGGTACCTAGAAGAGAGACCAGCATGAATTAATCAATGCCTTATTGAATTCTGAAATCTTGCTGCTTCTTTTGCCCTATGTGAGACAGAATACTAAGATAAACGGTAATTTCTAGACTAAGATTCAAGGAGGATTAGAAAAGCAAATGATATATTTCAACTACTTAGTACCAGGCCATAGTGAACTCTTTTAAAAGCCTCCCCTACCACTTAATCATTGTCACATTGCAAACTCTAACTTGATAAAAAGAAAAATTTTAAACTATGGCCTTCCTCAATTTTCTCCATCTCTGTGTGGGAGCTCTCCCCTGTGAGATCTTCTGTTTGAATTTGACTCTAAATTATTCAATCAGCCAATGTTCCATTCTGGTTTGGTAACCCTTTGGCTAAAATGGAAGGGTTGGTGGTCTCGCCCTGGGAATATACAGATACCTCTCTGGCATAGTGACTTTACCCTGTGGAGTCAACAAGTGACAGACAGATTTCTCTGTTGAAGCTAATAAGGCTCTGTCCATTTCTAGAAAATCTTTCTTAATTCTGGATTTATAATTTTATGAACCCCTGCTTTACAAGCAATACTTCTGTTTTGTGTTATTTTAGACTTTTAAGCAAAACTGGTATCCAGCTTTTTCTTCGTGGTGGTTATTTTGCATTCTTACTTTGATGTCATAATATTTCAGGAATAACCACAAATGATTCTGTAATTCTTCCAGACATTTTATTTTTAACCTGAAGAAACCATGGTCAGTGTCAATAAACGTTTATTGAGTGTCAGTTGGGTATGAGCCCTGTCCCTGGCCCTTAAACAAGTCTGTTCCAAGTAGTCTGGGTTTCCAAGATGGTCCATTGTCTGATTTAGGAGTCATATATTTCCCCAAAGGGGTCTTTGGAGTTTCCTAAGTTTTAAAACTAAGTTCCCAATTTTTAAAGACAGTATCTGTTAAGATAAGAGTGTCCAGCAGTTTTCATTTGTTAAGTGCTTACTATGGGCCAGAAATGGTTTTACAATGTATTTCCTAATCTTAATCCCCACAAAAACCCACTGAGTAGAGGGGTGACTCTTATGATTCCCATATTAGAGGTGAGAACACTAAGGCTTAGTGAGAATGTGTCATTTGTTTCAGGTTGTACAGCAAGCCTGAAATTCAGTTTGAGTCCAGGTCTGTCTGATTCCACAGCCTCTCTGCTACACTAATGTCCAGTTTTATATTTGGTAAACTTCTGTAAATTCTCATTTGGTGCCATAATATGTCAGAAATTATGAGTCATTTGGTTATACGTTTTAAATTTTAGGAACCTAGGTCTGCATCAGTGTATGTTTACCAACTGCTGAGTGACTCCGTACTTAACATGGTGCATGACTTTTTTGCATCGTCTGGATTTCCAAGTTATTTCATTAACTGATTATTTCGGTTAGATGTGTTTCAGAAGGGGACTTTGAGAGTGAAACTTACTTTAAATTCCCAATTATCCAGGATATTTTGTCTGAAGATGCGAACAGCTGGCAGTTTTAATTCCCAAAGTGTTGAAATATTGTGGAAAAGAGAAACCCCAAACCAGCTTGTTAACAAATGGCTTAGTGAATGAATCAGCAGGATTGAGCGCTCTCTGGTTCTTTTTGGATGTTTTCTATGTGTCCGCACAATCTGGGTGTAGTGTGATGAGCTGTTCTGCTGAGAAACCAGAGTTGAAAGAATAAACAGGGTTGACAGAATAAACAGAGTAAACCCTGATTGTGGGGGAAGGTTTACAAGTCAGCTTCCTTCTGTGCTTTAACCCACATTTCTGGCCTTTAGGGAATACACCAGAGCTTTCCCTTTGTGAACGAGTGGAAATGGCTTGGTGCCTCTGATTTGTTTGGTTTCTCATTGACTAGTGCAGGGTCCTAGACAGGCCCCAGCAGATGGAGGCTGCCATTGGAGGAGCCCAGAAAGCTGGACATCACTCAGTGAACAAACACATGCACGGGTGTGCTGAGGAAAGAGAGGGAGAGAATGGGATACAGCACAGTGCCTGCGCGTGCGCACACACACACACACATAATTACTTAACAGAAAACAAATGCCTTTATTGAGGTTGACCATTGTGGCTGATACCTCAAATTAAATGTCACATTTGTCTAAAAAATTTTGCATTTTATATTTGTCAAGTGCTCTCCCCTTAGGAGCTTTAAAAGCACACATCACTCCATAAGAGCTGATCAACTGGCACTGTTAAATGAGCAAGTTGGGTGGAGGATGGGCAGGAAAGGGACATAGAAGAGGGAGTTGAAAAGAAAAGGGAAGAACAAACCTCAGGCGCCACCCGTGGTCACTCAGCATTGGGAATAATGACAGGAGGCGCCCACAGCAGAGCTCCCTGTATCAGCCGAGCTCCCTGTATCAGCAGGGCTCTGTGGGCATGTCTGGGACCTGGGCACATTTCCTTGCTGAGAAGAGCTGTTATCTGGGAGTGAGTTCTTAAGGCTTAAAATCCTTGTCTGTGCAGTCCTGTGCTTTGAGCACGTTTCAGATGTTTTCAAGAAAGTTGTAGAACTTGTTCATAATTTGTATAGCAGAACAGCTGCACTTTGGAGCCTAGGTGGTGATGTCCCAGAGGTGGGCCCGAGGGAGAACAGGGACCTGGTGGTCAGTGACGAGGGTGCATGTTTCCTGGGCTGCTTTGGACATCTGAGGACTGACTCCCAGTGACACCAGCCCCCAGCCACAGGCCACCAGTGTGCACTTGTAACATGAGCTCAGGCAGATCTGTTGACCTCCAGGACAGCTGCAGCTTGAGTTAATAGCACATAATTCAGCCCCTCACTGAGGCTTTCCTAGAAATCCAACCATGAAGTCTATATGGAGTCAGTCCAGGAACTCCTTTTCTATTTCAGAAAGCAAAAATGCGTCTTTTGGCATTTGATCATTTGCAGCAGTTGGATGAAGCCTCAGTCACCAGCGTCTCTTTTTCTTCTTCTTTCTGTCCCATGTGTCCCCAGTGCTTTTTTCAGAGTGCTGTTTGTGAGACATAGTAGAGACATCCAGTCACATTCAGGATCTTTAGCAGTAGGAGTTTCCTGGTGGTGTAGAGAAGACATTCCTGATTTCCAGTCCCCAGGAAACAGAGGCGCAGCTGAGACACAGTGAAATTTAAAGATCACGATTTGGGGGAAAAAAATGCAGCAGCAAGTTGAAACCTGGCTGACTAAGAGTTCTTCTCTTTAGGTGTACACATTCTTTTGATCATATCTCCCTCCAAAAGCACAAGCCTTTCAAGGTGACATTTGTTTCCTTGGCACTGAAACCCAGCATATTGAATGTGATGCTACTTATTAACCGAAGCGCCTGAACTGAAGATGTCTCCTGTACAGAGTGCGTGGAAATGGAGAGGAACAGGACAGGAGGAGCTGCTTTTTGCATCTTTTAGAAGTAGCTTCATATTTTCCCTACATTCTTATTCCCTTAATAATGTGCTTTGCTCTTTGAAGCCGAGCCCCCCTTTTCCATCTGAAGGCAGTATTTCCTTCTGTCTTTATGATAGCCTCAGAAAAGTTCTCCTGCAGTAAGTAGATGGATTTCACATTTTGAAAGGAGAAAGGAACGCCACTCCAGAACACCGTAGAATGGCCAGGGCACTATTTATTTACTTTAGAGGTGGTGGCAGCTAGGGAGGAAGGTTCAAAAGACATGGAGTTGTATATGAATTATGATGTGATACGTTCACTTTGAGCTCACCACCGGGCAGACCTTCAAAGTTAGTTTTCAGTGGGCTTTTCTCAGGGGGCCACACCATCATCTTCCAAATGTGACTCTGAGGATGCTTCCCATCTTACATCACTCACAAACAACTGCCAGAGCAACAAGAAACAAAAACTATACAATTTATAGTTCACCCTCTTTGATGTGACGTGGCATGGGGGACGCAGGGCAAGGGCCTCCGAGTAGATGGCCACAGAGAGCAAACTCTTACTTCCTTAAGAAAGCACACTGCACTAGCAGATTAAAATTATCAGAGAGCCTTTACTCAGGTTAAATTGAGCTTGATCTGGGTCAAGATGGGGGAGGGGGAGAGGAAAGAAACCAAACAGCATGGGCCAAGGATTTGCTGAACATGTTTAAAAAAAAATGCTGATGGGCATTAAATTAAGTAACAACTGAAGATTACACAAAAGTAAACACTGCTGCTAATGTTTGATTAAAAGCTAACTGAGGGCTCGAAGTGACTCTGGTTAATTTACAGATCATGCCAATAGCAGCCCCAGTCCAGCCCCAGCGAACTGGGGCTGCTAAGGGTAGGGGAGAAGTTTTATATGCAGAAGCCACATTTTTAAATGTAGAAAAAGAAAACTAGAGCTGAAGGAACTGCTTTATAAACTTCAGGGAAGGAGACGAGAGAGAGAGAGAGAGAGAGAGAGAGTGAGAAAGAGGGAGGAGAGGGGGTGGGGGGAAGAAAGGGGAATTGTGTCTGTGCCTGCTGGGCTTGGGGTAATAAAAAAAAGGGGGGGAGACGTGTAACTTTTAAATAACTCTTCTAGGAGGAGAGAGTGTGCTAGGATCAAAGAATTAACTGTTCCTGTGGGACAGAAGTCTTAATAAATTCTAGACTGTGCCAGGGGTTCCATCTACCCCAAATGAAAGAGTGTAAATTCCCCCATGTGATCAAATAAAATTGATTTAACTTTGCAACATTTAGCTTCAGGTTTAAATTTAAATGTACAGTCAAGCAGTAAATGATTTTAAAATTATAGTCCCTCTCCAGCACAACCTCTTTTGATACAGTTTTAAATGCTTTTATAATGGGATGTGTCGTTTATTTAGTAACATAGCAGTTGATCTCCTTAGATTGGGGTTTCATCATGTACTTTAATTTTCTAGGGCATAGGGGATTGACCATAATTGGTGAACAATTCAGTGGAATGGAATGGGCTAATTCAGCACTTTTTTTTTTCCTGCATTTTTCCACAGAATATCTAAAATCTTCTTTCTCCTCCATCATAGTATGTTTATGAAAGCAAGGCATTTAACCCTCATATTTCCTGGGCTTGAATAGTTTTCTTAATAAGACATAAAACGTTTGCAAGTTCGTCCCATTTACATTAGCATGTTGTTATGGAGGAGACAGTGCTGTTCAGTGTGTCAGGACTGGATCCTGTCTGCCTGGTGTTTGGCTACCCTCAAAAGATACGCAAGGAAATCCAGTCTCTCCAAAGACCCTTCTTTCTTTTCAAGTTTCTGTCTTCTCTCAGACAAAAGCAAAAATATCTGCTGTGCTAGGCCAGTCTTTAGTTTAATCTTGGAGTCTGGAAAACAAACAGTGGTATGGTCTGGATAACACTGATACACATTTCTGTGTTTGCCCAGATGAAACTTTAAAAATGCTAAAAGCCACCAAAATCTCCGCTCTTTCCCTTAATTGCCCTGGATTATCAGGCTGGAGAAATAGAATGGGTGGGTATGTTCCAGTGCTATTAAATCTTGTGCTCACTTTACTGATACCGGTGGCCTCGTCTGCTTTCCAGCATTCTCCAGGGACCCTCCCAGGATGTCAGAAACCAAACACCCTGTCTGCAGGGGCAGGGCTGATGCCAGAACTTGTGTTCTGCGAGAGAGGCTAGAAGAGAAAAATCATGCTGTCTCATTCCTTCTGCACTGTCAGTTGACTCCCTTTATGACTTTTATTGCCAGATCCAAAACCTGATGGCTGACCTAAGGTCACCAGCCCCACAAAGATATTTTTAAAATTGAAAATCACTTGGCATTTTCAGTTCTTGCCATTTATGAGTTTGCTCCAATATCCTGATGAGCAATGCCAAACTTGAAGGCGTGTGTGCCAAACCATAGCAAAACTGAAAGTGACACTTCAGAGTGACTGGAATTAGTAGACATTGGTTTGGAACCCCTTGTCCCCCCTACTTGACCTTAAAAACAAGACTAGCATCACCCATGTCTGCTGGGTCAGTTTATTAAAAAAAAATTGAGGAAGGTCTAAGGGGGACTGGGTTTTCATGTACAGAGATGTTTTGAAACTCAAGCTATTCACTGTAATTCGTAAGAAGTTCGAGATGAAGGGACGATTGTAGATATTGTCACACTGTATGAACAAACAGCTCGATTGTGACGGTGTGGCATTTCCTTTCCTTGTCTTTAACAGAAAATATGACATTAGGTTGTATTTATCTGGCAGTTTCACTCTTCTACTTTAACCTAAAAAATGAAATTCATGTAATTTCTCAGAACTTCAAATCACAAAGCTGGGGAATGGCAAACAGTATCATAATAACAATCATAGCTGAAATTTATTGTGTATCTCCTCTGTGCATCGCTCTAATAAACAACCCTGTAAAGCAGGAACTATTGTTCTTCTGTTGCAAAGTTTAGAAAGGGAGGACAAAGAGATAAGCCAGGTGCCCATGGTCACCCAGCAGGTGGTGGGGGAGCCTGGATTCAGCCACAACTGTCTTCATCCAATCTTGGGCTCCATCAGGGACAGGAGACATCATCACTCTGCATTCCCAGGCATCCATGTGCATACACTCACCATTTTGGTTCCACTGGACCCTGTCATTAACCTGTCTTGGCATGTCAGAGCCTTCACACTGGAATGGGGGAAGAGGAATTGGATTTCTTGAAGCTCCATTCTCCATTATGCCTAAAAAGTCCATCCCTTCCCACAGTTTAAAACACACATTTCATTTTATAAAGAGTGGGCTATTTTATTGGAAAAGAATAATAGCTACATATAGTCTACTACACATCAGATATTATTTAAATTATATTTCTTATTCATTTTATTCTCACAACAGGTTGAGGTAGATAGTACTTTTAAAACCATTCTACAGATGAGTAAACTGAAGCACAGACAGGTCATGTCACTTGCTTAAAGCTGCCCTAGTTAGGGGGACGCAGAGATGGACTCACACCCAGCAGGTTGGTCACATGGTTCGTGGTCTTAACGCTGCCTTCTCTCTCTCCAGTGAACTGAGGACTAACCGGGCAGTGTAAGGGCTAGCAATGAAATGACTTCTGTCAAATAATTTGGGCTGAGTTCTGTCACAGCTGATTGTGGAATTCATCACTAATGAGAGCAGCACTGTGCGTGTTCCTGTGACTGATATAGCAGCACATTCCAGAAGGAGGACGCTGGGAGGATCTACAGAGACCTGGGTTACTTTCCCAGCAGCTCAGACTGGACCATTTCCAAGTCTTGCTCTCCATGCCTTGGTTCTCTCTCCTTCAGAACACAGGCCTAACAACAAACAATAGCCTCTTTTATTGGTGCAGATCTCCAGTGTTCAAAGCAATTCCTCACAGTTTTCCTTGTGTGATGTGAGGCTCACTATGGTTTTATAAGATGTAATTATGCAGTGAGGGGCTTCAGGAAACTGTAGCTCAGAGTCACTGAAGGCCGCAAAACTGGTCAAAAATGGCGAGACATAAGACCTGGCTTTCTAATTCTAAGACAAAATGTGTTTCAGCCAGATCTCCAGTTCTTTCTGCAGTAGAAACAACCTCTTAGAGCTAGTTTCCCTTCACATGGCAGTATCAGTGCATGATCTCATAAAACCCTCTCCTTGTTCCTTAAAGCAAGTCTCTGACGTGGTCCAACCAGCCACTCAAACTGGCTGAAGACCATTGCATGCTGCTCGCACTGTTTTTTGTGCTTGAATCCACTGGCCATGGTAGATATCTTTCAATGGTAAATGAGGATATTAGAACTAGTTATGTTTATGAAAACAGGTTGGGGTGGAGCCCACAGATCGGGCAACAAGGTCACCAATCACGCAGAGGTGGGAAAATGTGCTTAAAATATGCTGGGCTTTGGGTCCCAGCCTCATGATTGTGGGGAAGTGTTGCTTTATCTTAAAGAAATGAACAAGACCTGTTGTCAGTGAGTGGGGGGCCAGTCCCCCATGCTTCCCTTCCTCCTCCACTCCGTTGAGCATGGCATGCCGGCACAGGGAGGAGTGGGTGGTTGGCCTACTTATTCATGGCAGTTTGCATAGCTTAACTGGAGGATGGGTCCTGGAACCTCAGCTCAGAATTTCAGAACAGTTGGGCAGTTTCCACAGATCTGAATCTGGAACCTGGAAGCAGGCTCTTACAATGTATTCTCAGATAGTGTGACTGGATGGCTCGTAAAATGTTCCTAAGAAAGCTGAAATCCTCTGCTCCAACCAGTGGAGGGAGGAAAAGAGAGGGACCTGGAGAGAAAAAGGCAAAAAATTAAAAAATTAAAAAATAAAGACTTGTAGAAGGAAAACTCACAATGCCCCTCTCCTAAGAAGCCTTTAAGCGGGAGCCGACCAGCAAGGCACAAGCAGACACATATGGGCAGGTTAATGTCCCTGAAATCAAGCAGGAGCCAGTAATAACAGGGTCAGGCAAATAGAAAGTTCCAGCTGGTAAGGAAGTCTGTGCAGCTCCATGCCATTACCCACAGAAATTACTCTAGATACGGGACTAGCTCCCCAGCTCCGGGCACACACACTGGGGCCGGAGAAACGGGCCCTGCTTATCATAAAGCAGCCGTCTCTCGCCGGGACAGACCCCTGGAGAATTAGGAAGGCTTCACAGTGAAATCAAGCATTATCTCGGCCGGGTTCTGGAGGCCAGGTTAGAAGCAGCCTGCATGATTACTACTTGAAGCTGGGATGGTCTTTGTGGGCAGGGACCTGGGTGGAGGAGGGAGAGGGCTATGTATGTGTGTATATGTGTGCGTGTGTGTGCTGTGACTTTGCAAGTTATGTGGCGGCTGTGAGATACAGCGGTGTTTGCTGCTGTGACTGGGGCCCCGACTTGCAGATCTTTTGTTGCCCCTTGCCGTCCTTGGGTGGTGTGGGTATGCACTTCTTTAGGGGAACAAACTGAACATGACAAGTTTCTGAGGCCGGCAGCAGCTGCCATTTGCTTGCTTGTGTGTTGCCCAGCTCTTTCTTTGTCTAAAGCAGCGGAGTGCCGGCTTCTGTTTCACTGGTTTCTGTTTCTGTGAAAAACATTTCAGAACCACTTTCCTCATCATTCCCACCAAAGATCAGCCTTCCCTTCCCTTCTGTGCTGGAAGAGCTGACCCACATTCACCAGATCCATTCCCTCCTCCACTGCTTCCAGTGCCAGACGGGTTGCTGCCATCAGATAATGCCCTGCCCTGGCCAGGGGAACCCATACCATGTCCCTAAATAATTTCTAGATAAAGTAAATAAATAAACATTAAATAAAGTTTAAAAAAAAGGAATAATAGAAGTGATGGTAAATATTCATCAGTTCCCACTCTATGGAAACACTTTTTAAGCAAAAAGAAGAATCTACGAAAAGATCAATTTTCTGGTATAAAATGAAAAGCTGTTACATATCAAAACTTATGATTAAATAAAGCATGAAGAAATCTGGACAAATGGCAAAATACTAGACAAAGGTAAGCATGGTTAATACATGAAGAGTGTCTAGAAATCAATAATTAGAAGATAAATATTCTAAGTAGAAAAATAGTCAGTGTTCACAAAAAAGCACTTTGTACAAGCAGAAAAAAATTAGACAACTCATGGAAAAATTTCAAACTTACAATTAATTTAAAAATAACTAAAGGAAGACTAGTTTTTGCCTGTCAAATTGGCAAATGTTTTAAACAAAACAAATAATTTCATATTTGGGGAAAAGTTCAGGAAAAAGTATCATACAGTGCTGGAGGAAGTTAAAGATTTTTCAAGTTTTCTGGTTGTAAATGTGGCAACATGTATCCAAAGACAAATTTGTGGACGATATTTGATTATAATTCCTCTTCTAGGAATCTATCCTTAGAAGATACTTTTAAGAAATATAAACATTTAAGTTCAAGGATGATTATTGCAGTGTTATTTATAACAGGAAAACATTCTAAAAATAGGTTTAATTAATTTACAGTACATCTGTAAGCACTGAAAATTACATCCTCAAAAATATTTAAGGCTTTTAAAATGTAAAAAATAGGATACAAAGTTGTATGTACAACTTGCTTTTGATTTTTGTAAAAAATGTGGGTTTGGTTTTATATATGTGTGTGTGTGTGTGTATATATATATATATATATATATATATATATATATATATATACGTATATATACGTACACAGAAAAAAGACTGGAAGGATTTGTACAAATGAAAGGTTAATAGTGATTCTCAGGATACTGTAGTTATCAGTGGTTTTAAAATTATTTTATTTGGTATTTCTGCAGGTTTTCTGCAAAAAGAATACTAACTTTATGATCAGAAGCATACATATTTTTGTAATTTTCTTTGCTATCAAGGGCTCCCCCTGCTGCTCATCTAAAAAATTATGGAGGCTTGGCCTCCTATTAATTTCTCATTTTCCTGATCTTCTAAAACCTCTGTTCTTGATCTTAATGACCGCTCTCTACTTCTTTTTCTCCTTAGAAGCAAACTCTGCTCATTTGAATACTTGGAAAGGTATGTCAAGTTCTAGACTTTTTTTTTTCCAAAATTGAGATATAATTCACATACACTAGTCATTCATTTAAATTGTATGATTCAATGGGTTTTTGTTTTTTAGTATAATATTGGGCAACTGTCACTAATATCTAATTCCAGAACATTTTCATCACCCCAAAAGAAACCTTGTTCTCATTAGCAGTCACTTCCTGATAACCACTAAGCTACTTTCTGTGTCTACAGATTTGCCTGTTTTGGATTTATCACATAAATGGAATCACACCATATGTGGTCTCTTGCGTCTGGCTTCTTTCACTTAGCGTAATGCTTGCAAAGTTCGTCTACATGGTAGCGTGTGTCAGGACTTCATTCCTTTTATGACTGAATAGTATTCCGTTGTTTAATATTCCATGTTCCATTTATCTATTCATCTGTTAATGGCTATTTGTGTTAGTTCCACTTTGGAGCCATCATAGTTAACACTGCTATGAACATTCCCTTTTTTGTGAAGATATGTTTTCAGTTCTCTTGGGTATATACTTGGAAGTGGACTTGCTGAGTCGTATTATAACTCTATGTTTAACTTTTTGAGGAGCTGCCCAACTTATTTTCAAAGTGATTGTGTTATTCTGTGTTCCCACTAGCATTACATGAGGGTTCCAATCTCTCCTTATCTTCACCAATGTGTATATATTGTGTTTCTAATTAAAGCCACTTTAGTGAGTGTAAAGTATCATCTCATTCTGGTTTTGACTTGTGTTTCTCTAACAACTAATGATGTTGAGCATCTTTTCATGTGCTTGCTTGTTATTTGTACATCTTCTTTGGAGAAATGTCTGTTCAGATTCTCTGTCTGTTTTTTAGTTGGGTAATTTGTCTTTTTATTGTTTGGTTGTGGTAGTTTTTATATATGTTCTGGATACTAAGTCCTTATCAGATATATGGTTTGCAAATGTTTTCTGCCATTCTGCAGTCTGACTTTTCACTTTCTTGATGATACCCTTTGAAACACAAGCAGTTTTTGTTTTGATGAAGTCCAATGTATCTATTTTTTCTTTCATTGCTTGTGTTTTTGGTGTTGTATTTAGAAAATAGACTTAATCCAAAGTTGTTAATTTTACAGCTATGATTTGTTCTAAGAGCTTTGTAGTTCTAGCTTTAAAACTTTTAAATGTACCTTTAAATCTTTGGTATTTGTTTGTGTGTTTTGTTGGTATATAGCCTGAAGCCGGGGTCTGACTATTCTTTTGCATGTGGATATCCAGTTTTTGTAGCACCATTTGTTTAAAAGACTATTGTTTCCCCCATTGAATTGTCCTGATACTCATGTCAAAACTCAATTGACCGTAAATGTATTGGTTGATTTTTAGACTCTCAGTCCTGTTTCCAATAATCTGTATAACTATCCTTATGCCACTAGCACACAGTCTTGATTGCTGTAACTTTGTGCTGTAGCTTTCAAATAGGGAAGTGTGAACGTCTCAAGTTCTTCTTTTCAGATTGTTTTGGTTATTCTAAATCCCTTGAATTTCCATATGAACTTTAGGATTAGCTTATCAATTTTTGTCATAAAAAGGCATTTGAAATTTTGATATAGTGTGGAATCTACAGATTAATTCAGGGAGTATTCTTTTTTTTTTAACATTTTTTATTGGTTTATAATCATTTTACAATGTTGTGTCAAATTACAGTATAGAACACAATTTTTCAGTTATACATGTACATATATATATATTCATTGTCACATTTTTTTCTCTGTGAGCTACCATAGGATCTTGTATATATTTCCCTGTGCTATACAGTATAATCTTGTTTATCTATTATACAATTTTGAAATCCCAGTCTATCTCTTCCCACCCCCTGCCCCCTTGGCAACCACAAGTTTATATTCTATGTCTGTGAGTCTATTTCTGTTTTGTATTTATGCTTTGTTTGTTTGTTTGTTTGTTTTTTAGATTCTACATATGAGCGATCTCATATGGTATTTTTCTGTCTCTTTCTGGCTTACTTCACTTAGAGTGACATTCTCCAGGAGCATCCATGTTGCTGCAAATGGCGTTATGTTGTTGGTTTTTATGGCTGAGTAGTATTCCATTGTATAAATATACCACCTCTTCTTTATCCAGTCATCTGTTGATGGACATTTAGGCTGTTTCCAGGGAGTATTCTGATTTAGATAGTTTTAGGTTTCCAATCCATGAACACTAGATGTATTTCCAGTTATTAAGATCTTTTAAAATTTCTTTCAGTGCTGTTTTGTATTTTTCACTGTACAAGTCTGACACATTTTTTGTTAAATTTATTCCTGAGTATTTTATTCTTTTTAATACTGTTATAAATTAGATTTTCTTTATTTCATTTTCTGATTGTTCAATAGAAATTTAACTGATTTTTCTAGATTGATTTTATATTCTGTAATTTGCTGATCTGGCTTATTATCTCTAATAGATATTTCTGGATTCCTTAGAGTTTTCTGTTTACAAGATCATGTCATCCGCAAATAGAGATATATTTACTTCCTCCTTTCCAATCTGGATACTTTTTTTTTTCTTTACTAATTGTCGTGGTTAGAACGTCCAGTACAATGTTGAGTAGAAGTGGCTAGAAAGAACATTCTTTTCCTGGTCTTAGTGGGAAAACTATCAGGCTTTCAGCGTTAAATATGATGTTAGCTGTGGGTTTTTCTTAGATGCTGTTTATAAGCTTGAGGAAGCTCCTTTCCATCCCAGTTTGTTGTGTTCTAACATGATAGCATTTTCATCATGGATTTGGTTAAATGCTTCTTCTGTGTCTATTGGGATGATTCTGTGATATTTATTCTTTTTTTCTGTTAATATGGTGTATGACAAAGATTAATTTTGGTATGTTGAATCAACCTTGCTTTTCAGAGATAAATTCCTGCTCATTATTTTGTATAATTCCCCCCTCCTTTTCTTTTTCTGTTGCTAAATTAACTATGTTAGTACCTTGTTGAGAATTTTTACAAATGCATTTATAAGGCATGGAGGTCTGTAGTTTTTTTGTGATGTCTTTGTCTGGTTTTGGTATCAGCATGACACTGATCTCATAGAATGAGTTGGAAATATTACCTCTTATTCTATTTTTTGGAAGAGTTTGTGAAGGATTGATGTTAAATCTTCTTTAAACATTTGGTTGCATTTATCACTGAAGCCATCTGGTCCTGGGCTTTTCTTTTGTGGGGATTTTTTTGATTACTAGTTCAGTCTCTTTACTTGTAAAGGTTTATTTATGTTTTCTATTTCTACCTGAGTCAATTTCTGTAATTTGTGTCTTCCCAGAAATTTGTCTGTTTCATCTAGGTTACATTTTTTTGTTATACATTTATTAAAATAGTTCCTTTTAGTCCTTTTTATTTTCTATATAAATAAAAAATCCTTTATTTTCATTCTGTAAGGTTAGTAGCAGTGTCCCTTCTTTTGTTTCTGATCTTAGTGATCAAAGTCGTCTCTCTTTTTTCATAATTCTAGCTGAAGTTTTGTTAATTTTGTTCATCTTTTCAAAGAACCAACTTGTAATTTCATTGATTTTTCTCTATTGTTTCTCTCTTTTCTATTTCATTTATTTCCACTCATATATATATTATTTCTTAACTTCTTCTATTTGGGGGTTTATTTTGCTGTTATTTTTCTAGTTTCTTACAGTGTGAGCTGAGTTTATCGATTTTAATTTTTTTTTTTCATAAAAGGTACTTACAACTGTAGGTTTCTCTCTGATTGCTACTTTAGCTACATCTCATAAGTTTTTATATGTTATCTTTTCATTTTCATTCATGTCAAAGTATTCTAATTTCCCCTGTGATTTCTTCTTTGATTAACTTATTACTTAAGAACATGTTGCTTAAATTCTATATATCTGTGAATTCCCCAAATTTCTTTCTGTAGTTGATTTCTAATTTCATTCCATTGTGGTTGGAGAACATACTTGTTATGATTTTAATTCTTGTAAATTTATTAAGATTTGTTTTATGGCCTAACATATGGTGTATCCTGAAAACCTTAACATGTGCATTTGAAAAGAATATGTATTCTACTGTTATTATGTGGAGTGTTCAATAGAAAGTTAATAGATGTCTGCTAGGTTTAGTTGTATGTTAGATTCATAGTGTTTTTAAAGTTTCTATTTCCTTATTTATCTTCTGTCTAGTTGTTTTCTGTATTATTGAAAGTGGGTTTTGAAACCTCCAACAGTATTATTGAATTGTCTATTTCTTTCTTCAATTCTGTTTTTGGTTTGTGTACTTTTGGACTCTGTTATTAGATTCATATACATTTATAAGTGCTATGTTTCTTTATAGACTGGCCTTACAATGTCTTCCTTTGTGTCTAGTAACAATTTTTGTGTTAAAGTCTACTTTGTCTCCTGTTAGTATAGAAAGTCCAGCTATCTTTTGTTTACCGTTTGCTTAGTATATCTTTTTCCATCTTTTAACTTTCAATCTTTTGTGTCTTTGACTCCAAAGTGTGCCTTTGGAGACAGCATATAATTGGATCTTTTTCTTTTTCTTTTATTTTTTGTCCATTCTGCTAATATCACCTTTTGATTTGAACATCACCTTTTGATTTGAATGTTCACACATTTACACTTAATGTAATTACTGATAAGGTAGGATTAACATCTGTCGTTTCGCTGTTTGGTTTCTATAAGTTTTATGTCTTTTTTTGTTCCTCTGTTCTTCCATTACTGCCTTCACCTCCTCCCCTTAACAGAAGTAATGGGGATGGGGATCGAACCCGGGACCTTGTGCATCCCCCGCATGAGCTCTACCACTGAGCTATACCCCCCACCGCATTACTGCCTTTTTTTGTATTGAATAGATATTTTCTAGTGATCATTACTTTTATAATATTTTGTTGAGTTATTTTCTTAGTGATTACTCAGGGGATTACAATTAACATCTTAATTTGTAACAGTCTTGTTTAGCTTAATACAAATTTTAATGTCAAATTGATAGTGTAATTTTAAAGAAAATTTTTTATTGAGTTATAGTTGATGTAAAGATTAATACAAATTTAGTTTTAATAGTATATAAAAACTTTGTCCTCATATAGCTCCATTCCTGCTTGTCTCCTTTGTGCTGATATTGTCAACAAATTACATATTTATACATTGTATGCTCATTAACACAGGTTCATAAGTATTACTTTATAAACTTTTAAGAATAATTTAAGAGAAAAAAGAGAGTTACAAACAAAAATATATTTACACCATGTTGTAATTACCTTTACAATGCTTTTTATTTTCTTCATATAAATTTGTGTTATTGTCTAGCATCCTTTTATTTTAGTCTAAAGGACTCACTTTAATATTTCTTGTAGAGTTGTCTGTGACAAATTATCTCAGTTGCTTATTAGGAATATCCTAGTTTCTCCTCTACTTTTTGAAGGATAGTTTTGCTGTATATAGAATTCTCGGTTTGTAAACATCTTTCCTCAGTCCTTTGAATATGTAATTCAACTGCTTTTGGCCTCCACAGTTTCTGATGGGAAAACAGCTATTAATCTAATAAGATTAGAACATCCTCCAATAGAGGATAAACTGTACCTGATAAGTTGCTTCTCTCTTGTTGATTCCAGATTCTCTATCTGTAGTTCAGCAGTTTTGTGTGGTTCTCTTTGACTTTATCCTGCTTTGAATTTGTTGAGCTTTTTGGATGTACAGACTAACATTTTTCATCAAGTTTGGGAAGTCTTGAGTCATTATTTCTCAAATACTCTTTCTGCTCCTTTCTCTCCTCTGCTTCTGGGTTTCCATTTATGCATATATTGATATGCTTGATGCTCTCTGAGTCTCTGTTTATTTTTCTTACTTCTTTCTAATTTCTGTATGGTGACTGAGTACTCTCAGTTGATCTGTCTTAAAGTTCACTGATTCTTTCTCCTGCTTGTTAAATTCTGCTGTTGAGTCCCTAGCCCCCAGTGAACTTAAATTTTTTTAGTCCGGAATTTCTATTTAATTTATTTTTTTGTAATTTTTATTTCCTTATTGATATTCTTTATTTATTGTGATGTCATTCTCATACTTACCTTGAGTTCTTTAAATATGATTCCTTAGTTCTTTGTCCATATTTAAAAGAGCTGATTTAAAGTCTATGTCTTATATGTCTAATGTCTGATCTTCCTCAGGGACAAATTCTCCTGGCTATGTGTTTTCCCCCTATATATGGCCTATACTTTCTTTTATCTTTGTATGTCTTTTAAGATTTTGTTGAAAATTGAATATTCTTTTATCTTTGTATGTTTTTAAGATTTTGTTGAAAATTGAATATTTAAAATAATATAGCCACTCTGGAAATCAGATTCTCCCTCCTCCTAGGGTTTGGTGGTGATAGTGGTTTAGTGATGTTTCTAAACAAATTATGTAAAGTCTGTTTGTTTGTCTTTATTGTGTTATAACCACTGAAGTCTCTGCTATGGTCAGATAATGATTAGAAAGAGATTTTTGTTAGATGCCTGGAACCAGTAAGTCTCCCAATTTTTGCTGAGGGACTCTGTGTACATATTAGAGTACACCTTCAACACTCAGGAAGAACTTGACTATTCTACCTGAGCCTTAATTTTCTGCATGTACAGAGCCTCACTGTTAGTTGGAGGTGAGAACTTTGGGCCCTCTCTGATCTTCCCTGAGCATGTGCAAAGTCAAGAGCTTGCACAGAGTTCCATACATGCATATGGCCTTCTAAATTCCCAGAAATATGTTGGAGCTTTTCAAAGTCACCTATGGACAATTCATCTTTTCCTTTAAAGTCACCTACCTCTGATGGTTTTTGACAAATGCCCCTGAATAAAAGGCTGTTTGCATTAGGTGACCTGTGAATCAGGTCAAATAAAGACAGTTTTGGAAGTAGGATTTTCCAGAGTACCTCCAGATAGGTCAAATAATGACAATTGTCTGGAAGTAGATATTTGAAGAAACTCTAACCTCTTTCTGTTCCCCCCAGTGGCTACAACACTGCTGTTTTTCAACATGATTGAGGGCTGTTAGTTTTGAAGGCTACCATGGATCTGGGGAAGGTTAGGTAGAGCAATAATTGAAAGAGGACAAGTTAAAATGACACAAAGCTCTCTACACTTACTGAGATTTAGCCATTTTTATGAACAAACACTCCTCAAATTGCTGCAAGCTTTTCGTTCATTTCTAGAGTTCTGAAAAAGTTAATTCTGATAATTTTTTGTCAGTTTTCTCATCGCTTATATTGTAATAGAGGATTTTCAGAGGGCCATACTCCCATTTTTGTTGACATCACCTCAGGTTCTAGACTCTTAATGAAATAAATATTTTTGGAGAATTATCAAAATTCTTCTTAATCGTGCCTAAATAGCCCACTTTTTTTTTTTTTTTTTAGTTTACATTATCTTAATAAGGATAGAGTTTAGTTTAACTCCCCTGGCAACCTTGGTAAAATGTAGAATCAACTGAGGCCTTACTCTTTCCCTAAATAATGCCAATTGAATGCAATGTCACTTGGATAGACATTGAAGTTGAAAAAATGTTTGATACTATATAGGTGTCTGTATTTGATCCTATGCTGGGTGCTGAATAGATAGAGTGTTAAAGATCCTGACTCTCAGCCAACAAACATATGAAAAGATACTTAACATCACTAATCATAAGAGAAAAACAAAGCAAACCCACAGTGAGATATCTCCTGACACCCATTAAGATGATTGTTATCAAAAGAACAGAAAATAATCAGTGTTGACAAGGATATGGAGCAATTGGAACTCTTGCACCATTGATGGGAATGCAAAATGCCAAATGTAGCCACTATGTAATATAGTATGGAGGTTCTTCAAAAAATTAAATAGAATTACATATGATCCAGCTATCCAACTTCTGGTTACATATACAAAAGAATTCAAAACAGGATCTGAAAGGGATATTTGCACATCCGTGTTCATTGCCGCATTGTGCATGATAGCCAAGAGCTAGAAGCTACTCAAATGTCTATCCATTGAGAGGTGGATGGATTAAAAAAAAAGGTGATATAGACATGCAATGGTATATTATGCAGCCGTAAAAAAGAAGGAAATCCTGTCTTATGCTTCAACGTGAATAAAGCTTGAGGACATTATGCTGAGTGAAATAAGCCAGCCACAAAAGGACAAATACTGTATTATTCCACTCACATGAAGTGTTTGAAATAGTCAAATTCATTTAAACAGAAAGTAGAAAGACAGTTAGCAAGGATAGAGAAGAGGGGGAGGGGAATTAGTGTTTAGTGGGTACAGAGTTTCAATTTGGCAAGATGAAAGTGGCATTCTGTTACACAAATATGTAAATATACTTAACACTATTTAACTGTACATTGAAAAAAAGAAAAATTGCCAGTATTTCAGTAGGAAAACTGCCGAATGTGTATGGGAAAGTGGACCATAGGATTACTGTCCTTAGGACAAAATTTTAAAGAAATTTTAAAAAATCATAATTAAAAAAAAAAATCTTGGCTCTCAGGTTTGGTGGTATTATTTCTCTGTTTCTGACCAGATACTGAGTTCTTCTTACAAATCTGGGCTGTGTGGATGACATCTTATATTCAGTAGATTGTTAGTGCTTGTATTTTGCGTTGTAGGGGGAGGACACTTTAAGACTGCATAATTTCTGGGTCTTCAATCTTGGATCCTTTTAGAGATGAAAAGATTCTTGTGTATTACCTGGCTTATCATGTCTGAAAGGTGTGCTAGAAGTGTCAGTAGGTGCTAAAGGACAATTCTGTGAACAAATGCCTTGGGGAAATCCTGCTGAAACAAAGTTAAACAGGTTTGTTCACTGCTAGAGTTTTCACAGCCTTCAATATACTATTCTGCACTGTAAATTTCTAGAAGGGGGATACAGTCTGCTGCATTTCCCAAATTAATTGGAGAATGGCCTTCTTAAAATTTTTATTAAGAAGTATCTTCTATTAACATATGATCTAGCAATCCCACTTCTGGGCATATATCCTGAGGGAACTCTAAATTGAAATGATACATGCACCTTAATGTTCATAGCAGCACTATGTACAATAGCCGAGACGTGGAAGCAATCTCAATGTCCATTGACAGATGACTGGATGAAGAAGTTGTGATATATTTATACAATATATACAATTATACAATAAAATACTAGTCAGCCATAAAAATTAATAAAATGATGCCATTTGCAGCGACATGGGTGGACCTGGAGATCATCATTCTAAGTGAAGTAAGCCAGAAAGAGAAAGAAAAATACCATATGATATCAGTCATATATGGAATCTAAAAAGAGAAAAAAGAAGACACTAATGAACTCATCTACAAAACAGAAACAGAATTGCAGACATAGTAAACAGTCTTATGGTTACTAGGGGAAAGAGAGTGGGAAGGGATAAATTTGGGAGTTAGAGATTTGCAAATATTAACTACTATATAGCAAAACAGATAAAAATCAGATTTCTTTTGTATAGCACAGGGAACTATATTTGATATATTGTGATAACCTTTTACAAAAATGAATATACGTACATGTATGTATGACTACGACATTATGAAGTATACCGTTAATTGATACATTATAACCATCTATAATTTAACTTTTTAAAAAAGTATCTTCTAGAAATAGTGTTCTGCAGGGTTAGGGAAACACTGGCTTAATCCAATGCAGTTATTTTACCTATGAGGTTCAGACAGGTTAAATCAAGGCTGCCAGATTTAACGAATTAAAATGCATGATACCCAATTCAATCTGAATTTCATATAAATAATGAATAACTTTTTAGCATTTACATGAGACATACTTATACAACAAATTTGTTTTTTATCCGAAACTCACATTTAACTACGCATCTCGTATTTTACCTGGCAGCCTGAGTAACTGACTTTTCCAAAGCCACACAGCAAGTTCATTGGAAGAACTGGGGGTAAAATTAAAGTTTTCTCAGTTTTGTTCAGTTATTTTATTCTCTAAGGCACATAAGCATGGTTGATAATCTAATGACATTCTGATGTACTAAGGAGATACTGTCATACCTAATCTGAACCACTTCACTCTTCTGTGATGCTCCTTTAATGAGTCTATGTGACATACTAGCAGGATAATACTATAACTAGTACCACTGTAATTTATTAATGATAATGATGGCTAACCTTTATTAGTTGCTTACTACATACCAAATTCTGCTTCTTGAGGAGTCTATCTTTTATTGTTTAAAAAGCCCTATGGGGTAGGGGCTGTGACTATCCCGTGTTACAAATGAAGAAACTGAGGTGCAGGAGGTTAAACAACTTGCCCAAGATCTCTTCCAGCAAGTAAGTGGCAAAGTGGAGAAAGAAATGATCCTTATTCATTATGGGAGGCGGGGGGTAGTAAGAGCTAATGTTCCCTTTGACCAGATACTCTGGCTTAAATGAGGCTGCAATGAATCACTTACAAGATATAAAACCTTCAAGAGATAGGTAAATATTTCTATTGCAAAATGAGTTTTTATCATACAGATCCCTAAAGTTTAAGGCAGAAAAACAGGTCTAAGACTTGGAGCTGCAAACAGCAACAGGTCCTCCCTAATGGTATGTGCATTTGTAAACGGAGGACAGAAGCCTTGTCTTCTTATTCTCCTTTCCTCCACAGAGTACCCTGCAGATAGAATGAACTCAATGAAGATTTGTTAAGTTGAATGGGAATGAAAGGGAGTATTTATGGGTATATATCGGGGTCAAGGACACTCGCTGATTCTTTGAGTCAGAGCTACACATTCATAGTGCTGCCACCAAAACCTTCTTTTTCCATGTGAAAGACACTGTTGTGTGTGAGAATGCCTACAGACACCCTTTTGCCAGTGGAACGTGGCGTACTTATGGATTAAGGCCCCAACTAGGTCTCAGATTCCTTGACTGCAAAGCTGCCTTGAAGAGTTAAGAAAATTGAGACTTCCAGAAAATTGAGGTGAGGAGGCACAAGCCTCTCAAAGTTATCACATTAAACTCATTATGTTGACCTTCATCTCCAGAAGATTTAGCCTGCAGAGAAGGAGAAGGTGGACTTGGGCACAGAGGGATGTGATTTAATCTCAGTGATTAGTTGGAGTCTCTGTGTATGGATTTCCTCATTCATGTGGCTTTCCTCAATGATAGCCAGCCCTTGTTTGCCAAGTCTCTTTGGCCTTAAAGGAGCTGCCTTGCTAGCTACATGATGAATTATTTGGATCTGATGCTCATTGAATGAATCCTTAGCTTTCCTTCCTCCCTCGAACTGGTGCAGACACTCCCTCTTGGGCTCTTGACAAAGTTATTTTAATCATTATAAATCGGCCCACAAATCTGAGAAATTATACACTGGTATCTTAAAATGGCAATCAGACCCCTATATTGTCTCTCTATGACTACAACTAATATAAATAATAACTGTTATGTACTGAGAGCCTGCTTTGTTCCATGTACTCTATTAAGCACTTCACATACATTAACTATTGATCAAATAGGTACTATTATTTCCCTGGAGGAATAAACTGACGATCAGAGAGGTTAAGTAACTTGCCTGAGGTTCCACAGGGAGTTAATGGTCTGGGAATAAATGTGCACTAAAGGATTGCAATAAAAATTTACTATTTCAGACTAATGGAGGCGAGACAACCTGAATTTGTGAGACACATGCTTTAATAAACTATATTTAAAGCTGAAGAGTTTATTGCCTTCTTAGACTCTGAGTAACTTAAACTGTGTATGGAAAGAGAGCAGTTGCCTCCTAGGGGTTCTTGGAAGACCTACAGATAAGCATTATTTATAATTAGCATGTCACTCTTAAAGCATTATTTATAATTAATATGTCAGTTATTTATAGTGGAAGAAGTACTTCTAGATCATTTAAAAAGGATTTTAAGAAACAGTGTATCTTAAGCTATTTAAATTGTAATTCTTTACATCCTTGATTTGCTTAGGATTTGCTTAGCAAACCTCAGGCCAGTCTTGTAACTGACTCTGAATTGATGGGAGTGTGGGCTAATGCAGTTCAATGTAGAGGATTGTAGCCATCCTTGGTTGCCTTTCTTATTTAAAATACATGCCTTAATGACTAGGACTGGCTGTTTGGATATCTGTGAGATTCATTCTTTGTAATGATAATACAATCAAAGCCTCTAAGGAATTGGGTTTAGTTCTAAGAACCTGGAGTCTTCCTTTGAAGTGACCCTTTAAAAATATTAGCAAGTATCAGCCTTAATATCCAACTTGTATGCCTCACCAAGTTTTCGGGAGATTAGAAGCCATTACTAGTTCTTTGTCTGGCAGTTGAAATGAAAAGCCAAGAGTTGCAGTGGGCTGAGTGAACACTTCTGTTTCATGTCCCCATGCCCGTTTTTGTCCGAATGACTCAGATACAGCGCTACAGCTGTTTCAGCATTCTTGGGTTTTGTTTGCCAGCGCTATTGGAGACTAACGCTTATATGAGTAATATAAAACCTCAGCATTTACAACATAGAGGCACCACAAGAACTCTCAGACATTAAGCTTTGGTAGGATTTTATTTGGAGGAATTTTATTTTAAAATGTAATATCCTTTTCCTTTCTTTGGCAAAATAGAATCAGGAGAACTTGGATGGAACTCTACTGCTTATGAAAAGTCTCACCCTGTTCATATAAGCAAGTCTGTCACCCTTGATTGGAAAGTAATAATTCATAAGGCTTAATGTTATTATCATCCCTCTGCCTGGAGTGATAGATATTCTTGAGGCCTTTTAAATAAAAAGTTTAAAATTGAATTTGCAACTCAAAAGATTGGTGGGTTCAGATGTTAGTTTCCTGCTGAGTAACTGGGAAAACAATTCTAAAGTAGCCAGTAGTGTGTTATGCATGGCAGTTTTATTAAATGTCTTGATGGAGTGCAATGAAAACACACTTTTGGTGTCTTTACGCAGCCTTTCCCTCTACAAAAGTAATAGTTTTCTTATAGACGTTAGTGTTTGCCTTCACTGTACTTATTTGGTTATTCTCCCAGTTCAGGTTTTCTGCAAATTTTTCAATAAGAAGATGAGATTTGGTTTTAGTAGTAGCAGACCAAAAAAATTCTTACATATGAACTAGTTGTCTGACACTGCTCAGAGATTACTGATTTGCATTTCATTGTAATTTTGTAGAACGACAAATCTTAAACAATCCTTTTGGTCTAAAATAGTGCCACTGAGTATTATGTTCTCATGGTAATGTGCCGTCCAACATTGCAGATCTTGAATGAAGTCCTTGAAGGAACTGGGTCTTGCTGGAAGGAAGAGAACTATCCAGATGTGGGAAGGCTCCTCTCGCCCAATAGAAAACCGGCAAGTTCATTTAAAAAGGTATCTTTCAATTACGAAAACTGGCAGGCATCAAAGGACATTTGGCAGTTGAACTTTGCAAAAACATTTGCACTGGCGGCTAAAGAGGACCTTCTCTTTTGCCGGTTTGATGAAAAAAAAAATGAAACATTTTGCAGTTTCACCTCAGTTTCCTCTCTCCTTTTTTCCACAAAAACAAAAGGTAATTTTTCAAGGTTCCCGTATCAGCCTTATTTGACATCCTCATGTGGGTTTGACCAAATAACCAAGCAAACCCCTGAGGATGAAAATTGGAAATCTGTTATGATTTCCACCCCTCACCCCTAGTCCTGTCTGCCAGTCAATGGCAAATTGTCTCTTTTCCCAGTTTCTTTAGTCTTCCCCCTATGGGCAAAAAACACTGCTGCTATAAAAATAAAAACAGTGAAATTCCAGCCTTGACTAAATTTGGGAATTCTCATACACATGAAAAAAATCTTTGTTTCTCCTTGGGAAATTGGCAAAGTGAAAATTGACAGCTTAGCTTTTCTCACATTGGCACTTACAGTAACGGCAGGAATTGCATTTTTAAATGAGTTTAAACATCATTTTAGGTAAAAAACAAAATGCTACCTCGTGTAAGTGTGGCTTATGTTTATCTACACCGCCAAATGTCTTGTATGGAGATATACTTATAATCAGACCTGGAGCATCCCTTTCTTCTTGGGCAAGAATGTAGCTTTGTATGAATGGAGGCCTCTTCCTCACTAATTCTTGAGTCAAGACATTGTCTATTCTTGCTTGGATTATTAGGGGTAGTGGTGGGTAAGGAAGCCTCAGGCTGCTAAGTGGCTGGCGAGTTAAGTGCATCTTTGAGTCTCTGGCAAGACATCAACAAAGCCCTCACATCAGCAGACTTTGGGTCCCCTGTGCCTTAAAGTATTTGCCTATGATACAAAATAACTCTGGTTAATCTTATCTGTATCATTCAATGCACTAGTGGTTCAAGTCCTACTCTGTAATTTGTGTGTACATGTATGTGTGTTTTCTTCAATGTTTATCCTGAACAGAGTGAAATATTTGCTCTAAAATCCTATGCATAAACATAGGTATAACAACTGGTGAAGAGAGAAAGAGCAACCCACTCAGATTTTAAACCCCCAAATTTAACTCTCTTCTTTCCGACACGTCTTTTTTTTTTTTGTAATTTTGTTTCTAATATCCAAATTAAGAAATAAATTTAGTTGTCTGTTGCAATTTTGGTGAAACTTTTGGCTCCACCTGTAAGTCATGGAGGAATTGTCTTGCATTCTGCACTGTTAACCCGTTCAGCTATGAAGGGAAAATGGCTAGCTGGTGGAATTGGCAGGGAGAAATCTTTGCTGCTGCTTGTGAAGAGATCAAGCCATCTTGATTAGTTTGAGGCATGAAGAAGAAAAGGGTTTTCATTCTCCTGCAGTGAGCCTTAGTGTCAACTGTTGGTTTAAGAAAAATGAAGGAAAAAGTGTGCAATTTTTTTGTTTCATGAGCACATCAGCGCTTGGCCTTTGGCCGCAGCCATGGCTGTCTTGCCATTTTCAGACGTGGGAGATGATTCATTCCCCTCTTCCCTTCCCACCTCTGTCCTCTACCCTCCTGTGGCAGGCTGTAAAAGGGCCTCCCAAAGATGTCTAGGTCCTAATCCTCAGAACGTACAAATACGTTACCTTATGTGTCATAAAGGACTTTGCAGATGTGATTAAGATTTCTGAGATAGGCTTATTATTCCAGGGTATCCAAGTGATGAATATCATCAGAAGGGTCTTGTATAAAGAGGGATACAGGAAAGTAAGACAGGCGAGAAGGCAATGTGACTAGAGAAGCAAACATTGGAGTGATGGGGCCATAAGCCAGGGCAATTTCTCGAAGCTGGAAAGGCAATGAACAGATTTTCCCCTAAGAGCCTCCAGAAGGAACCAGCCCTGCTGACACTTTGATTTTAGCCCCTTTAAACTCCTTTTGGACTTCTGACCTTCATAACTGTAAGAGAATACATTTGCGACGTTCTGAGCACAAGTTTGTGTAATTTGTTATAGCAGCTGCTTATCCTCCCCTCGCCTCCTTCTCAGAATCTGACTTAACTTCCATCTTCACTTTTGCTTTTACTCAAGTTTCTCATCTCTGTCCCAGTTCTCTTGACCAAGGATTTGTCTACTCTTCCTTTAATTAACCATCCTCCATACCTAGATTCTTGAACAGCCAAGGAACTAGTCAGTCTTACCCTTCAATAAGGGCCTGTGGTTACAGAGCCAGAGTACCATTTCTCAAAAGGTGCTCCATGACGTATAGGTCCTTGAATATGTGAACACAGGGTATATAGTAAGGAAATATTGCTTATCATAGCCCCCTCTTAGAGACTTATACTCCATATTAGCATGTTAATCTTGATAATTCTACAATTTTGTTCAATGGTATATTTTCCAAATTTATGTAGCTACAGAACATTTTTTCCCATAACAACAAGTATGACTATGTCCCAGAAATGGTGTTCTGAGGAGCTGGCTTAGGAACAAGCTGTCCTGGGGTATACCCAGGGTCTTTGGGTTGGTAATATCCTTCCCCATGCCCTGAAGCAAATGTCTGGCCTCTGGATGTGAAAGGAAAGCCAGCTTCCATCAACCAGGGGCTGGGCTCTGAGGATTTCCCCTGCATTAGATGAGGGGTAAAAGAAAATCAGTTGATCGAACAGTCTCTGTATATTTATGGCAGTTTCCTACTTGGCTTCTTGGGAAATGGGTTTGAAAGTCACATGATAGATTTGACTTGTGTTTCATAGATCTGCAGTGGCAGGGGGCCTTTAGTATACAGATCCAGTAGGTTTGCCAGGCAATGGCCTGATCATGGACTATGCAAACTCTTCTAAGATATGTGTGTAAGATCTGAAGAAGATGATAATCTATGAGAACCTCCCAAACAGCCCAACCTTCCCGAATCCAGAAAGGATACTTACTGGCCTCCTTAGGGTCAGGTGCCTCCTCTAGACCCCAGCACTGACTGGGACACAGGCTGAGTGTATGATATGAATACCTGGTGTCAGAATTGTGTCATATGCTTGCCAGTCTGTTATACTCATCTCTCCCTCATAACTGACCCACTCACCAGTCTGTTTTGGGAGAATCATGACTGTCAGTTGGTGTCTGATCTTCTTGAAGAAAGAAGTTATATTCTGCTGCTTGAAAAACTATGCTGAGTTTAGTTATATTCTTTCTTGAATAATTTTCTTAAGTTTTTTTCCTATCACAAAAGTAAATACATATTTATTTTAGAAAAGAAAGCTAAGCAAAAGTAAGAAAAAAATTTTAAATCACCAATAATTCTAGAAGAAAATTGCTATTAACCTTTCGATGTTAATATTGTTTCTAATTTTTTTACTCTATGTTCTCTACATAATGCTTTCATACTGTGTTTTTTTACTTTATATGTTCTTTCTCCAAATGGTAATACTCTAAAATGCAGTTTTGTGAAAATTGCTTCCTTTTATTTGGTATATCTTGGACAATTCTCATGCACTAAATATTCTACAACTTTTTTTTAAAATGACTGCATGATGATGTGGCATATGTAAGTTGTTTCCATTTTTGTTTCTGATTGTTGTTAAACAATGTTGCAATGAACATCTTTGAGATATGTTTTAGACTCATGATTAATAGTCAATCTTGATGGCAACGTTTTGGATCCCTCGAAAGTCCGTTGCATTGAATTGCAAAGGGAGGAAACTGATTCATTCAATTTACTTCTACTGGCCAGTGCCCAGAAATAAAATTAGGTGATAACTAAACGAAAACTTGTTGACAAGGATGAATAGAATCTAAAGCAGTTGCTTCCTTTCCAGGTAGATTTCACGCCAGCAGTCTAGAAAGTAGGATCCGTGAGAATAGCTGGGTCTCACGCGGCAGGTGACTGGCATGGAGGCTCATGTGGCCTCACCCTCATTCATACCTTGTTTCATATGAATCATGACCTTCCCAATATTCTAGAGCAAATAGGACACTTTTGGAGCATTGTTAAACTTAGTTTTTCAGATATGCCTCCCTCCCTCAACCCTTACCAGGGCTTTGTTTTTCCCTTGGAAATAAATTATGTTGCTGAGCCCAAGTCATGGTATTTTTAGCTCATTTGCTGAGAAATGATCTTCTAAAGTTACTAGTAATTATTTTTCCCTAGAGGTTTAAATTCTGAAATTTTTCATTGTTACGAAAATCTGTATATTAAAATCACTTTTTTACAGTGGAATATCATGCAGCCATCCATAAGGATATGTTAGATCTGTGTTTTGACATGAAAAGATACCCATAATAGGATATTCCATTCATACTAAACAAATATATGTATGTACATATGTTCATACGTGCCCAGAAAAATCAATGAACATATGAGGACTGTTAACAGTTGTTACCACTAATGGGTGCTTTTACTGTCTACTTTTCTCTCAAAGTGTTATTTGAATTTTCATAATAAGCAGGAGTTTTCTTTCATAGGAATCAAAACAATAAATGTTTTATAAAGACAAACAATTTTTTGAATGCAGCCTGTATTATTGTTTATAATGTTAAGGAGATAGATTAAATTTATATTTTGAACTCAGCTTTTATGATTTAGGGGCCATAATATGTGCTCCCAGAATTTATAATATACCCTTTTAAAAATCCATTTTGGTTAAAGAAATAGACTCTATATTACATATAATGCCATGTTTTTCTCATAACTTCTTATAAATGTGTGTTCCTTAAGTATATCAAAAGTATTTTGCTGGTGCATTAACTTATTAATTCACTCATTCATTCCTTCAACAGGCATTCATTGAATGTTTTATGTTTCTTGCACTGGGCCACACAGGGCATACAGTTGTAAGCCCACAGACCAGGTCCTGCACAAAACATAATTCATTCATTCCAAGTGAAAATTGATTTTTCACAAGATAGTGGATTCTGGACTAGGTAGCATTTCCCTGGTATGCCTCGTTTAGGACACAATTAACTTTTCATGATGAAAAGAAATCGGAAGGAATCAAGTACTTAATTTATTGAACAAGTCATATCAAATGCAAGTTTGTCAAATCTTTCACAATCGACTGTTAATTAGAACACTTGATATTATATGCATTCTTTAATTTCCACAGTCTTGAAGAAGATATTCTTCCCTCCTCCGGGAATTCTGAATGATGCTGGCAGGAGTAGAGGGTGGCCTGATGTTCTCCTTTCTCCCATTCTGTTCTTTCTATGTTTGTTACTGGTACGAGGGGATTACTACCAGGTAGGCATTTGAGGAACTTTCAGTTCTAAAACCAGTAGAGTCCAAGGCAGACTGGGACCAGCTGGTCACCCTGAGTAGAAGGGAGGCTGTAGGCTTCTGTGAGCAGTGAAGAATGTCCTGAAATGAGATTCCAGGTCTGCCTTTATTTACTATAATTTCAGAAGAAAGATGATATTTCTAAGCCCTTTATGACAGCAACCTAAGATGTTCTTTCTCTTTTAATATTTACCCAATTTTCTTACACTTAAGAAGTATACATTTTATGTAAATTGTAACTCAAAAGTTTCAAGTTGCAAGCTGGGAAAAATATTTACAACATATATATATAAGCAATGAAGAATTAACATCCATACGTTTGAAAGAACTTTTATAAATCAGTTTTAAAAATGTACAGACCAGTAGAAAACTAAAGCCATGCACAGACAAATTTACAAAAGAAAAATACACACGGTAAATTAAAACAAATAGTTACACAATTTTCCACATTTTCCTTTCTTATCTTCTCGTCGAGCCTAGAGAAGCATCAGCTGTAAACAACGAGAGAGAACTTCAGGTCAGAAAACTAGTGAGCTCTAGACTAATGGAAGCCATGTGTCCCTGGCAGGAGAGCCACTTCCAGGGGCTCCAGTCAGTGGCCACTGCCTGCCCACAGGGGCCAGGACCCCTGTGACAGCACACCCTCAAGAGTTTTTTGAACAAGAGCTTTCCAAAAACAACACCACAAAGTGCATCCCTCATCGTCTCTTTGTGATGGTCTGTGGAGTGGCCAAGGGTAGACTTGGGTAGCAAGCGTATAATCACTTTTTTTATTTTTGGAAGCAGAAAGCACGTCTACTTATTGGCAGCTAAAACGCTGGCATGGGCCAGAGGGAAAAGTTTAGATTACACTGCTTCCCAGTGCCCTTGTTTATCTAAACCAACCCCTGGGGCAATGGCTTTGGCAAATCTCTAAGTGGTTGCCTTTGAGGAAATCTACCAGAAGTCTTATTCTTTTGTTTTGAAATGTGGATATCACTTGTGAAAAATGAAACAGAAACGAAATAAAACAAAATAATCCTTTCAGTGACCCTGAGCTTTGTCCCTGTTCCCCTACTGCCCCATCCTGCACTCTTGCTGCTGTGGCTTGGAGAAGTGGGGGTGGAGGTGCCTTCCATTCCCTGAAACTTAATGCCAGCCTCTCTCAGCCAGGCCTGATCCAGCAGGACCCACAACTGGTTATGTAGTCTTTTTGTCTAGATTTGGGTTTCCGTAAGGAGTAGTTGATAATCGTCATGGTGACGTGAAGAAATCAACCTAGCTTCAGCTGTGGGTGTAAGGGATTGACACAGGGAAGCTCCGTTTTGCCAGAGGGAGCCATAAAAAGTTTACTTGGAGATTATTTAGTGGAAATGCATTTGAATTCAGATAATAAAAAGTGATAGCTCCTGGAATGAGTGGAAAGATCGCTGACAATCGAAAGATTGGCTTCCAGTCGTAGCTGTGCTGATGTCCACCCTGTGAGCTTGGCCAGTCCTGTCAGTCAGCTCTCTGGACTTTAGTTTTCCTACCTAGTGAGTGAGGATAGTAGGTGGTGTCATCATCTCCACACATTAGTTAATTTGGAACATTGTACTCATTGACTATTCAATGATCCAAACTTTATTGTCATCTTTCAAGCATAAAATAAGTAAACACTATTAATTACTCCATTACTTAAATCAACATTAATTAGTGTTTATTATGCTCCAGGCACTGAAAGATGGGGAGACAAGGATGTATTGCCTGAACCTTTAACAAGGAAACTGGTATAAGAAACAAATTTGTCACTTATGGTATTATCCTTCACAGTTTCCTTTAAATCTTATCACTATTTCTGTGTACATTTTAAATGTCATCTCCTCCATATGCCTCCAGTTTCTTTTATGCTACTTTGGACCATTTTATGTATCTCTTGTAGTCTCTTAAATATATTTCCTTGCATTCTTAATTACTTGTATTTCTATCCAATCTGCTCTTTCCTCAAGCCTATTAAATTTGAAGACAGGTACTGAAGTGGGTTTCAGTGTTTGCTATCTCCAGTGGCACAGTGAGCACACAGTAGGTGCTCAGGACATGTTTGTTCAATTGCATCAACTGATGGAGTCCTAATTAATGGCTTTTTAGTATCTGTGTCCACTTGCCTTCTGTCAATGGTGCTCTCTTTGTGTTCTGATGACACCCACCCCCCCAACCCCAGCCCACACCAGGCTCCTTTCAGGGGGTGTTCAGCTGGAAACCAGAAAGAAACCTTTCAGGAATGGAAGATTGTTTTTCCTTGAAGACAGGGAAACTCACATTATTAACCTCGGGATTTTAAGAAGAGCTTTTGCTAACGTGAAGTAGTTTGGATTATGGCACAGGTGTTGTGGCACCCCTATCACATCAGCGCCAGGAATATTCATCGCTAGCAGCTGTAGGTTTAAATTTCCTTAAACCAGCTGTAAGTCTGGATGGAGGTGAGAATTTGCTAAGGGCCACAGGATACCCTCTGAATTCCACAGCCGAAAGGTCAAGGGGAGGCATTCTTACTACCTGCTAATGCAGCTCAGGAAACAGATGCGATCTGGGCTTATCGTATTGCACTTAGATGCAATAACTTGATACAGACTGTATTTAATGGGTTCACTCTAAGAAGTGGCAGTCAGTATACTCTGTTGAGTGTTCACCTGTTGTTTGAAAGTCTCCGAAGTAGTATTTCCTATTTACGGAGTGCTTCCAATGTGCCAGGTTCTCATCCTGTGTTCTATTCCATTGAATCCTCACAATGAGAGTGTCGGATTGGTAGGTGGTATACAGAGGAAGGGTCAGTCCGTGCCTTACTCGTGAGTAGGGGGTGGTTGAAATAGAACTAATTCATGCAATCAGACAATGATTTCAAACAAAACTGTGTAGGTGCAATAGTTATTTGCTCCAGGATTGTCATCCAGATCATCTAGGATATCTTTATATTGATTTCCAGAAGATTTTGATAGCAGTAACCCCATACTCCCACACCCCTCAAAAAAAGGAAATCTTGGTAGAGAACTGTGGACTCCTGGGAATATACATATTCACTTTCATGGTTCATTAGATCCATGCTTGAGAAACTATCTTACTAAAGCTTGCAAATCAACCAGAGCAAGATTACCTTTTAAAAGAAGTATTTCAAGCCTCAGAGCTCCTAGTTGCGTTCCTGATAAAGGACTCTGGGTCTTTGCTTCTCCGCTGTCAGCATCTCGAGGTGAGAATTTACCTGGGCTCATAATCAGGTTTTCAGCAAAGCCTATGGAGATGGGAGAGCCAGAAGGAGATGTCTCAGCATGATTCACCCATCTCCAAATGATGGCTTTGTATTTACACTGAAATCAGACTTTCATCCCAAATGTGCCACTGCAGTTGGTTTACTCTTGGCAAAGCAAGACTTCCTGTTTTTCAGAACAGACTTAAAAGAGGCTTAGACAAGAGGCTTGAGAGCTTTCTCACACACCAATCAGTTCTTGCAAAATAGCATTTTAATTATTTAAGTGCAAGTGAATCAGTAACATCTGAATTAGATTTTCTGGAAAAAAATACAATTGGCTTTTGAAACTAAAGGGAAAAGTGCTTGCCTGGCTAAAAACAATTTAGGTTTTGTGGTAACTCCAAAGTGTTTGAAAAACAATTTACATATTTGATGAGCTCAAAATGTCTCTGGATTAGGCCTTGTTCCCAGGGTAAAATACACAATAAATATGGACATTTTAAATAGGGGTCGTATTGGGTTCCATTTCACAGGGTCTCAAATTTGGTAATCAAAGGTTGAAGAAGCCTGTCCTTAATTTTTACATGGTACATTTTCAAAACCATTAACACTCTTTTAAAAAATTACTCAAATAATGAAAACATCTTATGAACTAGGCTCTTCATGGTGTCAGAGCAGAATAACCTGTCAAAGTATTTAAAAACATTTTTATAGCTACTTTTAACTGAGCCTATCTTGTACAAAGAAGAAATTATTTCAGGTAAAGTCTAAGAGTATTTAGGTTCTCAGAGAGTCTGAGACCACAACACATTTTCCTGAAAAATTAGCCGTCAAGATAATTTTAGAACTTAGATTTAGCTATATTCATGGGAGGTTCACACCAAATTGGGTTGATCGTGCTTATTAATCAATTTATGCTGCCCTTGCATTTTCTTAGAAAGCTCCTATTTAACCAGTATAGATGTTTTCTGGTTGACAGTTATAAACCCAGTCACCAGAGTGTGTGAATCACCAGTGGTGAAGTTTAGGTGAAAACCAAAAACCAAGAGATGTCCATTGGGAAACATGAGAACCTACTGATTAAAACTTGCTATGAACTGACAGTGTGGTTGGCAATTTAGTGGACTTAAAGCTAGAAGATTTTGTTTTCTCTTCAAACATGTCAGTGGCAGGCAAATTGTTTAGCCTCTATCCTCTGGTCTATGAATGCCCTGCCTGATTCAGGCTAATAGAGAAAGAAGGGGCAGCTTGACATTGGGTTCTCAGATACTGGCAAGGTAAAATTCTTCCTGGACTTTCATATTGGTTTGGAGTCTCTAACAGCGTGTTGACTTGATTAAGTTTCTGCTACTTCTTTAAAATACTGATAAGGTATGTGCAGAGTCTTTTGCTTGAAGTCTAAGCTTACTTCCTTTCCTTAATAAGTGCTTGTCAAATTGGATTGATTTTATATAATCAGGCCATACTTTTACATTGGAATGATGTGTCCCATTCACTCCTGTATCATTTCTCTTCGAGCATCTGTAGTAAGGGACATGATGAATGAAACAGGCAAGTTCTTGTCCTTATGCCGGGTACTCTGTAAGGCACTGTAGACTTAGAGATGATAAAAATCAATCCTGGACCTCAGGAAACTATGGTGCAGAGGGAAGATAGATGAAAAAAAGTAATTGTAATTCACAATGTGGGCTGTTGTCAGAAGCTACAGTTACCTACCCCGACATCTGCTTTCCCAATTCTCCTTAGAAATCAACCCATTTATATCTGGGTATGTGATCTCCAAGCATAATCAGTTCTATTCCTTGACTTGCTTTGCTGCTAGGTGTGGTCTGGGGAGATGTAAAGGGAGATATATTATGTGGCCTTTCCAAGAGAAATACTTACAGGAAGCTAACTTAGCAGGAGGGGTCCTTTTTCACAGTTGCCTTTCCTTCTGCTTCTGGCCTGAAACTCCAGCAGCTGTCTTGAAACATGAAGTAAATGTAATATGGAATAGAGAGGTGAAGAGATGATAGCAAACAGCAGCTTTACCAACCATGGAATGCTTGCTCCTAATTTGCTTTGTTTTTAGCACAAGAAATAAATTCCTGCCTTGCTTAAGCCACTGTTTTTCTGGAGTTTTCTATTTATGCAGCCAAGCTAAAATCTAACAGATGCAGCATACATTGGGGGATTTCCATAAAGTAACATGAGCGTCCAGAGCAGGATGACCTCACTGTACGCTGGGAGACAGGTAAGTCTCTCTAGGGAAGGAAATCCTTGAATGAACCCTGAAAAATGAATATCAGATTGTCAGGAAGATAAGGTTGGGCAGGACAGAGATGATCTTCTAGGTAAAGGGAAGATGGCTGTGTGCTGAAGTAGTGGTCAGAATGGGGGCCTCCTACAGCCTTGGGAGTGAAAGTATCATATTTCCAGGGCAAGGTAATTGCAAAAGGTCAAAAGAAAGAATCCCAAACTCACCAGGTGCTACCTCCCTTTCTACCCTTATACCCTCCAACCAATTATCTTTAGTATCAAAATATTGAAGAAACTTTAAGATGGCCAAAATCAATTAAATCATTCTTGCTCTGAGAGGGCTTCCATTCTAAGGGAGAGAAGAGCAACAAACATCTGTGAACATAATAAAAAAGTAAACACAGGAAGGGGATGGGAAAGTGTAGAGGGTAGGTGGAAGGGAGGTGACTATTACCCTCAAGGTTCCAACTTTGGTGTTACCCCAAGGCTGCTTTAAAATCCCATCCTACCCAGGGTTTGGGAATAGAAATTGGAGAAGTGAGATGGGGTTGTGAGAACTTTCAAGACCACCCAGTAGCACAGTGGATGGTGGCCTGGCCCCTAGGGAAATCAACAGGTAAGCACTGAAGACATTTTTTGTGGAAGCATCCTATGTTGGACAGACTTAGCCATAGCTAGAGGATGCTTCTTCTGGGAAGGAGAAGGTGCTTTGTGCAACAGAAATGTAGAAAGACATTTGAGAGAGTTCCAGATTAGAATATGAAGCAAACACACTGGGGATTCACAGGCTGTGACTTGCAGCTTGGAGTGGTCTGAGTAATCGTGAAGTCATCTGGCCATATCTCCCCAAAATACTCCTGGTATTTGCTTTTTGAGTCCAAGAGGCTGCAAACTCAACAGGGAACAAGATCAGAAGAAGAAAACCGTAGAATTTGTAGCCTATTAGGGGATCAATTTGGGTAACTGGTATATTGTTTGAGAAGCCTGAGTATAGGAAAAACAGAGAGCATTTATGCAGGGGCTGGGATACTAATTTCAGGAGGTGACTTATCTGAAAGTTTGTAGGAAGTGAAACCAAAATTTGAATTTTCTTTAAGCCCTGGGGAAAGGGTAGAGAAAAAGATGATAAAAAGTGCGTATCTGCTTTGTTCCATATGCCAGGACATAGCGCTGTGTGCTTAGGGCAAGAAGGACTGTACCAAGCGTCACTGTGGTTGGTGGGTATGGGTGGGGGCAGGGAATAGAGAACAAAATGAAGCTAAATATACCAACATGACAGTTCCAGAACAACTTCACCTCCCAAGAAGAATGTGACACTCTGGGTCCCTCCTCCTCTGCAGAAATAATAGATAAAGAAATCTGTTGCTTAGTGAAACAGGTCACGTGAATGGATTGTTCCTGGGAAGACAGAGATTTGGAGCATAATTTCGAAAAGAGATGGGGCTTCAAAGCCATTCATTAGCGATCCAAAGAGCCTTTGTGGTGTCCGTAGGGTCCCTGTGTTTTGGGCTCATGTCTAGCCTTGGAATGCCCTTGTCTGAAAGAGCACAGATGCCAGCATGGGACCTATGTGGACAAATACCCACCTCCAACTTGTCCAAGGATGTTAATGCAAACCACCCACAGGGCTGCAAGTCAGAGAAAAACACTGTTGGCATTTTGCTGTTGCCCCGCCTATCTTTTGTCTGTTAACATGGCATGGCATGGACTCTGGAACTAGTCTGCCTGGGACCTGCCACTTATTAACTGTCAACTAATTTGACCTGGTCAAATTAGTGAGCTTTTCTCAGTCTCCTCTTCAAAGTTGCCTATGTAAAAGGTGCTGTGTGTGTGTGTGTGTGTGTGTAGGTTTTAGAGTATTTCTGGTTAACTTGTGAGAATTTCTTGTGTAACAAGAATACTAGCAGAAAAAGCATTTGATAAAATTCAACACCTATTTATGATAAAAACTCTCACCGAAGTGGGTATAGAGGGAACATATCTCAACATAATAAAAGCTATATATGACAGACCTACAGCCAGCATAGTACTCAATGGTGAAAAACTCAAAAGCTTCCCACTAAAATCTGGGACAAGACAAGGATGCCCACTATCACCACTCCTATTCAACATAGTCCTGGAAATCCTAGCCACAGCAATCAGGCAAGAAAGAGAAATAAAAGGGATCCAAATTGGAAAAGAAGAGCTAAAAGTGTCACTATATGCTGATGACATGTTACTATATATAGAAAACCCTAAAAGGTCCAGACAAAAAGTACTAGAGCTGATCGAAGAATTCAGCAAGGGAGCAGGTTACAAGATTAACGTTCAAAAATCAGTGGCATTTCTTTACACTAACGATGAATCAACAGAAAAAGAAAGTAAAGAAACAATCCCTTTTAAAATAGCACCCAAAGTAATAAAATACCTAGGAATAAATCTAACCGAGGAGGTGAAAGAATTATACACAGAAAACTATAAACCATTGATGAAGAAAATTAAAGAAGACTTTAAAAAATGGAAAGATATCCCATGCTCTTGGATTGGAAGAATCAATATTGTTAAAATGGTCATACTACCCAAGGAAATCTACAGATTTAATGTAATCCCTATCAAATTACCCAGGACATATTTACAAAACTAGAACAAATCATAATAAAATTTATATGAAACCATCAAAGACCCAGAATTGCCAAAGCATTACTGAAGAAAAAGATAGAGGCTAGAGGAATAACTCTCCCAAACTTCTGACAATACTATGGAGCTACAGTCATCAAGACAGCATTGTATTGGTACAAAAAGAGACATGTTGACCAATGGAACAGAACAGAGAGCCCAGAAATGAACCCACAAACTTTTGGTCAACTAATCTTCAACAAAGGAGGCAAGAATATACAATGGAATAAAGACAGTCTCTTCAGCAAATGGTGTTGGGAAAACTGGACAGCAGCATGTAAGTCAGTGAAGCTAGAACACTCCCTTACACCATACACAAAAATCAACTCAAAATGGATCAAAGACTTAAACATAAGACAAGATACAATAAACCTCCTAGAGGAAAATATAGGCAAAACATTATCTGACATACATCTCAAAAATGTTCTCCTAGAACAGACTACTCAAGCAATAGAAATAAAAGCAAGAATAAACAAATGGGACCTAATGAAAATTACAAGCTTCTGCACAGCAAAGGAAACCATAAGTAAAACAAAAAGACAACCTATGGAATGGGAGAAAATTTTTGCAAATGAAACCGACAAAGGCTTGATCTCCGGAATATATAAACAGCTCATACAACTTAGTAAGAAAAAAACAAACAACCCAGTCCAAAAATGGGCAGAAGACCTAAACAAGCAATTCTCCGAGGAAGAAATACAAATGATCAATAGGCACATGAAAAAGTGCTCCATATCACTAATTATCAGAGAAATGCAAATCAAAACTATGATGAGGTATCACCTCACACCAGTCAGAATGGCCACCATTCAAAAATCCACAAATGACAAATGCTGGAGAGGCTGTGGAGAAAAGGGAACCCTCCTCCACTGCTGGTGGGAATGCAATTTGGTGCAGCCACTGTGGAAAACAGTATGGAGATTCCTCAAAAGACTAGGAACAGACTTACCGTATGACCCAGGAATCCCGCTCCTGGGCATATATCCAGAAGGAACCCTAATTCAGGATGACACCTGCACCCCAATGTTCATAGCAGCACTATTTACAATAGCCAAGACATAGAAACAGCCTAAATGTCCATCAACAGATGACTGAATAAAGAAGAGGTATATTTATACAATGGAATACTACTCAGCCATAAAAACCGACAACATAATGCCATTTGCAGCAACATGGATGCTCCTGGAGAATGTCATTCTAAGTGAATTAAGCCAGAAAGAGAAAGAAAAATACCATATGAGATCACTCGTATGTGGAATCTAAAAAAAAAAAAAGCATAAATACAAAACAGAAACAGACTCATAGACATAGAATACAAACTTGTGGTTGCCAAGGGGAAGGGGGTGGGTAGGGATAGACTGGGATTTCAAAATTGTAGAATAGATAAACAAAATGTGACAATGAATATATATATGTTCATGTATGACTGAAAAATTGTGCTCTACACTGGAATTTGACACAACATTGTAAAATGATTATAAATCAATAAAAAATGTTTTAAAAAAACTAAAAAAAAATGCTAATATATTATCTTCCAGGGAGAGTATGATTTTTTTCAGGTTTTTTTCCTACCATTTAGTTATTTGTTGATGATATTTTTTAGTTAAAGACATTTTAACATAGTAAAATAAACCAGGTTTTACTGCTTGATGTATACAATTGTTTTTGCTTAGATTTTTCTCGTTCCAATAGACACAGTTGTATGCCAAATTTATTATACTAGTTTTACAATTAATTTTGGAATCCATTTAGAACTTATTTTTAGACAGTGTATAAATGTAATTCTGAGTAATTTTTTAATCTAAAGATTCAGCCAATTTTCTAAACACTATTGAATAATTCAGTATTTATTAATGTGTGTTCCTTTATTGGATGTTAAATTCTTATATATAACATAGTCTGGTTTTAGCCTCGTGATTCTTGCCAATATCGCACTGTTTAACTAAAGTAGTACTATAATATATTTTAATACTCAGTCATACAAGTCTTCTGGATTAGTTTACCTTTATAAAATCTTCTTACCTGTTTTGTTTGTTTGTTTGTTTGTTTATGTATCCAAATTAACTTTAAGTCATTTTATTTCTAAGAAAATTTCTACTGAAAAAAGGAAATAATTTTAAAATACTCAGTCTCCCAAATAAAGACATGATCTTTTCTTATTACATATTACAGTTTTCTTCATATGGGTCATGCACATCTGAGATTAGACAGTCCACAAATATTTCACAGTTGTCCACTATAAGAGTCTGTAAGATTGTTTCACTTTTGTGTCTGTGCACACACACACACACACACACAGAGGAAAATTAGCATCTAATATAAGCTGCTGCTTTTTAAAAATTATTATTCTGGCCTTTGTAACCAGGTATATGGCTCTCTTTCATTCGGCAAAAGCATCCCTCTTAATGTCTCTTTGTAGATGGTGTTTTAATCTCAACATCCTTGAGCACTTGCAGTGATGTCAAGATGGCAATGGCAACAATGAATCCCAAACTTTCCTGATAGATAACTTCGCTACCCTTTCAAATAAAGAATAGATGGTCAAGTGTCATTTTATGAGTGGCAGCCTTCTCAAAATGTAGAAACAATACAACAGACTGAGACAATAAATAATCATTGTTGGGATCTTTGAACTTAATAAATACCACCCTGTTCCCTGCTGGATTTACAAACCAACTGATAAATAAAACATGAGTCAGCAGATGGAGCACTTCAGTATGGTAACTTGAAGATAGAGCAAAACTGAATCCCCCAGCACAAGCTCCCACTGGTTCAGCTACAGAAAGAAGGAGAAAGAAAGGACAGATCTTTTCCCTAGAATTTTGATAGATGATCTCAAGCCAGAACAGTGAGAGACTGGCTAATACCTTAACCAAAGTAACACTCTTCCCCTTTGGTGGCAGGAGTAAGAGGGTGTTTGGAAAAAAGTTGTTTTTTTGTGTGAAAACCAGGAGGGAAAAGAGATAGTCCCTCTTAAAAATCAAGCCTTTGTGTGCGCTCTCGGCCCGAGAAATAGGCTTACCTTCTTTTTATTGGTCCAATTACTTTTTTTCTCAGGACATATTTCTGTGTCCACCCTGCACCAGACATAGTTCTGGGGTCAGCCCTGAAGACTGAAAACCCCTGCTTTCTTGGAGCTTGCAGGCTGGAAGAGGAAATATAGACCAGAAACAAAACGAAGAGAAATAAATAAATGGTAATATGCCATGAACAATAAAACAGGACAATGGGACCAGATGGGGATGGGCATGGAGCTTGAATCTGCACGAGTCTCTGAGGAGATACTGAGCTAAGGCTCAAATGATACGGAGTAAAAATCAGTCACTTGAAGATCTGGAAGATTAGGGCACCTGGAAGAGGCAGCAGCTGAGTCCCCAGGGCAAGAACAACCTCAAATTGTCCCTGAACTTACATCTTGTGTTCTTGTGAACCTGTAGCCATGTCACAGAGAGGGAGCTTAGAGGGTCTCTGACAAATTGCTGTGGCCCTCAGAGGCTGGGGTGCACTAAATCTTTACTTGTTTAAAGAACATGTAATTGAAATGATTACCTTTACTCTTGGTAAATCCTTATGAGGGAAAGCAAACCCACTTGATCTGGAGGGTTGAGAATGAATACAAACTGAGACCAAAGTCTAAACTCTTAACATTCCTCACACCTGTGACTGGTGGTGTAGGACAGAGACGTCTCTAGCGGCCAAGAGCAGGTAATCCTTCACCATGTGTACCAGGCACTGGGAATAAAGATGTGAGTAAACTTGGTTCCTGCCTCAGTCAGGAGTCTTATGGGGATGATAGATGCTTAGAATATTAAACAGAGCACTGAATTTTCCTGGTTAGGGTTGCTCCTAGGTATTTGATTGTTGTGTGGCCTAAGTGAATAAAATGATTTCCCCCATTCTGTATTTTAACTGGTTATTGCTAGTTGTAGTGGTTTGCAGGGGCTGCCGTAACAAAATACCACAGACTAGGTATCTATTTTCTCACAGCCCCAGAAGCAGGAAGTCAAGAGCAAGGTGTTGGCAGGTCTGGTTTCTTCAGAGGCTTCTCTCCTTGGCTTGTAGATAGTCTTCTTGCTCTGCCCACACATGGTCTTTGCTCTGCACACAAACATGTATGAGTCTCTCCTTGTATTCAAATTTCCTCTTCTAATAAGGACACTGTCAGATTGGATTAAGACCGGCCCTAATGGCCTCATTTTCACTTAATCTCCTTTTTAAAGGCTCTATTTTTCAAATGTAGTCACATTCTGAGATTCTCCGGGGATTAGGGCTTCAACACATGAATTTGGAGGTATACAATTCAGCTCATAACACTTGTAGATAGGGAAATTACTTACTTTTTATAAATTTAAGGAAAATTATTTATTGTTATATATTTATGTATTTATATTTATATATATATTTGGCTACTTTATTGAACTCTTTTACTGATTCTAAAATGATTCTATTTTCTTCCTTTTGAGCTTTCTGGGTACAAAGACATACCATCCTATACATAATAGAAAATTTTTTTCTTTAAGTAATTAGAACCCTTATTTTTGTTTAATATCTAGTTGTATTGGCCAGAACTTTCAGAACAAAATGATAAATAGTGGTCATGAAAGAAAATCTCATTTTAAAACTGATTTTAATGTTAGCATTTCCCCATTAGTATTAATTCAACAAATATTTATTGAGCTCCTATAATGTTTCAGGCTTAGTTCTAGGTGCTGAGGATACAGAGAGGTGAACAAAATAGAAATTCCTGCCTGCATGGGGCTTACATTTCAGTTGGGAGAGACAGACACTAAACAACATTGCTAAGAAAGACACATAGTACATTAGAAGGTGGTAAGTCCTGTAGAGATGAAAAATGCAGGGAATGGGAATGAAAAACACTGAAGTGGGTTGAAATTTTTGTGAGTGATTAGGGAATGCTAAGCTGACATTGTGCAAGTCGGAGAGTGGATAACCAGGGAATAGTATCGAAGGCAGAGGGAACAGCAAGTGCAAAGGCCCTGTGGTGGAAATACGCCTGATATGTTTGAGGAACTGGCTGGAAACTAAATGTTGCTGTTGTGACAGGGAGAGTGGTAGGAGATGAGGTAAGAGAAAATAAGGGGCTGGATTGTGTAAGATCTAGGAGGCCATTAAATTTTATTCTTAGTGAAATCAGGAGTCATAAAAAAAAGCTTGAGCAGAGAAGAGACATGATCCTGTAGTATTTTAACAGGGTCCCTCTGGATGTTGTGTTGAGAATCGATTACAAAGAAGGGAAAAAGATGCAGATAGGCTAGTTAGGAGGCTGTTGCAATTACACAAGCAAAAAATAATGACATGGACCAGGATGACAGCAGTAGAGGGAAGCAAAGAGAGTCTGAATATGTGTTGGAGATAGGATCAAATTGTGTGGGTGGCATAAGATAAAGAAAAGAAACGAGAATTAAACCTTCTCGAAGGTTCCTGGTTTGAAAAACTGAGTAAGGAGAATTGCCATTGTGAATATATGGCATTGTGGGAGGAAAAGGTTTATGGGGGAAGCTAACAGATCCTAATCTTGATATATCTAATAGACATCCAAATAGAGATGTTGAGTAGGCAATTTTATTTGAAATCTGGAGTTCAGGGGAAAGCTCTATGCTAAAGATACCAACATAGATGTTGTTGATATGTAGTTGACCACGGGAGTGGATGATAGCACGAAAGGTATGAGTATAGATACAGTAGACTAGAGGTCCAAGGACTGAGCCCTGGTATACTTCAACATTTAGGGATTGAGGAGGGATGAAGAGCCAGCAGCTGAGAAGCAACTACTATGATAGGAGGAAAATACGGAATGTAGTATCCTGGGAGACAAAGTGTCTCAAGAGGATGGAATAATCAATGATGTGGAATACAGATGATGGGTCATAAAAGAAAGAATTGGTTTTGCAAAAGGACTTAGCAAAGGGGAAGTCAGTAGTGACTTTGACCAGAATAATTTTACTGTGATGGTATAGGTGAAAGCCTGATTGGAACAGGCTTAAGAGAGAATAGGAGGGAAATTAGAGAAAACTAGTGTCAATAATGCTTTCAAAGAATTTATTTGAGAAATAGAGCAGTACCTGAAATGAGAACTGAAGAGAGTATCTTAAGAGCTTTTATAAAAATTGATTTTCCCGATGTGTAATTTGTATACTATAAATGTACCCATTTTGAATGTTCATTTTGATGAGTTTTGACAAACTTATATACCCATGAAACCACACCATAACTTAAGTAAAGAACATTTATATCATTCCCCTAAAGTTCCCCGCTGTCCCTTCCCAGTCAGTCCCTCCACTCCTGACCCAGGCAACCACGAATCTGCTTTCTGTCACTACAGATTATATTTGCCTTTTATAGAATTTCATTTAAATGGAATCATACAGTATGTACTCCTTTGTGTGTGGAATTTTTTACCCAATAATAATTTTTTAAAAAAGATTTGTCCATGCTGTTGAGTGTTTAGCCCTTTTATTTCTGGTTAGTATTCTTTTGTCTGTATATATTACAATCTGTTTATCCATTCACCTGATGATAGACTTTTTATTCTTTCCAGTTTTGGATGGTTATGAATTGATGTGCTGTAATTGTTTGTTTTCACCTATGTGTTCGTTTCTATTATGTAAATCTTTTAGAAATGGAGTTACCAGGTGAAATGGTAAACGTCTGTGCAACTTTATAAGAAAACTGCCAACTTGTTTTCTACAGTAACTCTATGATTTTCATACCAGAGGTATAAGAGTTCCAGTTGCTCCAAATTCTTCTAACATTTGGGATTATCAATCTCTTAAATTTTAGTTAGTCTAGTGGGTATGTAGTGGGTGTCTTGTGGTTTTCTATATCTTCATAAGGCAGTTTTGGCAATGTGGAATTTGCAAGGAATTTGTTTACTTCATTAAAGTTGTCAAATGTATTGTTCTAATGTTATTCATAATGTGCACTTACTTTGCCTCTAATGCCTGTGTGATCTGAGGTGATGCCTTTGCTCTCATTCCTGATACTGATATTTTGTTGTTGTTGATGATTAGTTTAGGTAGGGTCTCATCAAATGTGTTTAGTATTTTTAAAGTACTAACTTAAAAAATTTTGAGATATAATTGATGTATATAACATTATGTTTGTTTCAAGTATACAATCAACTTGATCCTCTGTATCTATGAATTTGATTTTGGTGGTTTTTTTGTTTGTTTGTTTTTTATTTGGTTTTCTTTCAGGCTCCACATAAATGAAATCAGATGATATTGGTCTTTCTCTGTCTGATTTTTTTCACTTAGGTTAATGCCTTCAAAGTCATCCATATTATCACAAATGGCAAGTTTTTCTTCTCTTTATGTCTGAATAATATTCCATCCTCAGCTTTGTTTATCTCAAAAAGTTCTTATTTTACCTTCATTTGAAAAGCTATTTTTACTGTGTGTAGAATTACTGGAATTACAGATCCCCTCACTCCTTTAAAAATACAATTACATTGTCTTCTGGCTTGCATAGTTTCTGATGAGAATTTGTGTGTTATCTTTGTTCCTCTGTGCAAAGGTCTTTATTCTTTGGTTGCATTTAAGATGTTCTCTTTATCATTGATTTTTATCTGTTTGATTATTACATGCCTTTGAATGTTTTGTGTAAATATGTGGATGTATTCTGCTTGAGATTTGTTTTGTTTTTTGAGTCAGTGGGCTTAAAGTTTTAGTCATATTTGGAAAAATTTCAGCCATTATTATTTTCATTCCTTCTGATACTACAATTACAAAGGTATTAGACTATTTAATATTACTCCAGAGGTCACTGAAGCTCTGGTAATTTTATTTTCAGCCTCATATCTCTTAGTGTTTTGTTTTGGATAAATTCTATAGTAGTGCCTTCAAGTCTATTGACTTTTTTTTTGCAATGTCTAATCCAGTGTTCATCCCATTCAGTAAAATTCTCATTTCAAATATTGTAGTTTTTAATCTCTAGACATTTCCTTAGGTTCATTTAAATAGCTTCCATTTCTTTCTTCATTACATTAATATTTTCCTATAAATATTTGCACATAATCTCAATAGTGCTTTAACACCATTGTCTACAGTTCCATCACCTCTGTTATTTCTGGGTTAGTGTCAATTCACAGATTTTTCCCCCAGTTATCTGTCACATTGCCTTCCCCTTAGCATATCCATTTTTCATTTTTAAGATCTCTAACTGCTTTCTTTACAGAGTGCTTTTTCTTAATCCATATATATGATACCTTCTCTGTTCCTTTGAGAATATTACCTTTTATAAAAGGTTCTTATTTGTTTATTCTATTAACTGTGTATCTTCAAGTGTTAACTCTCCTATTTGTTGAGTTTGTATTTTATCCAGGTGTTTGTGATTCTGTATTTATGCTTCTCTCAGATTCCTTCCTCTTTTTATATGGTTGCTACTGTACATTGCAGTTACTTTCAGTTATTTTAGGGGAGAGGTAAATTGTTTAGTAGCTGGGCAGCATGTGCCAGTAGCTCATCTTCTGGGTAAGTGGAATTACCTCTTCCCCCAGGATATAACTAGACTCCCACGGGACCTCCCTGTGTTTCGCACCTAAACATTCGCATTTCTTACTGCAACCTCAGAAGCAAAAGTCTACTGCTTATATCTTGCCCCAAGTTAGGGATGAATGGGTGGATAGGAAAAAACTATTGTCATGGATGCTCTCTGAGTCTAGTGATCAGCTGACTCATCCTCTAGATACTGTTCCTGATGTACACTGCTTCTGCATTTGAAGTTTTCTAGACCCACTTCCAACTTACACAAAGTCTTCTCATGTATTATTACAGAGTGATGTTTACTTCCATTAATTCATTCCTTTTTGCTTTATATCTTTAAAGGACTTCTGAACAAATTTGTTCTACAATAAAATTTTCTTATTTTCTGGAGTGATTATTAAGATTTTCTTAATCTTTCTGTCATTTCATAATCAGTATTTGAATTTCTTCTGTATTTTTATTATCACTTCTTCAGATTTATTTGTTTTATTACTTCTGTTTTCTTACTAAAAATTTGCCAGAATTTTATGTTCCATAGAGTTGATTTCAAATACCTAATTTCTATAATTGTTAATTTTTTGATTTATGTTTTCCAGTTATCCTGATTTCCTTTTTTCTAAATATCTTGTTTATTTCCATTCTATTTTATTTAATAATAAAAATATTGAAATCAGTAATTTTGCTCATATCTCAGTTTTAGCTATATCTTAAGTTTTGATTTCTAGCATTTCTTAACAATTATTTTCTAAATTATTTGTTTTGAAAATTTGACTATTAAGTCAAAGATGAAATGGGAAGGCTTTGTAATTTGTAATTACTAAGGTTTTAAAAAAGCTTTTTTTTTCTGTAAGTCTCAGCAAATATCTCATCATTTATCATTGATTCTGATTGTGCTAATCCTTATATCAACTTCTGAACTCATCTCAGTATTAATTATTAAGGTCAGAATGATGAGAAATAAGACTTCTGGCTTGACATAAAGCAAGTGATTGATAATGGGAGACAGGTGGTTCCCCAAAGACTATCTAGAGTGCTACGTGAATGGGGAAAGAGAGGTATGGATTCTGGATGGCAAACAAAAATATCCACTAGAGTGGACTGATTTTCCTTTTTTATTCTATTAAGAATGTCATAGTGGCTGCAACATTATCTTAGCAAACACTATTAATAATACAGAAGTGAATAACAAAAACAACAATTTTATGTTTGCCTGTTAACTCATTTTTAAAACTCATTTTCTCCTCACACCATCCATGTGAAATAATTAGGATTTATATTATTGTTCTTATATTGCAGATGTGGAAAATGAGGCTCATAGAGATGAAATAATTTCTCCAATGTTCCACACTTATTCTGGTGGTAGTTATTTCTCAGGCTAGCCAAGACAGTACACTTTCCAACTGCAAATTCAACTAAACATCCTTTGTCTTCTTTACCTTTACTCCAATGAAGTTTTCTCATTTTAAAATTGCCATATAATTTTTGGTACCAATTACCCTATTTTGAATTGCTACCAAAAAACCTATCATTTTCACCATATGATTACTTTTTTTTAGGGGTAAATTATAGATAGTCTTAACCTCATAATTCTGGTTAGGCTGATGTGGGTAAATAATATGATGTTCTTTTCAATAGCATATTTTAAAATGGTGTCACATTGTTTATTGCATTTCTTTTGTGCTATTCTCCATGTTCTAGGTTTAATGGTTTAAAAATCTTATAATTTTGTAAACCAATTTATAAAGATTGTTTTATATTTGCTAAAATAGTGCTTTCTATAATCTCACAATTTGGTAACAGTATTCAGTTTTTTAAATTATGACTCCCTAGTTTTCTACCATTTAGTAGGGTCAAGAATTTTTTCAGTTGAAATTTTCAAGCAAGATACATGCTTGGTTTTTAATACTTTGATGCTGCAGTGACAGGACCATTTTCATTAAGAATAAATGCTTTAACTCTATTCCTTAGGATTTAATTTTATTTCTTGCACTTATATACATTGCCATATATAGTAGTAAAAATTTCCAGTAGCTTGACAAACTGTGTTTTGCAGTTGGCATAAAAGTGCAAATCATTCATCACAAAGATTCATGATATGATGATCATGTTTTAGCTTAACACCATGATCAGAATCATCTACTTTTCTATTTCTATTTTTAGCCAAACTCAGCAACAACTAAGTCAGTGCCTTAGATATAGGTCCTACTTTATCATACAATTCCTTATCATATGAGACTCTCTTCTTCCTCTGAGAAATATCAGCGTGTATTTTATTTTATCTGACTCAGAATATCAATATTTGAAGTGTCACAAACTTATAAAATCCTTAATAATACAGAATAAGTTGGGAATATGGAGCTGAGCTTTAATCTTGAAAAATGACTCATACTCAATTTTTAAATTTCATTAGAAAAGATGTCTATTTCTTAATGTTTATATATGTAAAAAGAGCAAAATGACAGATTGAAAGTTAGCTGGCTTTGGGTTTGGAAGGTTCTAGCTCTGGCATGGGCTCTAGCATGAGGTAGCTGGGAAACACTGAGCTGGATACTTAGGTCTCTGAGCTTGTTTTCTCATGCATTTATGAGAATAATAACATTTGTGTGATCCCGAAGAGTAGCTGAGAGGCTCAGATGAGATCATATATACAGAAGGGAGCTGCCAAAATGTAATGCAGCATGGTGGCCACGTTAGCTTGTGTACGCGTCGGGTTTCAGGCCTGAATGTAAACAGTGCCCCACCAGCCCATGTTGGAAGGGAGAAGGAGAAAAGCCTATGAGGGAAGGGCCCCTTTATTTTAAAAAATTCTGAATTTGATTGGTCAAGACATGCCCTCTTCTACGTTGCAGAGGACAGCAGCATCATGGCTACATCGTGTTCACTCTGGTATTGTCCCTCTTGCTTCCAGGGAGGGATACTTTAGGAATTCCCAAGTGCTTCCTCATGACTCTGACACTCTATTAAATGGTAGTCCATCTTCTTGATATTTTAATTGTGATTGCTAAACATACAACGTAGCTCTTACGCTGATTTTTGAAGCATTTAAAATATTTTTTCTCTTACGGTTTTATTTTATATTTGTGACTATTTTTAATAAGCATATCAGTTATTTTCGTCAAACTGTCATCATTCAGATGATTCATTCAGATTAATTATCCTAGTAACTTCATTATGGAAACATCTATGTAACACTTAAGATATAGATCGCTTCTGGGTGCAGAGAATACTAAATCAAATAAGATACGGCCTTATTCCAGCAACTTTGTATTCAAATTAGGAAAATGGAGACCCAAACAACTAACTCTAATAGAATGTGATAAGAGCTACATGAAATGACATAAATAGAGTGATAAATAGAGCTCTAGCTTGGCCTGGACACCAATGTACATGTTTAAAAAAATTAGGTGGTTTAAAAAAATTTCAGGTAGAGTGCAAAGCTCTGACATTTAAATACATCAAGTAATTCTGTTTATCTAGGGTAGAGTCCACAAATTGGTGGCTGCAGGCTAAATTTGCTTGCATATGTGTTTATTTTGGCTCATAGAATATTTTTAAAAATTTGAACGAACACAAAAACATTACGAGGTTTCATACAAAAGTCCAAATTTCTCAGTTTCTCTTGAAATTTTTTTTAAAGATTTGCCATTAGTCCTTAACTAATGTCCATAACATTAGTCATATTTTGTACATGACGACAGATGAATAGAGTCTGCCTGCCTTAAAAAAGGCCAAGTGCTCTCAAGTTCACCACTAGCTGTGCCATTTCACACACCCCTCTGCTTGTCATTTCTGCAGCACCCACGTTGGCTCCCATCTCACGGCCTCTGCATTTGCTGGCCTCTTCTTCCCCCTCCATTCATTCAGGCCTCTGGTGAAAGGTCACCTTATTCATAGAGGCTTTCCCTGACCTCCCACCCTAAAAGGACGCACTTACCTCATCACTATCCCTTTATCCTACTTAACTGTTCTTTGAGATACTTACTGCCATATGGGATATTATGTATTTTTTGTATGCTTACTTATTTATTAAATATGCCCCTCTGATGGAACACACGCTTTATGAGATCTGGGCCTTTGTTTTGTTAACCGTGTTTTTCTTGCCACCTATCCAAGTGTGTAGCACAGAACAGCCAATAAACATGTGTTGAGTGAATGCTGCTGAATGTATACACAATGTGTGTATAATGTACATTACATCTGAAACATACAAAAATGTTAACATCTACAGTATGTATTGTAATGACCTGAGAAACTGTTCTCAGAGTCTGATTACCTGAATAGTGAAAAAAGAACCCTGTTTGATCATGAATGCTACGATTCAAGAGGCTGTGGAATGCACATGATTTGGGACATACCGTGCCATTTGGATCAAGCTGAAATTCTGAGCATTTCATAATTTCTCCCTAACACTTGACAATATAACTCTCCCACCAGTGTATTGTAGTTTTATTTCAGATCATATGAAAACCACAGTTATGGAGGTGAAGGGGATGTAGAAAATAACACATTTTATGGCTTTTGTTTATGAATTCTCATACTCCCTGTAGAGCTCTGCGTTGGAAGTAAAAATTTGTCCGGGAGAATCAAGATAAAGAATTGAAGAAATGTTTGACAGGATAGATGAGAAGGAAATGGGGGAGGGAACATGTTGAGTCCAGATAAGTTATACCACAGTGTAAAAGTAAGCTCCCATAATCCCCCTGCCCTCATTGTGCCCTCAGCAAATGACACAAATATGGAAAGATTTATGTAATTCAGTGAGTCTCACACTGTTAGGAAGAAATATGGGACTGAGGGAGTGAGTGTCGCTGTGAAACCCTGACTGTGAACTTGGCTTTTCACTAGCCTGACTGTGTGGTACGTGTGTGTGTGTGTGTGTGTGTGTGTGTGTACTCCCCAAACAATTAAGAAATATTTCGTTTTGTTCCGTAGCAGATCTGCCTCATTCCCATGTATTACCACCAACTCTTCTTTCTTCTTACAACTCAAAGAAAAAGGATAAACTCCCTATTCATGATTTCTTCCCCATCTATGACTTAATGGCTCCCCAACTGTGCTATTCTCTCTGCTTTGTAATTGTAAGGCATTCTCATTTATCCAGAAAATGTTTATCGAGTGCCTACTAGTTCTAAGCACTAGGGATATACCATGGAACAACAGATAAAGCTTTCTGAACACTTTCCATGACCTGAGTAAGCTCCATGGAGAATTTTTACAGATACTGGTTGAAAAATGCATCAAAGAAGGATGTTGAGAAAAAGTAAACAAATGATATTGCTTTCCTGCAAAAGATAGACACTTAATCCTGGTGTTCTGTGGAAAATCTCACTGTAAGATGTATAGGGAGGTATGTATGCCAGTGGTTCTCTATCAAAATAAGTACAAATTCTAACACCAAGAAGAATGTCTCAGAAGAAGCCAGGACCAGATGTTTTAAGACATATGCATAAACGGCACACAGGAATGTGCTTATATATTTTATCAGTCTTATATCTTCAGGCTGAGATGCCTAACCCTGAGAAATAAGAGGAGTATGCCAACATTGTATAGAAAGTCCTCAGCCCCTCTTGCTGCTTCAAGAAGGAAATAAAAACATTATTTTGGAAACCAGCTGAGTAGGTGGTTCCCTGAGTATGATAGATCTCTTTTTTTAGGGACATTTTAATCAGCAAATTATTGAGATGACATCATGTATTGTTTTTAGCTGAATTCTGTTGCAGAAAGTGTGTAGGAAGAAGCCACAGTCCTGTAGAAAAGTTAATGTCATTCAATATTTCCTATATTCTTTTAAACCAAGGTGGGAGCAGCAGTTTCGGTAGCAGAAATATTTGGTTTTTAGGGTTTTCTTTGCTCCCCCATTGACACTCATTTTTCATGAGAGTTGTGAATGTGGAAGTTATAAATGCACTGCTACGCTGTGCTACCCATTTGCCGGCAGGTGTTGGGGGTTTTCAGAAAAGTTCCTGGGAGCACAGGGGTAAGGTAGCTCTTTCTGCCTACTCAGTTGAGGCTCTGGACAACTGGGATGGTTGGAGAAAGGGAAGTTCTGACATTGGATTTTCTGATTAACTCTGTTACTAAGAAGACTCTTGTTTGTTCCCATTCTTTCCAAGAAGTCTGCTTACCTTTATTAGTAAATACTGTTTACAAACTATAATGGAGTCTTTGCTCAAGGTTGAGGATCTTGCACCATCGGGCACCTACAGTGGGGATTATAACTGTGGTCTAGTTGTAGAGGAGAGGACATTCCATAGATGCTGGATTTTGGACTATATCTCTAATGAAGATTTGTGTGCTGCCTTTCTTAGAGCTAGTTAAGATTCTGGGTAGCTGTGTGTGCCTGTGCTGCAGCCTTCCGGCCACAAGCATTTTGAGAAGAAAGAGACTCTTGGGGGTTATTTCCAAAAGTTATATGACTAGTAAGTGACAAGGGAGTGATTCAAACCCAAAGCCTTAAATATTAACAATGTAAAACAATCTCAGTTTATAAATAACTAAGTGAGACCCAGAGAAGTAGGGGAATCCTTCAAGGCCACAGAAAGGTTAAAAGCAGAGACAGGCCAGGCCTCTGTCTCCCAGGCTGGTCTTCCAACCACACCATACATCTCTATGTATGTACAGCCAACTAGGGTCTCAAGAGAAGTCTTGGGACAAAGGGAATCCTTACCACGTAAGCTATAGCACAAACAGAACCTAGGCACTCTTTTGGGGAAGTCTTTTTGCTCCTAGCTATCATTTATCTGACCCTCTACTATACGGCCAAACTCTACCAGGTACTTTACTTCTATGATCCTCACAACAACTCTATGAGATAGTAGTAGTATTATGTTCACTTTACAGATTAGTAAACTGAGCCTCAGTTCCATTAAGGAACTTGCTCAAGGTTGCACAGGTAAAAAGAAACTGAGCTGGGATCCAGACCTTGGTCAGTGGGACTTGAACTTGTTCTCTTTCCACAACACACAGTATCCTTCTCTTTTGCTCCTGGGGATGAGGGGGGAAGGTGCCCTGTGCAAACATCTCCTTCTGTCCAGCCCCAGAGATCACTGCCATGCTTGGCCAGGTGCCTGGCACCTGTGAGCTTGGAGCCAGTTGCAGCTAGACTTTGCAGGCATCTGAGGCTAGGATGGGTGGGCATGTCACTCCCAGCTGTGAATGAATGATTTGCCTTAGCTCACCATTGGGTGGAGTCCACTTTGGGCAGAACACTTAGTGGCTGAATAAACACTCAGAGCATCTTGGAAAGGCTGCATGGGCTGGTGGTTTGACATTGATTTGGGTGTTTGGAGAAGCGCCACTGAAAGCCAGCTTTGACCACTGGTGTGTATTGAGAGACCTTGCCTTCTTAGCCTCTCACTGTCCTAGTTTCCTTGGAGGTCAACTGAGGACAAAAAAATCCTGTTATTTCTGCTGAGTTTCTCTTCTCCAGACTGTGGACAGAGGCAGGAGACGCCTCTGAAATTCTGGACAAAATAAACAAAATGCTGCCAAAATGGAAGAGGCTGCTTCAGAACCTCACACCTGGGAGGGTGATAAAGATGCATAACTTGGGCACAGATGGAGGAAACTCTTTTTTATATTCTCAGAGCCCCTTGGAGCTAGCCTGTTAGCAGAGCTGTTTCTTTTTATCACCTCAAGGACTGGGTTAGAGGCTTTGGGGAGCCTATGCTGTGACTTGGATCTCAGAAGGACATGATTGCTATGGCCATGAGGCTGAGAAAAGTGCATAAGAGTGGGAGTTAGTATGTGACTGTGAATGCTGCTGCACTGATGCTGGAGACACATGGACAGGAAGAGTGTTCCCATTGCGCCAAGACAGCCCATTACACGGAGGAAGTGGGGAAGCTCTGCTGTGACTTATTCAAACTTAAAGCTAGAGCATGAACACTGGGGACAAATTCATTGCATTTTTTTCCTGTGGCCCATATAAAGATCTAATCTATGCACATATGAAAACTCACAGGAGATCCCAAAACTAAGCTAGAAAAATGTCTTTGATGTAGGAAATGTTCTTTGACTATGTAAAATTAATTTTTCCTTGACTGATTGAAATGAGGCACTTGGAGATTCAAGACGGTTGATGGGATAATTAAGTGCCATTGTGTCTTCAAAGAAGTAATGAGCAAGAGTCAAAGAGAATAAAGCCATCTATGACGGATATTATGAAATGGATATACCTGCCACAAATATCCCAAAGGGGAGCCATCTCTGGAGCTCGAGACCTGAACCGCTGACTTTCAAAATAGTGTTTTTTCTATCCCCTGTTGATCTCTACCCAAATAAAATAATCACACTTGAGTAAATTATTTCTCACACTGTGTCTCACAGAGAACACTGCAATTATTGTGCAGCTGAAAAATTACTGACAGGCATAAGGGACGTGTTACTCTAAGTAGCCTGGAAAGGTGTCTAAACAGCTCAGTAACTTCGTGTGATTAATGACCGTGTGAGAGTCAATAGTAGGGGCGGAGCTCTGAGTTCAATTTCTAGTCCTTAATGCTAATGAGCAGGGAATTGGGACTGGCTTAGATTTAGGAAGTTGAATGAGAATCTGAATAATTTAGAGTCATGATAATACAGCTCTAAAGAAGGGTTTTGTCACCTTCAACTGTATGCCAACTTGAGCCTTTTTTATTGAATGACTCTTTGGTGGGCATAAGGGGGAAAATAGCGTTAAAAAATGTTGAAGACATCTCAGAAAATCAAAACCAGATATTTAAGGAGAAGACAGCTGCCTCTTTCTTATCTTCCAAGGGTTCAACTTAGATAACTATAAGTAATCATTCTCCCTGCCAAGAAGCTTTCTTTAACTTGTCTAAAATGTTAGACACTCATCTTACAATTTCATAGCTCCTTGGACTTTTCTTTTTGTTATATTAATCACAATTGTAAATCTGTAGTAATTTTGTAATTATTTGTTAAATCTCTCTCTCAAGACCGTGACGGTAGAGGCTGTGTCCATTGTCTTAAATTCCTTGTTTCCATCTCCTATCACCAAAGCTGGCACATAGTAGGAATTTAATAATCTATGTAGAATAAATGAGTGAATGAAAAGCTCCTTCACAACTACTACTAAATTTTGTTGTTATAATCTCATTCCTATACACATTTCGATTCTTTGAAGCATTCAGAGAGATACTGGTCTGATCAATTCAGTATCTTTGGAAGGCTAGGAATTCTCGAGATGCGCTGTTGAAACTAAGCATACATTTTTCCAAAATGAATTCTGATTTCAAGTGATAGCACTTATTTACAGCTGTTTTGCAGCATCGAGCAACTCCGTTATCCTGGGTTCGTATTTTTGGAGGGGAATTCCCATATCGAAATGGGATTCTTCTCTCTCTTGTCAACAAGGCTCTGTATTTCCTCATGACCAAGAGTTATGGAAATACTACTGGGGAGGATTATCAGAGTCATGGACACCGAAGAATGATGGTTATTAGGTCTGTCTTGCAGGCCATGACTAATGAATCTTCACTGCAGTTCAAGGTGTAGGCCATTTCCATGCCCCTGACTGCCTGTTAGCAGGAGTCTTGGTTCTTAATGTGGGCACCAAATCTATAGAGTGAAAAGTTTTGTCGGAATTTTCAAACTTTCTTTTCCCTGATGATTTAAGGGGAAATTTCCAGAGTAAACTTCAAAGAGCCATGAATCAACAAAGAAGAAAGTCATAAAATTGATAAACTGGAGAAAAATGTGCGTTCCCCTCCCTGCTCTCTCTCAGGACATTGAAAACGAGGTTTTTTGAAGGCAAGTTGTTAAAATCAAGTGAGGATGCAAACTTTGACCTTTGTTATGGCCTTTGAGCCTAACTCTGCTTTTTCTCAGAAAGCATTTCTGACTCCACAGAGCCAGCATGAGCTAGAGGAAGATGCTGAGAGCTGCACAAAATGCCTCTGGGAGCCTGTGCCTCGTGTAGCTCATGCTGGGCCACCACCAGGGGCAGCATTCATTCCATGCGGACTCCAGTGAAGCGTTCTTCCACACCTGAGATGACAGCAGAATGTTGCTGTGAAAATAAGTTGATAGGTTTTCACTTCTGTTTCTATCTGGTTGAATTTGAAACGTCAGTTTTCCAGTCAGAAAGCTGTTCACTCTACAGTGGTGGACGTGCGTGGATCCCTTCCACACAGCAATGAAATGCTTCGTTGTTGTAAGTAACTCACATCATGAAGTGAGTTAGGACACAGTAGCCTGGCACTGGGACTTGTCCTGGGTCCTAGTTTCAGTTTTGACACTATTTCATCTTAGGCTTCCTGTTCTCTGAATTTTGAGTAAAAATCTTGTTAAGCTGTAGTTTACATATCTGCGAAAATGGTTAAACTGAATAGATAATCTAGTCTGATCTTTAGAAGCTAGTATTGTATGAATCCTCGATGGTCAGGCGAGCCACGTCACTCTTTTCTGCATGTGGCTAAAAATACTAGATCACCCTTGCCAAGGCCTGTCCATTTTAGCTGTGTCATCAGGGCCTTTCCTTTCATACGCTTTCTCCAACTCTGTTCTCAATCATACTCTGCATCAATAAGAAATACAAAGAAGGAAAAATATTTGGGGCACAAGAATACATACAGTTTGCTTACATTTGCATTTTATAGTCTGCACTAGTATGTCTCAAACAGTACTTCTTCATACCGCTTAGACAATTTAGATACTTGCCAGCAACTTTGATAATTCTAGACATTTCACCATGTAAGCACATTTTTCAATATCCAACCAGTTTTTTTTTCTTAGCTTGACTCTTCTGTTGGACTTTTTAAAAATTACTCATTTGCACACAACAGTTTCTAAATTACAATATCGACTCCTACAAATAATGTGATAATTGCAAATAGTTGTAGAATGTTTTGCAGTTTATTTTTGTCCTTAGAACACATCCCACTTAGAGGTATCCCAGAAAATTACTGTTTCTTTCTAAATCTGAAAAACAATAGGCAAACATGAATGTTGTATTGATGAAAAGGAGGCAGATCTTTAGTCACCAGTATCTCTTGGAAATATCCACTTTGTTATTTGCATTCATTTGAAAATCAAAATTCAAATTTGGTTGAGCCCCAAGATGGTGCTTCTAAAGACTCAGAATCTGATCTTGCACAGTAGATTCATCATTTAAAGAGAGAGAAAGAAAGCTGTTAATTCTACAGAGGTAGAAGTGTATAGTTCCCCTCTTTCATACAGAAAGCAGAGAAGGCTGCCTCACAGAGAGCAGAAAGGACCATACTTGCCCCCGAAGTAGTCCCATTCTTTGACCCAAAGAAGCACCTGAGTCTTTCTCCTCTAAGGGCTTCCAAGACTATCACTCTTCAATGACAAGTGGCCCCACCAATAAGTGACCTCTCTCGTGGTGTCCACTTGATGTAGTGACATCATACACTACCCAGGGTGAGAGAACAACACTTCTCATGTGAATGCAACCACTCTCACCACTCTGCCCATAGGCTCTTATCCTCCCTATTGGTGGTAGTGTGTGAAAGGCAGGGGTTTGGCCAATAGAGAAAAAGTTCCCATTGAAGGAGCACAGAGCTTACAGCCTAAAGAATATAGGAGACAACATGATTGGAAGACGTGTTGTTCTATACTTATACTGCAAAATCTGAACGGTTAATTTAACATGACCAGAAAGCAAAGTGTTGTCCACATTAGCCTATGTGCTCTGGGTAAGACTTGTATTTGTGGTCATTTTCCATGAACCAGTAACAACATTGAAAAGAGTAATTGGAAACCAAGATTCACATGACTACGATGTAATTAGCATCAAAAAAAATGTAGGGGCACGAGCTATCATGTTTCAATATACACAGCCTCTGAAGAGCCATGGTCTTGTGAGTATAGCAATGTCGCTATGTTTTGTCTCGTGGTGGAGTACATGAAACTAGCCAGCATAATTGGCAATAAAGAACCTAAAAAGATGGTTCCTAGACTTAAAAGGAGAAGGTAGCACCTGGATTCTGTGTGAGCTGATCGGACAACAAATTAGTGCAAAAGTAATGCTTCTCTGTTTATTATCTCAAATCTTTCTTGATAAATCACTGTATCTCACATGCAGCTATGATTTTATAATTTTTTAACTGGAGATTAAGTTCACATAACATAAAATTAACTATTTTAAAGTGTACCATTCAGTGGCATTTAGTACTTTAACATGTACAACCATCACCTCTATCTAGTTCTAAAGTATTTTTATGCCACCAAAAGGAAACCCTGCTTGTAATTATCCAACCAGAATCTAACTCGAATGTATATAACTATCTGAATTTAGAACCTAAACTAAAATATATGTACACACAAATTTTTCTTATAGTTTTAATAAATATAAGACTAAGTGCTTCTACTGTGTAATATTAAAGGAAGATAGTTCTTTGTTTCATTCAGCACTTAACCAAATATTGTTCATTGTTTTGGAAAATGGCTTCACTGATGTTAATACTGAACCTTGTGTTTGAGTCTTCATTAATCAGTCTGATTTTTCTAACTGCCATATTTGTAATAATTCCACATATAGGTATGGTAAAGGATACTTTTTGAAAGTGCTTGTAATGATGACTTTCATTCAGCTATAAAATGAGCTTGTGTGATGGTTAATTTAAACATGATTATTTTCTTTTAATTTTACTTTATGTTACAACTAGAGGAATGTATTAATTATTTTAAAAGTATGTGTGCAGATAAATTATATTATCTATGGAGTTCATTTTAGAATGCTAGATGAGATGTTAGAAAATATTTGTTACAAAAAAGGGACATTAAGTCTGTTACAGTTGAGGGCCACTGGTCAAAACAATCTGTAAGGCTTCTTCCAACTTTCCAGTCCTGGCTGACACCTTGATTTCAAAACATCTAATTTTATTTTATTTTTTTTCATAATTCTACTAAATTAATTTTTTAAATTTTTTATTGATTTATAATCATTTTACAATGTTGTGTCAAATTCCAGTGTAAAGCACAATTTTTCAGTCATACATGAACATATATATATTCATTGTTACATTTTTTTCTCTGTGAGCTACCATAAGATCTTGTGTATATTTCCCTGTGCTATACAGTATAATCCTAGTTTATCTATTCTACAATTTTGAAATCCCGTCTGCCTCTTCCCACCCTCCGCCCCCTTGACAACCACAAGTTTGTATTCTGTGTCTATGAGTCTATTTCTGTTTTGTATTTATGCTTTTTTTTTTTTAGGTTCCACATATGAGCGATCTCATATGGCATTTTTCTTTCTCTTTCTGACTTAATTCACTTAGAATGACATTCTCCAGGAGCATCCATGTTGCTGCAAATGGCATTATGTTGTCAGTTTTTATGGCTGAGTAGTATTCCATTGTATAAATATACCACCTCTTCTTTATTCAGTCATCTGTTGATGGACATTTAGGCTGTCTCCATGTCTTGGCTATTGTAAATAGTGCTGCTATGAACATTGGGGTGCAGGTGTCATCCTGAAGTAGGGTTCCCTCTGGATATATAGCCAGGAGCGGGATTCCTGGGTCATACGGTAAGTCTGTTCCTAGTCTTTTGAGGAATCTCCATACTGTTTTCCACAGTGACTGCACCAAACTGCATTTCCACCAGCAGTGGAGGAGGGTTCCCTTTTCTCCACAGCCTCTTCAGCATTTGTCATTTGCAGATTTTTGAATGGTGGCCATTCTGACTGGTGTGAGGTGATACCTCATCATAGTTTTGATTTGCATTTCTCTGATTATTAGTGATATGGAGCACTTTTTCATGTGCCTATTGATCATTTGTATTTCTTCCTTGGAGAATTGCTTGTTTAGGTCTTCTGTCCATTTTTGGACTGGGTTGTTTGTTTTTTTCTTACTAAGTTGTATGAGCTGTTTATATATTCCAGAGATAAAGCCTTTGTCGGTTTCATTTGCAAAAATTTTCTCCCATTCCATAGGTTGTCTTTTTGTTTTACTTATGGTTTCCTTTGCTGTGCAGAAGCTTGTAATTTTCATTAGGTCCCATTTGTTTATTCTTGCTTTTATTTCTATTGCTTGAGTAGTCTGTTCTAGGAGAACATTTTTGAGATGTATGTCAGATAATGTTTTGCCTATATTTTCCTCTAGGAGGTTTATTGTATCTTGTCTTATGTTTAAGTCTTTGATCCATTTTGAGTTGATTTTTGTGTATGGTGTAAGGGAGTGTTCTAGCTTCACTGACTTACATGCTGCTGTCCAGTTTTCCCAACACCATTTGCTGAAGAGACTGTCTTTATTCCATTGTATATTCTTGCCTCCTTTGTCAAAGATTAGTTGACCAAAAGTTTGTGGGTTTGTTTCTGGGCTCTCTGTTCTGTTCCATTGGTCAATATGTCTCTTTTTGTACCAATACAATGCTGTCTTGATGACGGTAGCTCTATAGTATTGTCAGAAGTCTGGGAGAGTTATTCCTCCAGCCTCTTTCTTTCTCTTCAGTAATGCTTTAGCAATTCTGGGTCTTTGATGGTTCCATATAAATTTTACTATGATTTGTTCTAGTTCTGTGAAATATGTCCTGGGTAATTTGATAGGGATTATATTAAATCTGTAGATTGCCTTGGGCAGTGTGACCATTTTACCAATATTGAGTCTTCCAATTCAGGAGCATAGGATATCTTTCCATTTTTTAAAGTCTTCTTTAATTTTCTTCACCAATGGTTTATATTTTTCTGTGTATAATTCTTTCACCTCCTTGGTTAGGTTTATTCCTAGGTATTTTATTACTTTAGGTGCTATTTTAAAGGGAATTGTTTCTTTACTTTCTTTTTCTGTTGATTCATCATTAGTGTAAAGAAATGCCACTGATTTTTGAACGTTAATCTTGTAACCTACTCCCTTGTTGAATTCTTTGATCAGCTCTAGTAGTTTTTGTGTGGACCTTTTAGAGTTTTCTATATATAGTAACTTGTCGTCAGCATATAATGACACTTTTACCTCTTCTTTTCCAGTTTGGATCCCTTTTATTTCTCTTTCTTGCCTGATTGCTGTGGCTAGGACTTCCAGGACTACGTTGAATAGGAGTGGTGATAGTGGGCATCCTTGTCTTGTCCCAGATTTTAGTGGGAAGCTTTTGAGTTTTTCACCGTTGAGTACTATGCTGGCTGTAGGTATGTCATATACAGCTTTTATTATGTTGAGATATGTTCCCTCTATACCCACTTTGGTGAGAGTTTTTATCATAAATGGGTGTTGAATTTTATCAAATGCTTTTTCTGCATCAATTGAGATGATCATGTGATTTTTGTCCTTTCTCTTGTTGATCTGATGTATTACATTGATTGATTTGCATATGTTGAACCAGCCTTGTGTCCCTGGGATGAACCCCACTTGGTCATGATGTATTATCTTTTTTATGTGTTGTTGGATTCTATTTGCTAATATTTTGGTGAGAATTTTGGCGTCTTAGTTCATCAATGATATTGGCCTACATAATTCTCTTTTTTGGTTGTGTCTTTGCCTGGTTTTGGTATCAGTGTGATGGTGGCTTCATAGAATGAGTATTCCCTCCTTTTCAATCTTCTGGAAGAGTTTGAGGAGGACTGGTATGAGTTCTTCTTTGTATGTTTGGTAGAATTTACCGGTGAAGCCGTCCGGTCCTGAACTTTTATTTCTAGGGAGGATTTTTATTGCTATTTCAATTTCATGTCTAGTGATCGGTTTGTTCAAGAGGTCAGTTTCTTCTTGATTCAGTCTTGGTGGACAGTATGTTTCCAGAAACTTGTCCATCTCCTCTAGGTTATCCAGTTTGGTTCCATATAGTTTTTCATAATATTCTCATATGATATTCTATATTTCTATTTTATTTGTTGTAATTTCTCCATTATCCTTTCTTATTTTGCTAATTTGTGCTCTCTCTTTTTTCTTCTTTGTGAGTTTGGCAAGAGGTTTGTTGATTTTATTTACTTTTTCAAAAAACCAGCTTTTGGTTTGATTGATTTTTTTTCTGTGGTATTTTTAACCTGTATTGTTTTTATTTCCTCCCTCATCTTCATAATTTTCTTCCTTCTGCTACCTTTTGGGGATTTTTGTTCTTCATTTTCTAGTTCATTCAGCTGGTAGGTTAAATTGTTTATTTGAGATTGTTCTTCTTTTTTGAGGAAGGCCTGTATCGCTATAAACTTCCCTCTTAACACTGCCTTTGCTGTGTCCCATAAATTTTGTGTGGTTGTGCTTTCATTTTCATTTGTCTCAAGATATTTTTTAATTTTAGATTTGATGACCCATTGGTTTTTTAATAACATATTGTTTAATCTCCATGCCTTCCTTTTGTTCTCCTTTCTTTCTCTGTTGTTGATTTCTGGCGTTGTGGTCAGTAAAGATGCTTGAGATAATTTCTATCTTCTTAAAATTGCTGAGGTTTCTTTTGTGCCCAAGTATATGATCAATCCTGGAAAATGTTCCATGTGCACTTGAAATAATGTATATCCTATTTTTGGGGGGTGTAATGCTCTGAAAATACCCACCAAGTCTAATTTTTCTATTGTATTATTTAATTTCTCTGTTGCCTTACTTATTTTCTGTCTGGAAGATCTTTCTAGTGATGTTAATGCAGTGTTTAAATCTCCAACTACGATTGTATTCCCATCAATATCCCTCTTTATCTCTGTTAGTAATTGTTTTATGCACTTAGGTGCTCATATATTGAGTGCATATATATTAACGAGTGTAATGTCTTCATCTTGTATCACTCCTTTAATCATTATAAAATGTCCCTCTTTATCTTTCTTTATGGCCTTTGTTTTAAAGTCTATTTTGTCTGAAATCAGTACTGCAACACCTGCTTTTTTGGCTTTTCCATTTGCATGGAATATTCTTTTCCATCCTTTCACTCTCAGTCTATATGCGTCCTTCTCCCTAAAGTGGGTCCCTTGTATGCAGCATATTGAAGGTTCTTGCTTTGTTATCCTCAAAACATCTAATTTTAAACTGGTTTTGGTGCTATTTTTGCATTGCAATTCTCACCTCATAAACCCCAACTTTCAGTAAAAGTCTCTTGCCTTGGGAAGAAATGAAATGGGGAGGATGCCCAGTATAGGGTCAGAAAAGGGCCAGGCTGCTTCAGGGGTAAGAATGAGACAATAGAGAGGGAATTAAGGAGCAGAAAATTAGGACCAGAAGTGGCACCAAGACCTAAGCTCCCCACCCAGGAAACTCCAGAGATAGCACAAAGGATGCTGGAATTTCTATAAGCTGGTTTACTCATTAAAGAACAGGGTGCCCCAACCTATTGGAAGACTTCACAACTCCAGGAGGATGGCAAGCATATATATGTATCTACCTGCATGGAAGGGACAGAGCAAAACTTTCTAACAGAGGGCATACATTTGGCTCAATAAACTGGGTTTAGGGCAGAAATATAGAAGACAGAGAACAGAGACTTGGGAAAGAAGCAGTGAGTAAAGAATGCAGGTGAAGGACAGTGGGAAAGCCAGTTGAGTCCTTTATGTACTCCAGAGAACTTTCTGGTGTCAGGTTGTAGCTTTTTCATGTCAATATTTTATAATTTACCAAATATCTAATTCATTCTTTGGGTTTTATTTATATTAGGTGCTTCCTGAGTGCAGGAAGATGAGCTAGGCTCTTCATGAGTAAACGTCAGCAGAGCCTGATCTGGTTTTATTTCCACACAGTGTGACTGTTTCTTAGTTGAAGGATTTACTTGCACTTCTGTGAAGCTGCAGAGTGCTTTATCTTGGCAGATGTCTGGAGTCTGCATCAGCTGTGTCAGCAGATGTCCCTAAGACGGTACTGCTCCCCTGGGACTCCAGGCAGGGATTTTCTTTTTTAAACCCCTCCCCCTCCCTTTTATTTAAGTGCTGGCAATAGAGTTATAACGAGGAACGTATCTCAAAACCATTTTCTCCGTCCCTATCTATTTCTGCAATCTTTATTTCAGTAAATAAAACCTAGGGTCCAAGTCCTGTTTTCCCAGAACAATTTCACCTCTCACACAGTAGTGTGTTTCTAAAATACTAAATCAAGAGCTGTTGGGAGCATCCTCAGAGCACAGAAATGATGCAAACACTTTCTTTACAGGGCCTTTCATCTGTGTCCTTCCACAGCTATACCAAAGGAAATGTGCAAAATGTTGCATTTTTCTTCACACAGACCTCAGGCTTTCTGACATCTGGAAAAAGTGGTTTGCTATTGGGACCTTCCAGCAAAGTTTTCTTTCGGTTGGATTCACATAAGACAATGTTGCTCCGTTGTAGTTTTGATGACAGTGACACCTCTCTTTTCACTTGGCAGTGCTAGAAGCTATTTGGATAGAAATGAAAGCCCTTGAAAAAGCATTAAGGAAGTTGCCATACTCCTGTTGTAAAGGGGTAACAGACTCGCTCAGTCTCCTGACCAGACCTGGAGAGGTCTCTCAGCTCACCTGAAGTATTGCGGCCCTTTGAATGGGCGTGTAAACTCCTGATGTTAAGAGTTTGTCATCTTTAAAGTTTAGTACTGGGGTACCAGGTGGCAGAGCTGCAGGGAAGTCAGGTCTGCAGAGGATAACCTGAAATGAAAACCCCTTTGGTTGGCTTGTAAGGGCCTGGGTGATGCAGACCAATTGTCGACCCCACTCATAGTCCCAAGCCATCAGTCAGCACCTCCCTTCCCTTATTCTAGAAAGAGTTTCCCATAGAAGAGGATTTTGCGGATCTGAGCGGGGCTTGGAAAAAGAATCGCAAAGAGAATGGCAAAAAGCAGGAGAGAAAAATCATCAAGATGAAAAATGAACAAGATTTATGAGGGCAGCCTGTTCCCCACCTGCTGCACAGCTCCGTTTCCCGAGATACATTTTCCAGCCCCTCATACAGACTGGTTTCAAATGAGGCAAATTAGCGGGCTGCCGTCACTTTCTTTGAGAAACTGTCAACAGATTAATAGATCTTCCCAATATAGTAACTGCCCTCAAAGTGAGCCTATATTTTCCATCATATCACTGAATTTATGTTTTCCTTGGAGTAGCCTAAGCCTTTGTTTATGCCCTTTGACTGCTTGTTTCATATGCACCTCTATTATATTTCCTTTTAGCAATGTGATCTCTTGGCCAGGTTATATAGAGTTAAGCCTTTAGAGTAAATCCTTCCAACCATAACTATTTTCATGGCGCTCTTCACATTTCCTCTGTGTATCATTGTCTTCTTGTGCTTTGGAGCTCTACCCTGTGCAAGGATAGTGGTAAAGTGGCTGTGCTTGAACCCTGGTGCCTGGAGCAGAGTTCAGTACTTGGAGGGCTTCAGCTCTTTCTGGCATCCACTCTTGCTTTATGACAAGTTATTAAACTTCTGGAAGTCTAAAATTTCTTACTAGTGACAAGAGTAATTTTTGCCTCTTCCCTCAATTCTTGGCCACTGAGTTCCTTTTCATAGTCTGCTAACCTCTACACCCAAGTTTGGAGGTGTCTCATTCTCAGAGTAATTTGTCCCCACCATGTCCTATGACCCTTTTGAATGTGGAGACTAAGGGCACAGAGGTGAGAAGAGAAAGGACAGGTCTTTGGTAATTCTCCCACAAGGGGAAAGAGAGTGAAGAAATACAAGTTGCCTTGTAGAATATAGACAGAATTTGATGGAGGTAGAGTGAGAATTTGAATTTCTTGGAACAAAAGTGTTAACTAAATACAGTGTTTGCATCATAACTTAACAGTCTCAAGACGCTGCACACAAGATCACCTTTATCAGGTTCAGTTGTTGCCTCATTTGCTCTCATCAGCTTGATTTTCTGCTGCTCTGTTCTTGATTTTTTTTTCTTCCACCAAATTTCAGGCTTTTTGTAGTATTTTTCTCCCACATGTACTTAAATTAAAAAAAAAAAATTCATCTCTGTCCTTTGCTTTTTAGAAAGGTCTTGACAAAAACCTGAAAACCATTAGGACTTCGAAAGGCCGCTTGATTAAGATGCCACCCCCTCCTCCAACCCCGCAACTCCTTCATTTAAAAAGAAAAGTTCTTCGAAGTCGTACAGCTATGAAGAACACATTTTTAGGTTCCTTGCAGTTACTTTAATGTCTGACCTTTCTTTGACATTGCATTTGTGAAAGACAGGGGATATCTCCAGAGATAAAAATTGGATCTACCATCTCAGCCCATGCCAAGTCCCAAACAGCTAACCCTGATTCATCTTGTTAGAGTCAAATGCTCCCCTTCTTCTGCTCACACCCCTTGAGTGGAGCATCACTCAGACCTTTTGGTGCCTGCTTCCCGTCCTCTCCCCACGTCCTCCCAGTTCATGGAAACAAAAGTTTTTCCGTCACCAAGGAAGTCAGCAATGCTGACCAGGTGCTGCACTTTGCTGTGCATGATTTGCCCACTATCTGCTCTTCAGTACAAATGACTTGGGCATGAAGTCTGGCCTGGGACCCGCTCTTGGCAGGGCTCCTCTGGGCTCCCCTCTGCCTGCAGCTGCCCCCCAGGTACAGGGTCCACGTGTGTACTCAGAGCCTGCACACCCTCTCCTAGACTGTCCCTAGAGAGCTGGGACCTGGGACCCTTGATGGCTGAACAACAGCCCCAAGCCCCCTTCCAGGGCCCGTGTGCAATCTGGCATTGAGGAGGAGCCAGTCGGGGGCTGTGTGGGTGCTGAGGGCAGAGCTTGGATGTGAGGGCTGCGATGTCAACTCTCTGTGATGTTGGACAGAACCGGGGGAAAGGGCAGTAGGATGGGTCACAGGCTGGGAGCTGGGTGACCGGGTCCAGCTTTCCCTAAGCCCTGGTGTTCTGAGGAGTCTGTGGATTCTCAATGAGTACTAGGCCTTCTGGCTGTAGACACATTTAATGGAGCAGACACATTTAATGGCTCGTTGGCTTGCTGTATAACTTGTGAATAGCTAGATCTACACGAAGCGCCCCTCCCTTTGTAGTCTTTGCCCTGGGCCTGCTAGCACACATGTTAGGAGCAGGCCTGCTCAGGACTGCAGCTTGGAGCAGTCTGATTTTGTTGCTCAGGGTGAAAACCATCAGAAATGGGTGCTTTCTGCTGAATGAAAGAGGAGGCTAGAGACTGAATCCCAGGCCCAGCCTCCTGAGAGTTCCCAGTTTTTTCCCTCTGTTTGTCCCCTCAAGGGAATGTGGCTCTCTGGGGAAAGAGCTGTGATAGTTCCAGAATCCGCCGGCCGTAGGGAGCTGGCTTTGGCATGTGCTCTCCTAATGACACATCAGCGACCTTGCAAAGCTGACTGCGGGGTGGGGTGGGGAGCTGCTCCCTTTTATTACAATCACCACTCACACTGACCCAAACATGTCGCTTTACACCAGTACAGGTCTGTAGGGAACCAAAATTCCTTTCTCTCTTTGGCACAGACACTGGCACTGTTGGATTCCCAAAGCACTGTTCATCTGAAGTCCAAGTCACTTGCATCCTTTGAGGAAAGGGTTAAATATCCCTGTGCTCTTTTCCCTAAGTGAATAAAATAGTAACATCTTCAAAATGGTGATTTCTTTTTTTAAGTCCCCCAAATAATATTATTAAACATTTTCACACTGATGAAATAAACTTTTCAAAGTAATATGGAAAAAATGATTTCATTTAAACACCTTTTAGCCAAAAAAACATATGCTGCTGGTTAAGCAGTGCAGGAGTGGAGACTTTTGCAGGGCTTGCCTGCACGTCCTGAGGTCTGTGGTTCGGCCACTGGCCCCACCACTGACTCGGGACTCGACCGGAGTGGAACCCAGCAAACAGGCGGGCCCATGTGTCCTGGTGGGTCCCCAGAATGCAGGCAGGTTTGCGGAGGCAGGCAGGGAAGTGACTTGAGTGAACATGTGCATGACTGTGCAAACTTCTCTGCAGAAGCAGCCTGCCAAGTCATGCTGCAGGCTTTGAAGTCTTCAGGTGTCCAGAGCGCTGACCGATTTATGACTAACGCATGCATTTTTGAGTTCAGGCTATCCACAGGTTCAGGATCTTAAGTAACTGCCAAAGAAGAAGACTCGTCTCTCTTCTCAGTAATTGCTTCATTTTCCAGTGTCAGGAAATCTCATTATAGGTGAGCAGTATGCTTGAAACTTTAGTATTAGCTATGCTCTTCTGCAAATAGACAAGAGAAAGTAAAAATACAAACTCTTTCCAGCAACCCTGGATAGGACTCCCTGAGAAAAAGTTATTCATTCGTGTAGTAAATATTTATCATGAGCCTACTATGTGCAATCAGTCAAGGCAAAAGGTATGAACCAGAGGGATCAGAAGCATAGGCTGAGCAGGGACATAGGGAATACTGGCCTCTTGCCCTGGTTTTGTAACATATTGACTCACCAAGTAACTGTCTTGGTGAAAGTTACTTATATCCTCCTGCTTCTGTTTCCACCAACACACTCATGTAGTTTAAGTGTGCTCAGTGCCTGCTGCACACACTGATTCTGAACAATGACAATAAGGCTCAACAAAGTTTAACACACTTTATTTTGTTTAACAGACACTTACACAGCTCTTTCCAAGCACTGTTCTAAGAACTTTACAAATATTCATTTAATCTTCATAACAACCCCGTGGGGCAGGTACTATTATTATTTCCATCTTAAGCATGGAGAATCCAAGGCAGAGTAGCTTAATACCTTGCTCAAGGTCAGACAGCAAAGCAGTGGTGGAACTGGGGTTGAAACCTAAGGAGGCTGACCAGTCACCCTGATTTGTCCGGTACTGAGGGGTCTCCCAGGACATGGAACTTTCAGTGTTAAAACTGGGACAGTCCCAGGACAGAGATAGATGGTCACCTGAGGAGTCCAGCCTCAAAGTCTGTGTCAGTTGTTAGAACTCATTACTTCCTTAATTCTTTTGAAGTCATTGGCTAATGGTGAACTTCATTCAAAAACTCTCATCTGGTTCCTTTCCTGGCGGGTGGGGACATGAGACTGGGAGATGCCTGGCCTGTTGAGGTTCCTGGAAGGTAGAGATGCTGCGTGTTTTGGAGCTGACACTGAGTTCATCAGTTTTTCCCACATCAGTGGGTCCAGACCTCTATCACGTATTTGATCCTGAGAAAAGTGTCTGTGTTGTTCTACTTTGTTTCTCTCAATCATGGAACAAAGGGAATAGTGACTAAACAGACAGATCCAATTGGTACTTGTCAGTTTTGATGAATTTCAAACTGTACTTTCAAGTGTACAATACTTGAGACCAGAAGTGATTCTTTCCAGAGATAGAGTCAGCTTGGGCTCCATAACAGGCAGAAATAAATAATAATTATTTCTCATAGTTCTGGAGGCTGGGAAGTCCAAGATCAAGGGGCTAGCAGACCCAGTGTCTGGTGAGGACCCTCTTCCTGGCTTGCAGCTGGTCATCTTCTTCTTGTATCCTTACACGGAGGAGAGCAGATAGACGAAGTAAACTCTCTCATGTCTCTTCTTATACAGGCACTAAACTCATCATGAGGAATCCATCCCCATAACCTCATCTGAACCTAATTACCTCCCTAAGACCCCATCTCCATATACCATCACACTGGGGATTGGGGTTTCAATATGTGAATTTTGAGGCGACAAGCACATTCAGTCCATAGCAACTTTCTGCCCCTTCTTCCCCAGCCAGTGCTTGTGAGCAATCTGGAGGAGAGGACAGTGCATTCTCCCGACTAGACTACTTGTCCACTGTGGATGAACATGTTCACACTGGACTCCACAGGGCTTCCGCTCTGTGTGATGGAGGAGTTCCCCTCCCCAGGCCACTCCCAAGACACAGACCGCCTTGCTCTGCAGGCTTTGCTGCTGTTGTATCATTAGCAATACCTGGAGGAGTCAGAGCAGAGCAGAATTTCAAACATCCCAAATATCGTGTTCAAGAAAAGAATCATCATCTGGTCATAAATTTCACATATGTTTGCAATAGATAACCACCTACTTCTCATTTTCCAATGTTCTTTTGTGCCATAGAACTCAGACTCAGACAGCTTTGGGTATGAATCCCAGCTCCCTCATTTTCTGTTGTGTAGTTCTAACTGAAACTTGGTTTCTTCTCTAAAATGGGTATATTCATGCCTACCTCACATGATCATCTATAATCTGAGTGATGCACCTAGCTTAGTGCCTGGCCCATACCTGGTACTTAATACATGGTGCCATGAGGAACTCCCATATAAGGATAAAGCCTGAGCATCCATTGGTAACCCATACACACATTATGTTTAGCAATTAAAATGTGAATGTTTTTATTTGCTCTGAATTGGTGATATTTATACATAGGAGATACATGAAAACATATACAGTGAAGTCTCTCTCCACCCATAGTTCCTAAACTCCCCTTAAATCCTCTCTCCAGAAATAAATGTAGTCTTTTCGTAGCCACCTTTGGCTTACATAAGGAAATACGCACAGTAACTGTCCTTATCCACGGTTTTGCTTTCTGTGGTTTCAGTTACACGTGGTCAACAGAGGTCTGAAAATATTAGATGGAAAATTCCAGAAATGAACAATTCATAAGTTTTGAATTGTACGCCGTCCTAAGTAGTGTGATGAAATCTCGCTCCTACCCTGTCTGTCCTGCCCGGGATGTGAATCACCCCTTTGTCCAGCATAACTTGCCTGTTAGTCATTTAGTAGCTGTCTAGGTTATCAAGTCAACTGTCTTGGTATTACAGAGCTTGTGTTCAAGTAACTCTTATTTACTTAATAATGGCGCAAAGCACAAGAGCACACTGGCAATTCAGATATGCTGAAGAGAAGCCATTTAGTGGTTCCTTTAAATGAAATGGTGAAAGTTCTTGACTTAATAAGGAAAGAGGAAAAAAAAAACATGCTGAGGTTGCTAAGATCTTCAATCCATGAAATTGGTGAAGAGGGGAAAGAAATTCATGTTTGTTTTACTGTTGCACCTCACACTGCAAACATTGCCACAGTGTGTGACAAGTGCTTAGTTAAGATGGAAAAGTATTAAATTTGTACAATAAGGCGTTTTGAGAGAGAGACCACTTTCATGTAACTTTTATTACATTATATTGTAATAATTGTTCTATTTTATTATTAGCTATTGTAAATTTCTTACTGTGCCTAATCTATAAATTAAACTTATTTAGGAAAAAAAAGTATACATAGGGTTTGGCACTATCTGCGGTTTCAGGCATCCACTGACAGGGCTTAGAAGGTATCCCCTGCAGATAAGGGGGAAACAACTGTATACTCTTTACTCTTCCCCCCGCTTTGTACACACATGTACTTTTTTTAAACTTAGTATATCTTGGAGACTGTTGAGTTCAGAAACTGTTTCATTTATTCACAACTTAAGGTATTCCATTGTATAGATGAACATGTCTGTAATCTCCTGTCTGTAATTTCTAACTTAAAAAACAAAACTCTGAAATCAAAAGTTTTCCTCAGTTTGTGGCAAACTCATCTGGTGGCAAACATAACTTGGATTGACATGAGTTGTATTTCTCCCACTTTGTATGAATATTCATAGTTTCTCCACAGAAATATTAATGGATTTGATTACTGGGTGTTGCCCCAGAACCCTCTGGGATGTTACACAACGTATAGAACATGCACTATATTAGCCTTCTAAATTTCAAAAAGTAATGACATGTAAACCACATCTTTATCTGAAACCCACCCCAGGGTTTCAGATAAAGAATTGCGGAGCTGTACCATAATTCATTTAACTAGTCCCCTGTTGACTGCCATTTGGATTTTAAAAATACTTTTTGCTATCACACTGTGATAGTAAATAACTTTGTACCTATGTTATTTCACATGTATAAAATAATACACATAGGGAAAATTCCTAGAATTGTGATTGCTGGGTCAAAGAATTTGCAGTTTTGATGGATTTGGCTAAATTGTCCTCTGTAGAGGTTGTATACCTTTTTATCCCCATCAGCCTATTTGGCTGTCTTGCCCCAATGCAGAATTATTTTTTTCATTTTTCCCCATTTGAATGAGAGTAAAGATCTTCTCATACTAAATATTCAGGGCCATATTTAGTTCCTTTTCTGTAACTGTCCATCTATTTTGCTAATTTTTTACATTATTGTTGGAATTTTTCTTACTGATTGGTTGGAGCTCTTTATATATGAAGAGCATGAACCTTTTCTGATGTAATTCACAATTTTTTTCTAGATTGTTTTGGTCTTTTTGACTTTCCTTGCAGTAGCTTTTGCTCTAGAGTTTGTTTATTTGTGTCTTTATTTATAAATAAATAAGACACTTATTATACTCTCCCTCCACAAACAACTTTTCGTCAAGCTATGTGTTTTAATTCTGTATTTTGCATAATCTATCCCAATTTTTTTTTATCAGAAGGGAAAAATAGAAAAGATGTAGGGTGAAAAGCTATCCATATGACCCATATCTTTGGAGAATCAGAAAATTCATAGGAATTACTGAACATTCAATTCAGCACTTAAACTAAGAGTTTTGTTTTAATTTTTTTTTGTATCTGCTATAGCAATAGCAACTTTCATCAGTGCATAATAAAATATATTTTATTTTTGAAAACAAATATTTGTCTCAGTAAGAAAGCACAGCTGTGTGAACACCCTGTAACCATGTCTGTCATCTGGCCCCTGCTTTCCTTTCTCAAAGCATATTCTGCTTGTGTGTGTGCATGTGTGCATGTGTTTTGTTTTTAAAAAATTTTGCTCCTGTCCTCATTTGCCTTTTGCAAAAGTCATTAAAGAGCAAGCTTGACTGGTTATCCATGTATTTTATATATCAGGTATTGAAGGACATTTATGGTATTTTCAAAGAAGAGATGGGTATTTGAAGTAAGTACTTGAAGATGAATGAGACTTCTACTGAAGTCACTGACTTAACTTTCAACTGTTCAAATCAAAACATTAAAATCAAGTGTGGTTAACCGCCTGACATTATTGCTACACATACTGTAGTAAAGACATAAAACTGAAATTTAAGAGGGAGTAGATCCTACTATTAGCTTACAGAGGTGCCTGTTTTATTAGGGCTCTGTCTCATGCTCATCATGCAGTTCAACTTGCATACTCTTTGGGCTTGTGCAGCCATCATCTTCTCTTTCACTTTAAGCCTGTGGTTAACTTTCAAGTAAGAGGGCCCGAGGGGTGAGGCCTGAGAAGGGCTAGGGGCGGTCAGGAAGGGGCCCCTGCAGAAGGCAGGCCTCTGTTTATTCACGGCGCAGGTGCAGGGAGGGTGGCGGGCAGGCCGTGCCCCTGGGGTTTCCCCCAATCAATCACCCCAGCTGGGCCACTGGGTGTCCCCTTGGGGTTGCTGTGCACAAAGTGTAGCCTTTCTCTGTAACATCCCAAACAGGCAGAGGGGCCAAAGTTCACGGAGAGCAGGGCTTTTACTACTTGGCTGTTTTTAAGATTTAGTCCAAAAGTTAAATTGGGGATAGGGTCCCAAGTGGTCAAAATCTAAATAGTCTCTCTTTCCTCTCAACTCTCTCCTCTCCCTGGAGCTGTTCTGAAAGTACCTTCGATTTCCTGCCTTGAGCCTCCCCACTCCATTTGACGAGATCACTGTTGTTTTTTCCCTCCTGTGAAACTCCCGCTTAGCTTCCAGCCTTTGGAAGAAGTACTTAATATTTTCAGCGGCAAAAACCTGTCTCTGCAAGCTTCAAAAATAGAACTTTCCTTTAGGACAAGAGAGGTGAGACCATAGCCTATTCTGAAGCTAACAACCTCTACCTTGATAGATGTTAGAGGAGGAAGAGGTGAGGAACATGGTAATGTACTTCGGGAAACCAAGTAAGCTCTGAAAAATTATTAATTACACTCTTCCTCAGGGTAAAACACTGTATGAAGGATAGGGCAGGGAGACGAAGACACAGAGAAACAGTTTCTATACTTTGGCTTACAGTCTAGTTGGAGAGATAAAATAATGGCACATTAAAACAGGAGACAATGAATCAGGTAACTCATGGCTTAAATCCTAGCATTCTTAGTGAATAGCTGTGTGACCTTGGCAGATTGCTGAACCTCTCTGAGCTTCTATTCCTCATCAGTAAATTGAGGATAATCATAGCATCTATCTCAAAGGGTTGTCCTGACAATTAAATGGGAGAATGTATTTAAAACACATCACTTGGCCTTTAGCAAGCCATGATGAACGTGAATGTTCATTAGTACAAACCAAATATATGCCAACAGAGTAGGGCAGGAGTTCAGAAACAAGCAACACCCCACTGTGGACAGGAGGATTAGAGAGAAGTCTTCATGAGGAAAGAAAGATTTGGCTAGGGCCTTGAAAGAAGTGAAAAACTTATATAAGTGGAGGAAAGTGGGATGAAAACTTTAGCTTGGGGAGCGCAGGCGAGTGGGTGGTGCTAGGGCTCCCAGTGAGGAAGTAGGGGTGGGAGGGCTCTCAATTTTATGTGAACAAGAAGAGCTCCACTATTAACATTGTATATACTGGGGAGCTGGGTCTTCCAAATAAGGTTTTGTTTGAAGTAAGGATTCTGTTCATTAAAAAACAAATTGAAAACCAATGACTCAATGAAAGGCACTTGGTTAGTGAGACAAAACCAGTGTCTGAAAAGGTCATTTATAGTCTCTAATATTTGTTTGTTTGAAGAGTCATTCAATAAACATTTACTGAGCACCTGCGTGTGCTGGGTAAGGAGAAGACACAGAGGTAACTGATGTACTAGTGGGTCCTGCTCCCAGTTTCTGCTCACAAGGCAGGTAGAGCCAACAGACAGCCAGCCTGCATGAATTAAGTGACAGCACCATAAGCAAAGGGCTACTGCAGCCATCAAATCTGCCTGGAATACAATGGAAAGGTCCAGACTGAAGGATCTGGAAAGGCTTCATAGTTGGGGGAAGTGACGTGTGAGCTGTGTGGCTGAGCCATGCATGCTGTCTCTTTACACTTGATCTTAGCCAAAAGGCTGAGAAGCGATCCTGCTGTCTCTTTATGTTTCAGGACAGCAAGGGGAGCCCTGCCCCCTCCAAAGATATACTTAGGGATGCTTCCCTCCATAGAAGAGATAAGGTAAGCAGTGTGTGGGAGAAAGAAGGGAAAAGCTGAGCTCAGGCAATGCAGCTGCCAGTGTGAGCCCTTGGCAGAGTCTTGCTCAGAGCCTGTACCTGCAAAGGTGAAAGTTGCATTTGGACCCTGACTGAGCCTGGGGTAGGAAAGCAGGACAAGGCCCTTTGGGAAGATTTGAGTTAGTGACTATTTTCTAGACTTGCTGTGACTTAACCTTTCTGCTTCTGCCTCCCCCTTTCTGCTTTAACAGCCATTTCTTAAGTCCTTGTGTTAGAAGGAATAGTCCTTTATGTGCAGGATCATAGGGCTCTACTGATCAGATGAGGAGACTCAACAATGTGAATGAAATGAGGCCACCTAATTCCTTTTAGGGACCCTTAACTTTGCATTTTCGTATAGCTGCACAAGGGCATGCCTAGTATTATCTTTGGAGCTCAGGGTGCTTTGTGGAAAGTGGATGCATAATATACATTTGTACCATGGGATGAAACAAAGCCAAATGGGGCACAGCTTCCTAATTAAATTTACAGATGAAACCTGATAGAGATAGGATCTGAGAACACCAGTGACGATTGAGAAACTGCCCCAAAGGGATGGAAGGGAAAGGGACTAGCTGCATGGGCAGGAAATAACAACTGGAGGTTTGACCTTGAACAATGGCAGGGTAATTCACCTAGGGTGACATAATTGAAAACACAGATACGCAGCCTAGAAAAGGCACATTGAAATCTAAGATGTTGATAAGAACTTGGAGAGGCTAAGTAGCCAGTTGGATTGCAGATTATATCAGGACAAGGCTGCAAAGGCTGAACTCCTGTGAGGGGTCTGCCAGACTTGTAGCCCAGTTTGGCTCCGCTGTGGACACTGTGGGCTAGTGCAGGCAGTAGAAAGACTGGGATATCATAAAATAGGAACAAGGGGCTCCCAAGATCAGCGTTATAAACGCGTATAGGAAGGCAGGCAAGGGCTCATATCTGGGAGGCCACTGGTTGGTGAAGTTCTGAGCGTGATAAAGATTACATCTCTCTTGGCTTCAATAAAGTGGGGAACAACATTTTGTCCCATTGATGTGTTGGGACGAGGTTGGGTGGGGAGGCTTCAGAGAGGAGGCTGGTGGAGGTGCTGATATAGTTGAAGGGGAAATTGATCAGGAAAGGCTCTCCTTCGCATCGAGCAGAGAACGTGGCACCTGCTAGCCCCCAGTCAGAGTTAAAATGAATCTGAGTTTATTTTAACCACTGCTCCCAGAATAAATAATTCTGACGGCTCTCCAGTGGAGATGTCAGGCATCTTGGGGTTCTCCAGGTGGTCCCAAGCTGGCACATTGTGTGCTTTTTTTTTTTTTTTTAAGGTTTTCAGTGTCCAAGTCTTTTGCTTTCAGTATGAGTTAACTTTTTAGAGTTTTATGTCTTTTCATTAAGTCTTGTAAAAGTGGCCTCATTTTTTATGGAGATTAAATAGCATCTTTGGGCCCATTTAAATGTTAAAACAATCTGAGAACCAACACTTTAGAAAGTGTCAGTGATTCAGTTTAGAGGCTAATTTAGCATTTTTTAATCCTCCCAGCTACACAGGCACGAAAGGACTATTGGATTTCTATCCCTTCCTTTTGCCACTCATGTTGGTGTTTCGGTCCAGTGGATTCTGTCTCCTTAACTATCTTTGCAGCTGTCCCCTTCTCTCTATCCCACAGCACTGACCTGCTTCACCTGAGGCGGTGCAGTAGCTTCATCCCTGCTCTCCCCATCTCCTCTTCCACCGTCGTCTACCATCTGAAACTGGGCCTTAACTGGGTCTCTCCCCTTCTCAAAAATCTTCTACGACTTCTCATTGCTTTCTTAGGTATTCTCAAATCCTGCTCTGCTATTCAAGGCGCCCATCACTTGCCCCTCCTACCTCTGCAACTTCCTCATCACTCCACCTCCCATACCTGAGATGACGCCTTCCTCCCCAGGTCCTTGGCTTTCCCCAGCGATGTCTTTTCTCCAGGCTTCCTTCTCTAGCAGATCTTCCCTGTCCCACCTCTGTCCCCCCTTCTCCCATATCCTCAGGTCTAAAACCTACTAATCTTTCAAGGCACAGCTTAGACACATAAGCCTTCCTAGTTCCTCCAGCTTGAAGTTCTGTCTCCCTCCTCTGGGCTCCAGTGACACTTGGCCCTTATCTGACCATCTCATGGGGGATAGATGCACCAGAGTCATTGTGTTGTTGTGTAACGAGCACATACTTTAGAGTTCAAAACCTTGCTCGGTCTCTTACTAACCATGTAACTTCTCTGAGTTTGAGCTTCCCTGCCTGTGAAACGTGTGACGTGCCTGGCAAGGTGGCCGCGATGATCAGCAAGAATGCATGGCACGGGGTGAAGGATCAGTAAGTGACAGCTATCATTATCACTTACTAACTATCCTAAAAATAAAATGTTAGTTTATTATATTCATCCATGTTCATGTCTCATCTTAAGCCTTTCCTTCAAGGCAGAGCTCCTGACTAACTCATCCCTGTTCCTTCTGCAGCACCTAGCACATCACTTCCCATCAACTCGGTCCTCAAAGAGTGCTTACTGATGGCATTGATGACTAAATAAACAGAAATACAATCAATGGCACGATGTGGAACACTCTCTTGAGGCAATCACCTTGTCATTTGACTCAGCCTGACCTTTGCAGTTGAACTGAAGTGACTGCAAATTTCAGGCATTTACAGGTGCCCTGGTGGAAGCAGAAAGCATTCTGATGAGCAGGTTACAACCTGAGGGATTGCCTGCTTGGGTTATACAGTGAACTAACTGACTTCCATGCCTTATTTCCTTTCTCTTTTTGACTAATCTGAACCTACCCAGCAGCCAACACTGCAACAGAGTCCTGGAAATGCAGGCAGGTTTCCTTCTTTGGGTCCCCTGGGAGCTTCACTATCACAACCATTATTAACTGGCTGGAAACAATTTAGCATCTGGCTCCCGAGAGGTAGAACTGTACAGAATAGGGAAAGGGGTGAACGTACATCCCATCCTGTCGTTTAAACAATATTCTGGCTCTGAAAGGAATAAATCTAAACATTTTTTCCAAGAAAATATTATAATAGTTATTCTTCTTGAAAAAGCCTGATGTTTCTGGACTTTTGATAACAAAGACTGGGTCTAAAGGGGAGGCATCATTGCACACAACAAGGTCTGTCTGGAAGAATTTTGTGGGAGGCTTTCCTTCTGAACTGATTTTTCCCCCACCTCCTCCCCTCAGTATGTACCCCCATGACCTCCTGGTGCCACCCTTGGAACTTAGTTCTTGTTTTCTCCCCTGGGCCAGGCGTGCCCTGGGATGATGCCCTGGGCCCTTCTCCTGGGGCTGGGTCCTGTAGTCTGACCCTTTCCACTTCTCCTCTCGCCTTACTTTCGGCCACATCTTCTCCCAAACTAGTCTGAGGTGCTCACCTGTTACTGTTCCGTGAAACATCAATGCTTTTTAATTTTGTGTGTGTGTGCGCGCATGCGAGTGCGCGTGCAGGCTTTTGGGGTGAAATAAGTTTTCAAATCCATTGGGTAAATACCTTGGGGCACAACTGGTGGGTCATATGATAAGACTATGTTCAGCTTTGTAAGAAGCTCCCAGCTGTCTACCCAAGTAGCTGTGCCATTTTGCATTCCCATTGGCAAGGAAAGAGAGTTTCTATTCCTCAGCATCCTCGCCAACAATTGGTATGGTCAGCTTTTGGATTTTAGCCATTCGAATGTGTGGAGTGGTACCTCATTGCTTCAGTTTACAGTTCCCTGAAGACAGATGATGCTGGTTATTCACAATCTGCACATCTTCTTTGATGAGATAATCTGTTTCTGATCTTTTGCTTATTTTAAAATTATGTTGTTTGTTTTCCTATTTTTGAGCTTTAAGAGTTCTTTGTGTCTTTTGGATATAAGTCCTTTATCAGTCTGTGACTTATCTTTTGATTTTCCTCACAGTGTCTTTTACAGAGCAAAAGATTTTAATTTCAATAAAGTCCAACTTAGCTATGTTTCATTTCAAGGATCATGCTTTTGGTTGTTATAGGCAAAAACTCACCACCAAATCCAGGGCCACACAGAATTTCTAGTGTTTTCTTCTAGAAATTTAAAAGTTTTTTTTTTTATTGTTGTTGTTTTGTTTTGTTCTTATTATGAGGCTATCTTCTTATTAAGAAAAAGGTTTGGCATTTTACATTTAGGTATTTTATCCATTTTGAGTTCTTTCTTGCTTGGGGTGTGAGGTCTGTGTCTAGGTTGATTTGTTGTGTTTTGTTTTGTTTGCATGCAAATACCTATCAAAGAGTGCTTCTAATGGCAGAAAGAATTGGTTCCAGTCTAATCTACCTTCATTCAGTGCCAGGCCTGGAAACTATGGCTGTTTCTATGTATCTTCATTTTCTTTCAAGTCATCTTTCCCTAACCTGCCAGGGAAAGAGTTACAACAAAAACTAAACTGAGTAATCATACATGAAAATTCATATTGGGGCATTTTCATCAAAGTGACACCACATTTAAATATCATATTGGAGAATGGTTTGCTTTCAGGGAAAATTATTTCCTACTGGTTTGTAAGTACAATTTGAAGATTTTAAACCTTAGAAAAAAAGAATTAAGGCCCAGACTCCCTTCCTCCATCCATTCTGATCTTAAACATTTTCCAAAGTTCTGCAAAAACACAGAATAGGTCTATTGTTGGTACAAGAGGAAAAGATGATTGCTCATAAGTTGTTCTCAAGCTTCAAACGGAGCAAAAAGCCTAGTAAGGGGCAAATGTTTTAATTGTCAGGATTCTGAAGCCTTTTCAAAATAAGATGAAAAGACAAAACATGACTGAAGTGAGAGATAGTTTAAATAAGGAAAATATAATGCCAAGCAAGGAGAGCAGGAACTCAATGAAAACAAGGATATTTAACACCATCAGGACTTTCTGAAGTAAGGAAACAAACAAACAAATAAACAAAAAAACCACTGACAGTATGGAAGTGTATCCTTCTAGAGAAGAACTCCTGTTTCAAAGAAAACCTGAGCTATGATACACTCTACCTGTTGCCTTTAGATGAAAAAATGAAATTGGTGTCCCATGAAGATGCAATCCATGACGTCTAAAATGGCAGGAGTTAATTTGGATTTTAATTGTATGCAGTATTATTTACAATTACAGAATATAATAAGATATTTTACAAAATTTATAACAAGCATTTCCCTCTTTCAATAAATATTCTAAGGCATGCATTTCATGGCTGTGCAATATTTTATTATATAGCTATAGTGTAATGTATTTAATCATTTATTTAATCCAATCTCCATCAGACTGTCTCCATTTTTTCACTATTATAAATAAAGCCACAATAACTATCCATGCATGTATTTCTTTTTCTCTGGTTCAAAAGAATAATTTGAGGTTACCTCAAACCATGGATTTCACAAGGCATATAGCTATGAACAGATTTTCCAGTGGTATTTGCCAACTGCTATTTTCTTTTACATATTCCTAAGACCTTCACTGCTTGCCAGGATGCTCCACCATTATTCTCTCTGGATATCTCAGTATATTAAGATTGGAGGCCAACCATGGTGGTACTGGAAGCGCTGTAGCAAATGCATGAGGATGGAGGGATATGAGCCAACACCTGTATTTCAAATAACAGCAGCAGCTACTTAAAGTTCTGCCTGTAACTGAGACTCTTATCTTACCCTCTCAAAGAGCTGAGCCAGCCATAACTAATACAAGACATCATAATTATTTTTATTGGGACATATAAAGTCCCTATGTTCTTTATTTCTCTTACCATCTTATCAGTCGCTACTTTTGCAACCGGTTCCAAGTGGTGTCTCCGAGTCTCTGGCATTTTGCATTTCATGGATGAAATGGAAATGAAGATGATATCAGCAGTGATGGAATGGAATGAACTTTTCATCCAGCTGAAAAATCACCCTGAGCTACTGAAATATAACAAGCATACATCATAGTCAAGTTGTCAAAGGGGATATTTCACAGCTGTGACCTCACAGCCATAAAACATAAGCCGTGTAATGTGTAAGGAAACCCAAGACAACTTTTCCAGATTTTTTTTAACTAATAAGATTACCATATGGAAAATAACTTTAACTGGTTATAGTAATCTAATTAAAAGAATACTTGGAAATTGTGTAGACGTTTCCATTTTCAAGGGCTTAAATTTCATATTTATTATCTACGCAGTGCAGAGTTACATTGTCTGTTCTCATATCACATGTTCAGCCCCAGAGTATCCAGGTAAGGGACTGAGTCCTTTCGCACCTGTCATGTTTGAAGTCCATCCCAGCCTGCCTTATCCTCCATTACTAACTGGACCACAGCAGCAGGTGGGATCTGGTGAGTTAACTCCCAGTCGACAGTAGAGCTTTGCAAGCAGCTGTCAAAATCAGTCTGGGGCAGGCTTTAACAAAAACTATCCTTTTGACCTTTCCCCACACAGAACTCACATCCAACTCGAACAATTCATCAAGGACTTTTGACGGCAGTTCTGCAAGTTTCTGAGGTTACTTTAGAAATCCCTTTGTTTCCTTTTATTTAAGTGTCTTTGTTTCTCTTCAGAGTAAATTTGATGACACTTCTTTTCCTTCTTTGCATCTCAGCTTTCTTATTTATGATTAACAAGGCTTATGGCAAAATCAACAGTGCTGGAAGCATTTGATGATTTACGTAAACACTCTTTCTGATCTTTATCGGGATTCCCACTACTCCTGGATAAGTATCCTGTTTCTTCCCCATTTTGGAAAAGCACAAGCTGATTTAGGTGACGACTAGAGGGGAGAGACAAGGGTGAACATTATCTAGAGATTATTGTACAAGAAATGTCAAAGCTTCAGTGAAATTTCAATGGGCAGACTGTTTCTACCTATGGTGTTGCAACATAGACATTGACTGGTGACATTCTGTCCTGAGGATAGATCGTCACCATTTCAGGCATTATGAAAAGTCCAGCACCCACACCAAAAATTTGTACGAGTGTCCAAAGGGTGTACATCTCATGATCGCATTTGACTCCAACTTCCAGTCTTCACTGCATCTTGTTTTCTGTTCTGTCTTATGGCTGTTGCTTAGTCTCTGCCTCTTCCATTGGCTCCAACATAGAATGTATCCTTTTCCATGGTTTCCTTTCAAAACAAAAACCAACACAGGCACTTATTTACGTAAAACTTTCCTGAATGTTTGGGGAATTGAAAAGGGTTTATATTGCAACAGTGTCTGGCATTCCTAGTGATAAAAGTCCCCTGGCTCTTTCACCTTCCTTCTTAATTTTGCTCTTTGCTGTCTCTTTCTCCGGAACATTCACCCTACTCCTGCTCACCAGCATCTCCCATCTTCTTATGCAGGGTCATTGGCATCCCTCCAATTCTTCCACAGGTTACGCTGAGCCAGGTGGATCTCTCAGCCCATTCAAGGATTTCACTGACTCTTTGACACTCTTGTACAAACAGTTTCTACATAGTATTCATCTTTGTCCCCATGCACTCTCTGGAGAAAGGGGGGAACAGAGCTGTAGTCTCAGTCAGGAGACACATTTCATGAGAGTCAACACTGAAGACCTATTAAATATTTACTTCACAAATTTTGCTTTGCTTTTTAGAATTTTTGTCTCTGTCCCCCACAGTTTCTTCTTCTGTTAGTCCAGTCCCTCATAGATAATAACTCATCAAATATTGAGCCAAAATCCCTTTCCAGATTAGTAGACATGAATATCCTCAGTAGATGTATTGGATACTGAGCTGGATACACTGGTGCAGATTAAATCACTGCACAGCTCCCCAGCAGTGATCTCATCAGTTCAACGACAAAGTGATTGATGGAGTCCGACAGGAAAACGTGCATTTTTGCTGTCCAGCAAAATAATATATAAAAATACATCACTTCTTAATGGACGTAGGGGAGGTGAACAATTCAATCTGGTTAACATATAAAAGCAGCAAACTTTTACATGTAATCATGAAGTTACTGCTTTTGAAAATGATCTATTGGTCTGCTCTTACCACCAAATTGAAAAGGAATGAGGACAAGCTTTGTGAGCTGTAGCTGGAGTTTGGGAAGAGTGGAAAGGAGGGGGAAACGGACAACAGGAGGTGGATGTCTCATCTACAGGAAAAGCCCAGCAGTGCTATTTAGCATCCCCGTAATTACTGCTAACATCTACTGAGCTCTGCCTGTGGACTCCACATGCAATGGCTCATTTAATCTCAAATCCATCCATAAGGGAGGCTCTATATTTGTCATAGGAAAGTCAAGTAACTGGTGCCCATGTGCAGCCAGCCAGTAAGAGCAGAGTCTGACTCCGGAGTTGGTGTCCTTGACCTTCACATAATATTGCTTCTCTGGAAGGTCCAAGAGGGCATTTACTTTCCCCACATAAATGCATATAAGGATTCCAGTGGCTCTGACTAGTAGGATACTTTTTGTGGCCCACAGAGCGTCATCTCACCTTACTGAGGATACATGGAGAAGTACCGTGGACAGTGCTATTAGTACTCTTGTCACCACGCATGTCGTTTCAGTTCTTAAGGCTGCTTTCTTTATCTTGACACCCACTGCACTCCGATAAGGTAGGCAAGGAAGGTATTACTGAACCGATTTCACAGATGATGAGAGCGAACATTCCAGAAGTCTTTGCATCTTAAAAAGAAAGGCGCTTTGGAGCAATTCAGTACTTTATTCATGTACTAGCTGCACCACTAACTGGCTGTGGTGCTTTGGGCAAGTCATGTACCCTCCATGGGGCTCATCTTTTCATTTATAAAGAGAAATGCTAATGCCTCCCTCTAAGGCTATGCTGAGCATTAGAGGTAATGAGTGTAAAGCACCTGTCTCAGTGTCAGGCACACAGTGGGCTTGTTCTTTGTGCCCAAAAGACGAAGTGTTTTCTTCCTCTTGGGTTTGAGGGAAAGTGGGGTCCCTAACTTCCTATTCTAACCCTTGAACCTAACTCTGAACGTTAAGCATATCATTGTGTAGGACAGCATGCTAGGAGGAGAGGGTGGCACCTCTGAGACAACAACCAAAAATAAGTTTCCAAGAAAACTCACATCAAATGGGCGCCCAGGTCACTATATACTCTGCATCCTAAGATGCCAGCAACAACAGCATCTTGCCTCCATGGGGCACGTTCTCTTTTTCAGAGCACTTTCAAACAAAGAATCTCACTTCATGGTCACAGCAAGCCCGTGCAGTGTGCCAGCCGGGTGGCAGTGTGCCCACCTGGCAAAGACGAAACGGGGATCCGCCTAAACGGAGTAATAGCCACAAATCTTGGATACTTTGGCAAATATTTCTAAGTCATCCTGTAGGTTGAAAATCAGCACAACTATCATGAAATAGCTCAGAGTTGGAAATTAGACTTGTAGGTTAAAATGCTCCCTATTTGGCAGATATGTCACCAGACCTTCACTTTGTGCTATGTGGGTGGTTTATGTACAAACATGAATAAATCAAGAGTATGTATTGACTATTTCTGTGACTTCAATAGTCAATACATGTTGTTGAATGTTTGAGGTTGATTCAAAAATATCTACTGGCGTCCCCTTGTGCAAGACACGGCCAGGTGCTTGGGACACAACCCCTTCAGTGAGCTCCCAGTCTCGTGGGGAACAGCATACGGCATAGTCAAGGCTGTGCTACCATTATCATCAAGCAGGGAGTGACCAAGACTGCCTCAGGGGTCTAGGAAAAGTCTCACCTGGGAGCTGACGTATGAACTAGACCTTGAGGGAGTGGAGAGGAGCCAGGAAGTTGGGGGCATATGTAAGGTACTGGCTTTTTCATTCCCACCTGTGCCTGACCAGCATGCAGACACATCAACATGATGAGAAACGAGACTTTGCACCCCATCCCCATGCATCCCAAGCCAGAGAAAGGACCGTTAGATCTCTGTCATTATGCACTGTTATCTAGGGCACCCTTCATTTCTCTACCTGGAATGTTCTCCCCTACTCAGTGATTCTTCTGATTTTTCTTCTTTTAACCTCTCACTCCTCCTTAAAAGCCTAGCTGAAAGGTGAGCCATGAAGTGAATTCTTTCTGCACTAACCTTCCAGTGCATGTTTAACTGTTTCTTCCTCTCCCTACCCACTGGAGAGGGTCAAGACCTCAATATGGCACCCCCACCATGTGCCTCCTCCACAAGACTGTAAACTCCTGGAAGCCAGGATTTTATTCACACCTGTTTCCCCAGAGCCTAGAATGGTGCCCAGCCCAGAGCAAGTGCCCAGCAGATACTTGTGGAAGGACTACAGAAATGCAGGCAACGGAGAACTCCTGCCTGTTTCAAACAGACAGTAGTCACCTCAGCATATTACCTGGGAGAGGATTTTCTTTGGCTTAAGGGTCTATTATTTGAAATTTAAGATAAATTGTTGTAAGTGTGTGCCCATGGACCGTTTTATTCCCACTCTTAGGCTTTCTGGAAAAATCTAAGTTTCAGAGAAATGGTTTGATTTACCCAAAGTCACTTAGCACACAGTGCTTGGGAGCCTCTCCTAGCTTTTAGAGGGTGGAGCTGAGTCAGCACTGGGACCCAGGTCCCCTGCCTGGCCAAGTGTTCTCTCCCTGACTCGGTACTCTTCCTTCTAAAAGCTTGCTGCATATGCAAAGTACACACCAGATTTTGAAGACTTAGTGTATCAAAAGAGTGTAAAATAACTCATTATACTTTTGTATTTTTATATGTCAAAAATGACAATATTTTGGACATATTGGGTTAAGTAAAATATATTATTAAAATTCATTTCACTGATTTATTTTTGCTTTTTTGTTGTGAATACTAGAAAATTTAAAATGGCATCTGTGACTCACATTTTATTTTATTAGAACAATGTTGCTTTATAGTATTCAACCTAAGTAGATTTGTTCTCACCTATAGAAGTGACAAAAGCATTCTCTAAAATGTGATTGCAGCTAATTTTAGAGGAAGCGAAAGACTGTTAAGTTAGAAATGATCCTAATGATAATATTAATAATGAATAACAGCAACGTCAGCCAGTGTTGGCCAAGGGGTTCTTGGTGCTGTGCACTGTACCGAACTTATATTATGTATGCTATATCTGCATATATTAACATGCTTAAAATTCATGACAAGCTATGGAGTGGGTCCTATCATTATCCCCATTATACAGACAAAGAAACTGAGGTACAGGCGGAAATGATACATTATCCCTCATGGTGCAGTGGAGCTGGGATTCAAACTCAATGCCTTTTGGCCCCAGAGCCCACATCATTAACTGATGTTGGTCTGACTGGGACTCACCCTGTAGAATCAAATGCCTCACAAGTCTCTGAAAATATGGCCGGGGATAGAGACTCTCACTTCGAAGGAACTTTGTCTTGCATGACACTGTTCCAAGTGGCCCGTGAAGCCTTTCTGGTTCATGGGTGAGAAAAGTCAATGTTCACTGTTAATGTAGCGTTGACTCCAGGGCCGATCGTGGTGGCTTTTACAAGTCAGAACGAGAGCTGGGCATTTCCTCACATGTCCCGTGGAGACAGGACTGTGAACTTCTCAGCTCAACGAACCACACAGTTAGCACCCAGCACTCAGGGCAAACAAAAGGAGAAAACACAGAGAGGAGGGAGGGAATGTTCCTCTAGTCAGGTTGATGGGAAACTGAGCTAATACACGTGAACGTCCTGAGCACAGTGCCCAGAATAACTTAAGTGCTTAATACATAGCTGTTCCTTTCCTTTCTGCTTTCCTCGCTAAAATCTAAAATTTAGGGCCCTCTGCTACAGTTATTTAGTAAACATTATGTGAGTCACATTCACTGTCAATGTAAACTGACCATTCATGCATCCGCTAAGAGTTTATGTGAAGCCCCCCAAAATCAGATGAAGAGCTACGCATTGTGGCTTTCTAAGAATGTCCACACCTTTTCTCAAAAACAGTATTGCTACAAGAAGTGCCATCATCTTCACAGTTTCCCACAGTAAAAAACAAACAAACAAACAAAAAAACCCCCCTGTTTTTATGTGTTTTTTTCTCCTTTTATTACTGAATTCAGGTTCAGCTGCTCGCTACTTGGAAGCTAATACTCGAGAGACAAGTGTTGGTAGGAAAGGAGATTGCTTTATTTAGGAGGCCAGCAACCTGGGGAGAAGGTGGAAAATGTGAAAAGCCGACTCCCAACTGGTGATTAGGGGGCGAGAGCTTTTAAAGGACAGTTTCAGAGGTGTATAGGTAAAGGGAGGGGGTTGCGTGCGGAACAGCCCCACCAGCTCCAGCAGTCATCTTGAAATTGGTCGTGCAGGGTCTGAGCAGTGTCGTCTGGATTGTTTTAAGTACAGTTAATTTTCAGTTCTAGGACTGGTTTGTTCCCGTTTCCTTGAGGCTAGTTCTTGGACTTGTGCAAGATGCAGCAGCTTATGTCATGGCTACAGTCTGGTCATCACGTAGTTAACGTCGTCCACCTGGTTGGGGTTTCAGTATCTGCAAAACAGCTCAAAAGACATAGCTCAGAACATTATCCATAGTCCTGGAGGAGGAACTAAAAGTCCTTGACTTGACTTAATAGCTAAACTATTATTCTGTCTTGTTTGACTGTTTTCCTTTGTTTCTGCATTTTCTCATTTCTCTGATTGAGTTAATTTTTTGGCTGAAGTTTTTCTACAGACATAGGCAGGGGGTGAGGGCAGTCTGTCCTGGGAAGACCCCATAGGGTTTTGCTCTGTTACATTGTGATTCCCATTTGCTCTTTTTTCTTTCTGGAATAATTTGAAGCAAATCCCAGACAGTTATACATTTCACTTATAAATAGTTCATTATGAATTACTAACAGATAAGGACTTTAAAAAAATCCACAATACTACTATTTTACTCAGAAAATTAGTAACAGTCTCTTAGTATAATACCCATTTTCCAGTTCCCTCACTTGTCTCAAAATGTCTTCTTAGAGTTGTCTCACTTGGGTTACATTCTTTCTTTAAAAATTTCATTTCTCTCGTTCTCTCTCCTTCCCTATTCCAGAAAATATTTAAATGATCTTTCAAAGATACAAAAGGGATGGTGAAACAGACTAATTCCAAAGTAAGTGACAAAATATGGCAAAAGGGTGTATCTAATACAAGTAGATAAGACAAATGGAGCCAAGATTGGGTGAGGACCCAAAACACCAGCTGTGAAGTTGCACATGCCCTTTCCCCGGGAGCCACCCAATTCCTGCTGCGTTTTCTAGCAGGCACTGCAAAGATGGCACATGTGCATTTGTAGGACTCAGATTTGATAACACACAATAAAATTGCTTAGGAGAAGCAGGAGCTGAGAGAGATCTTCCTGTGGATCTCAATAAAGGGAGCATTGGGTAATCTGGAAAACCACGTTCTCCATAGACATCCATGTTCGCTTGAAATACAAGAGCTAAGAGTTTCATAAGGATTTTAAAAAATCGCATCCTGAGTATCCTAATGATGTGCCTGAGAATCAATTTCTTTAAAGCATAAACATTCCTTAGGGTTCAGTCATGACCACGCCCAGATCCCTGTGACAGCTGCCTTGCCGACTTTTCCTGGAGTGGCGCCCCATCTCACCCAGCCCAGCCTGTCTGGCCTGAAGGCCCTCCAGGCTAACCTTCCTAAGAGACCACTTTAAAGCTGTTGCTCCCTTGCTCAAGGCTCTCCAGCTGTTCCTTATTGTCCACTACTGCATGTTCAAGTCCAAGTTTCTCTACTGCAGTGATGTTTCTCAACTTACTCTGCTAGTATCTCAGATGCTGAGTGAGGAGAGAATTTGAAGAAGGCAGGTTTGCTTAAGACTTTTAAAAGCCTCAGAGAGGCTGAGGAAAATAAGGACTTAGAAAGGCATATGGATTTGGTCACTAGTTGTTTATGGAGTGATCTTTTAGAGAGCATTTTCTGAAAAATGGCTGGAGGCAAAATGAGACCTAGATTTAAAACCACAATGTTTAGCATTTAGATGCTCTTTGCTTATTTCATATGGGCTTAAACTATGTGTTCTCAGTGCCTGGATTCTAGTCCCAGACATATCACTGCTTTGAAAAAAATGACCTAATCTGGCTGTGCCTCAGTTTTCTCATCTGTAAAATGAGGATAAGGTAATAATATCTCTCTGGGTAGTATTAGAACATACTGCTGGGGAGACCGAGTAAGCCACACAGAGGAAGCGCTATCTAAGTGTTAGCTGTCATTCCCCCAGATTGAGAGCCACGCTTCTTTGTACCAAGTGCAGCAATTCATTTTTTAAATTTATTTTTTAAATTTAAAAAATCATTGAAGTATAGTTGCTGTACAATACTGTAAGTTACAAGTGTACAATATGTTGATTCGTAATTTTTAAAGATTATATTTCATTTATAATTATTGTAAAACATTGGTTATATTCCCCATGTAATATATCTTTGTAGTTTATTTTATACTTAATAGTTTGTACCTCTTAATCCCCTACCCCTAAATTGCCCCTCCCCACTCTTCTCTCCCCACTGGTAACCACTCGTTTGTTCTCTATATCTGTGAGTCTGCTTCTTTTTTGTTATATTCACTAGTGGGTTGTATTTTTTGGATTCCACATGTAAGTGATATCCTACAGTATTTGTCTTTCTGTGATTTATTTCACTAAGCATAATGCCCTCCAAGTCCATCCTTGTTGCTGCAAATGGCAAAATTTCACTCCTTTTGTGCCTGAGTAGTATCCCATTGTGTGTGTGTGTGTGTGTGTGTGTGTGTGTGTGTATACACCACATCTTCTTTATCCATTGGTGGACACTTAGGTTGCTTCCATATCTTACCTATTGTAAATAATGTTGCTATGAACATGGGGGTATTTGAATCTTTTCGAATTAAGTGTTCTTGTTATTTTTTTTTAAAAATATACCCAGGAGTGAAATTGCTGGGTTATATGGTAGTTATATTTTTAGCTTTTTGAGAAACCTCTATCCTTCTTCCCACAGTGGCTGCACCAGTTTACATTCTCACCAACAGGGTATGGGGCTTCTCTTTTCTCCACGTCCTCACTCTCATTTGTTATTTGTGTTCTTTTTGAAGCTAGCCATTCTGACAGGTGTGAGGTGATACCTCGTTGTGGTTTTGATTTGCATTTCCCTGATGATTAGTGGCGTTGAGCATTTCTTTCACATGTCTGTCGGTCATCTGCATTCCCTCTTTGGAAAAATGTCCATTTGTCTCTTTTGCCCATTTTTTAATCGGGTTATTTGTTTTTTCAATGTTGAGTTGCATGAGTTGTTTATGTATGTTGGATATTAACCCCTTTCTGGTCATATCACTTGCAGATATTTTCTCCTGCTCTGTAGGTTGTCTTTTTGTTTTGTTTCGTTTTGTCTTGGTTTCCTTTGCAAAAGCTTTTAAGTTTAATAAGGTTCCATTTGTTTATTTTTGCTTTTATTTCCTTTGCTTTAGGAGACGGATCCAAAAAAATTGCTATGATTTATGTCAAATAGCAACTCTTAATATTTACTATAGCCTGCATTCCATTTATTTTCTAAACATTTTCTCCTATCTCTTGTCAATAATCTCTGAAAAGAACATTTTTAAAGAGTAAAACAAGAGAAAAAATTATTAAGGTTAGTTTCTCAAGTTGAAAACTATAATACGTAGTTACTAGGGGCTGAGGAGAGAGGAGTGGGGGACTTAGTGCTTAATGTCCTGGATGGTGGAAAGTTCTGGAGATGGGTAGTGGCAGTGGCTGCACAACTATCTGAGTGCACTTCATACACTGAACTGTACACTCAGAAAGAGTCAGAATGGTAAATGCTATGTATATTTTATCACAATTCAAGTATCCTAGGTAATACAGGCTAAGAAAGAATTAGGTTTAATTAAATTTAGTAGAAATCCTAAAAAAGTCATAAAGAATCACACAACTACAAAGTTTAGATTTGCAGATACTAACTAATATATATAAAATAAATAAACAACAAATTTATACTGCAGAGCACAGGAAACTGCATTCAATATCTTGTAGTAACTTATGGTTAAAAAGAATCTGAAAACAAATACATGTATGTTCCTATGTGACTGAAGTACTGTACTGTATGCCAGAAATTGACACAACATTGTAAACTGACTGTACTTCAGTAAAAATATATAAAAAATAAAATAATCACAAAAGACAAAAAAATAAAGATCACTGGTTCACTGACTCTCCTGAGAAACCATTCGGTCAGTGTTATTCAAGAATGAGGAACTTTTTATAAAGTAGTCACACGCCTTGTTTTGAGCTGCAGTTAAAAGGTGCGATAAAAACCCCACCTCACACCAGCAGATGGGCCCTCTGGTACTGCTGTCAGATGTGGAAATGCCACTGGTTTGAACATACTGGAAATTCTCAAACTTTATTGTCTAAAATTCTGTTTGCATTCAGCCAGGTTTCCATGAGATCATCTTTCATCAGATCATATTATTTATGAAATCCAATTTTAGAAGAAATGGCTCCAGAATCATTCTTTGGCTGCATTAAGGTCTTCGGTGGGATGGCAGAGTCACAGCATCTGGCCCCACTTTTCTTTTTAAAATCCACTGAACACAACTTAAATATTTCTTGAGAATTAGAAAAGAAAATATCCATGAAACTTGAAAACAGCCCAACTACTGATTAGTGCAGTCAGGTTGGGCTTGGTTAAGAGAGGAGGCTGGAAGGAGAGGCATGACTCTCAGAGCTCAGGAGACAGAACCTGCCTGAAATGGGCTGAGCATCTGAAAGAAGAGATCCTTGGCTTCAGTGAACAGCGAGGTCTTGATAGCAGGGCAAACTTGGGGGCAGCCCTGAGCCTTGTGAGAGGATGCAGAACTTAAAGAGGAAAGGAAGAGACATGACATCTTTGCTAAAAGGCAGCGTGGAAGAGTGGGTGATGACCATGAAGCTCTGTGTTGACCATTCTGGCTGGCCAAGCCTACCTCCTGTCAGATGGGAGACAAAACCCACAGGGCAGAGAGAAATCCAGGAAGGTGACTGACCCAGCTCACTTCACTGTACTCTTTGCCATATCATATATTAGGAAATAGTTCACCTATAAAAAATAGTCCACATGAATTAATGAGTACTCTCATAAAAATATGAGTCATAATACAAGAGGAGTTTGTGTGGAACATGATGCAGATATGCTGCAAGAAAAATAAAGGAGAGGGACATGGCAAAGGGCAGACTAACATTCCAGAAAATTGTGCTATAATGTAGATGAAAATTGTAGAGAAACACATTTCCATTAAAAATGTGTAAATATGGCTTTTCTGAAGCAGTAGTTCAAAGAAGAGTTATACTGGCTTAAGTCAGAAATAGTTAAATAACAGAAAATGATTTTAAAAATAGAAACTATAAGTTTCTGGAAAGAAATAGAGTAGATTTGTAAAAATAAAGGGAAATAAGTAGGAAAGAATATTTAAAGGTTTTAAATGATTATTGAGAAAATGCTAGTTGTGGAAAGCAGGAAAAGGAATTTCAGCTTTCCCGTGAATGGTGTCTCTCATAAAGGAAACAGAACAAACATTCAGATATAATAGAGTAAATATTTCCTGAAATAAATAAGACCTGAATCCATAGTTTGAAATAGGTCCAGCTGTGCCAGGAAAAAAAAAAAAAAAAGAAAAATCGGCAAAATCAACACTGAGACATGGCTTAGTAAACCTACTGGACTTCAAGGATAGAGGAAAGAATCCAGGCCTTAAAAAAAGAGTCAGCCAGAAAGAGGAGGAAAAATTTAACTTTGTTTTCAGACTTTTTCTTAGCAATATTAACTACTAGAAGATGAAAAAAAAAAGTGGAAAATATATGACCCAAGAATTTTTTACCTAGTCAATTTGTTGTTTGATATTTCCAAGCATGCAAGAATTCTAGGGAAAAAAAGAAAAAAACTTCTGTGTCCTTTTTTTAAAAAAGAATTACTTGAAGATGCCAATCAGAAGATGAAGGGAATAGCTGTGGTGGTGAGGAGAGAAAGCACTGAATTTATGGAATAAAGGCATAACGCTAAGCACCTATAGGAATTACGATTACAGAATACAATGTAACATAGAAATAATAATAACAGTAGTACTAGTAGTAGTAACCAAGCCGAAAATGAGAGGCAGAGAGAGGAAAAAGCAGTGTAAGCCTGAGTTCCTCATGTTTTGTAGCATGATTTCCAAACTTACCATTTAAAATGATAAACCAGCTGATGGAGGTGTCAGTGCGTTATTTAAAAGTGTAAAGATTACAACCAGAAGTGTTAATGAAAATAATAATCTAATAAACCAGAACTGGGCAGGAGTAGGCTAGGCAAGATGGAGTTAAGTGTAAGTGTAATTTGCAGCGGTGAATCATCAGATGCCGTATAAGAATTTGAAAATATGATAATAATACATAAAATTGTAAAGATAACCACTAAAAGATCCTAGAACAGACTATAAACCTTTAAAATGATCAAAATGAAAACACACACAATAAATAAACCAAGGACCAAATAGGAAAAAAATATGTGTGTGTTTTTAATTTGTGTGCATACAACATTATAAAGGAAAACTGCAACTAAGGATGATGGAACTGTGACCAAATATTGCTCTCATATCAAGAAATGTAAACCTACAGAAAGAAAAAAAAACTCTAAGCTTAGATCACAAAGCACAGTCCAAAGATATGCTGTATACAGACGAAGGCAGCTAAAATCATGCCAGCCAAATGCAGGGAAAGAAGCAGGGCTCCTGATATTAATGTTACTTCAGGGTGAACTAAGACAAAATTATTAAAGAGGAAGAAGAGCATCTTAAAATGAAGAAAGGTTGCAATCCATAATGAAGCTCTCATTTTCGTAAATCTTCATGTATCAAATATCTAGGCATAAAAATTCATAAAGCAAAAGCTACCAGAAATATAAAGAGAAGTAAGGAGGAACTTACTGATTGAGGAGCCTGGGTTCTCTTCTCTCATCCCATGAGAGTTAAAAAAAAAAAGAATAAGTCAGGCTTGAGCAACATAATTAATAAGGTAGATCTAAGCAGTACACATACACGTCTCTTTTTTCTAATTGTATCACCAAAGTGAAAAATACTTCTTCTTTTAACTCCACATTTAAAAAAACGACAATAAAGGAATCTTCAGTAAACCCCACAAGTTGAAAAGGTGTTGAACCAACTACATTCTCGTAGCTTAATGAAAAAAAAAGCATAAATTAATGACAAAAATAGACAACAAAACCTCTTCTCTCCAGAAATTTTAAAGCCAAACAGAGAGAGCAGAATCTCCCGTGGAAAAAGTATGAATAAAAAGCATTACTCACCTCATGCCAGTGAGTTGTCATACCCCTTGCTGAGCTTGCTACTCCATGAATTGAGCTTTTTTTTTTCCTTCAAAAAAGGCAAGGATAAAATTGATTTCTTCAACGCACTTTTAAACTAGAAATTTCCTAATAAACATGTACAGCTGCTCTACTGTATTCATCCTAATTCCTTACATAGGTGTGTTAAATTTATTAGGATTTAATTGCACTTGCCACGTATTACAAGAGAACAAACTATTTAAAAATTCTTGGGGGGAGGTTATAGCTCAGGTGGCAGAGTGCTTGCTTAGCATACATGAGGTCCTGGGTTCAATCCCCAGTACCTCCTCTAAAAGTAAATTAAACCTAGTTACCTCCCCTATCCAAATTAAATAATTAAATAATAAATAAAACATAAAGCTAAAAAAAAAGATATTTGTAGGACTAAAGACTACATTTAATATCATTAGCAACTTGGATGTCATATGCTCCTTAATATTACAAAATATAAATGAAAACCATGAGATATACAGCAAAAAAAAAAATCACAGCATGTTAGCAAAACAGGACGCATACTGAGTCAAAATACAAAAAAAATTCTTTATTTGAATTACTGCCTTGGTTTCAAATAAACAAGCTTATTTCCTTGTGTACTAAGACACTGCAAGTAGCCTATTGGAGCAGCCTGACTCAGGAAGAGACAAGGTGAGGCTGTCATCCCAAGGTGGCTTTGGAATCTGAGGACAGAACTCCTGGATGAGCCTGTCCACATTCTTGTCCGTATCTGGCCTGCCTTGGCTGTGTGCTGATGAAATTTCTGCACTCCCTTGCTGCCCTGCAGCGGGATAGTCTTTCTTTTCACCTCTAGGCTGTGTTCTGCTTTTCCCACGCCTGGGATCTGAAAGCCTGGGGAGCTTGAAAACTACAGATTGCCCACTCCCATTTTCTTGCTGGATAGCTAGCACCTGGCCCTGCCAGATGACCAAGCTGTCACCAATCTGTGCTTTCCTGATTCACTCAAAGCTTTGCCCCCTCACTTCTCTGAAAGGGTTCTGGTACGTGTTGGCAGAGCTAAATAAGTCTGACTGTGACCCAGAGACACTGTCCAGATTATCTGCTCCAGGAATCTTCATCTAGTATTTAATAATTACCTTCTTCTTGTGCAGCCTGGTTTTTGCCCACACTACTCAGTTTTTATATTAATTTCTTTTCATCTTTGTTTATATGTAAATAATTGGTAAGAAAATAATACCTGATTGAGAAAAAAAAAAGCAAACAAGTAAGCACATGGCCACTGACAACTCGCCTGGTTTCTGTACAGTGAACTTGCTCCCAATTCCTTTGTCAAAATCTGAAGTTGGGGAGGAGATTGGAGCACAATCTCTGATAAAATTTATAGTGTTTACCACAATATTCAAACAAGCTTTCAAAGTTTGGGGGCAAGTTGTTTGTAGCAAAAGCATCTTGATGCAGTATTATGTGTGTTAATGATGATAGTCTACTTTCTTTACAAAGGCAATGGATCTTGAAGTTTTCTTCGACTATCAGGGGCACCATCAGTGCAAATTGATTCACATATGTCAAGCATTGACTTATACTTTGAAAAAGCAGGCACTGACAGTACTGAACTCAACTCCTTTGTAGTTGTTTGCAGTGGTTCACAGAACAAGACTTCTTTGATCTGTCTCTCCTTTCTGTACATCACAAACATGGGCACTCACTACAGCCTTCAGCCTCAGATGACTCAGATGAATAGCTACTTTGAGAGGGCAAGTGTGGTTATCTTCTAAAACTTGCTCTTCAGTGAATTCTAGAAGAGACCACATCATTTTCTCAGGAACCTACTGAGGATTCTTTTCTGCATTTGCTTCCAGTACTATTTTTGGGGGGGATCCCTTTCAACACACATGATGTCACTAAGTTTTCAACTATTGTATGAAATTTTCTTCTTTTGCCACACACATATGCAAAAGGACAGGAAACTCAGAATAAACAAGGGCTTCTCAGGTGCCAAACCCAAACATTTCAAGACATTTCTAGAAACAGTCTCATGTCCAGCTGCATAGCCTTCTTTTGTTGCAAGTTTGGACAGTTCTGATGGTTTGGATGTGAAAAAAATCAATTGCACAAACACACTGAAGTTTATAGCCATTGCAGAATGAGCCTCTAAGGAATATGTTTCTGCTCCCATTTGTGTTTCTTTAACGTGGCTCACTCCCAAATATATGGGTATTTCCCTGAGATGATGTCAAGTTTTGCTGAGTGAATTAGCCTCGGCGCTGTCTATATTACCTGTGTAAGTGTTGTGATAGCAGCTAACGTTTAACAAGCAGTTTCTATGTTGTAGGTTCTGTGCTTTCCAAGTATTATTGCATATAATCCTCACAACAACCAAGTGTGGGTAAGAATATTATCATCATTTTATAGAAACAGAAGTTGATGCTTAAGTATGGTTAAAAGAATGGGTTTTTCAAATCCCATTTCCCACTAAAAGGAACCCTGGTGGTATTGGAGAAATAGCTAATTTCAGGCTGGAGAGGAAATGTATGTGCTGAGCCTAGAATGCCTTGTCTTACCACAGAGTACTGGAGCTAGCAAAGACTAGTGAGGTGAGGGTGACCAGCCCCCTCCAGTTTGCTCAGCACTCTCCCCCATGATCAGACTGAAAGTTGTGTCACAGGAACCTCTCTGGCTCCCAGGTAGACTGGGACAGTGGTCATGTCAAAAGGACATAAAAGCCAACTTCAGTAGCCTCCATGGGACAAAGAAGAAGAATTTGAGCATAAATAAAAATAATAACTACAGTATATTGAAATACGTCAAATACGTATAAATACACGAATTCATAATGATACTAAAAAACCTAACAGAAACACAACTAATTGGTTACTGTTGGAGAGAACCAACTCACTATTTGAAAATCAAGCATTTATCTGGCCTTTCTAAAATAAACAGTATTCTTGAATATTAAGATTTGTAGGTGAGGAGAAGTTTCTATCGATGTATTCCAGCTAATACATGGGGAAGAAAAAAAGTTAGAATATTACCATTTTGCAACCCCTAAAGAATCTAGGCATTGAGCATAAACAAAAAGAGAGACAACCAAATATTATATACTACCTGTTGGAATAACTAACACTACCTATACAGAATTCTTTTAGATCTAATTACAGGAAACTCAGAGGACACAGGGCGATGTTAAACAATACCCAGGAATGCAATCAGCAAAATACAGACTGTGGGAATTTCTACAGGGCAAGTGACCAGTTTTCTTCAGGCAGTAATTGCATGGGAAAAAGTTGAAAGCAGAATGTAAAAATTAAAAGAGACTTAAGAGATGTATCAATTAATTGCAATGAGTGGACACTGGAAAATAATTCAAACTGATAAACTATAAAAAATTAGAAATTTTGAGATAATTGTAAATTTAAACACTGCATAGTTGATGATGTTAAAGAATTATTTTAATTTTTAAGGGTGCTAATGGTAGCCTGGTTTTATTTGTTTTAAAACAATATTTATATTTTAAAGATATATACTGAAATGTTATGAATAAAGTGGTATGACATGTTATCTGGGATGTGCCTCAAAATAATACACTGTAGAGGTGGGGGAATGGGTTGCAATGTTAATGAAACAAGATTGGCTGAATTAATAATTGTTGCAATCAGGTAAGAGATACATGAGGATCATCTACCCTTGAATCTATTCTTGTACATTTTAAAAATTCTTCATAATAAAAAGGAGAGAGACAGAGAGATGAGATTAAGTTTTTAATGTCACATAGCTAGAAAGTAGATGAGCCAGGATTTGAACAAAGAAAATTTTAGTCTAGAATTGAATTTCTTAAGTTCTCTACTACCTCAAAAAAATCTTGAAAGGTGGATGCTAATTAAACAATGACAGAGAGCTGAACAAAAGCAACTTACCACTTCTCATCTCCCTAGTGATAGTCATTTCAGTCTAAAATGGCAATGTGAATTGAATTTTAGAAAACTGAGCTTTTTCTACATGTTTTGGTTGAGCTACCATAATGCGTCTATATTTATTTTTTCTGCAATTTCTCTTTCTCCAAGGAAGAACATCTCATTTCCCTAGAGGATGCATAGATTACTGGTAAAGAATCTCTCACAAGACTTAATAATTATTTTCAAAGGGAAGTCAGCCTCAAGCCTTTACTTTTCCTAAAAGATGAAACTTAATGTTAATTATTTCATGCTTCTGTATTTCACTTAAGGATTTTCTAAGTCAGTTAGTGGTTGACTTGTTGACTTCCTTCCTACTTCTCAATGGAAGTGTATCAAAAGTCTTCGTGCCTCAAGCCATCAGGGCATGGGGAAGGGGACAGGAAAGATGTCTAGTCTTTGTTTGCCATCTATCTATCCATGGGGAATCTGCTACTATATCCTTAGCCATATTGGTGTCCAGGCATTGGTGGCTATACACATGTAAAAGAGCTCTATTCCCCCATCTAGTGTCTGTCCAAAGTCCAATCAGATCATTCTGCATCCCACTTGGTCCCATGATAGGGGTCCTTCAGATCCACTGACTCCCACTAGACATAGCTCTCTTGAATGCTCGTCTTTACCACGGAAGCTGTCTCAGGACCCACTGCCCAGACTGACTGGACTGCCCAGTCTAGTCAAGTGCTGTTCCATCCACTCAGGACAGGGAAGAGACCCGCATCTTTATTGCTCTTCTAGGTTCTGCTTGGGAAGTGAGACACAGATTTCCTCCACCCTGGTTTCCTCAAACTTACAAATGGTTCCACTGTTTTCTGCGTTGTAGATTTTGACCTCAGGAGAAGGGAGAGTGTAGTATCCCTTACCAGACTCCTTTAGTACTACTTTCCTTTTACTCTTTCTTCCTCCCCAAGCCCAAGGAATTTTTATCTAGTATCCAGTGGGCAGAAAATTCACTCTGTCTGCTCATGGAATCTTCCAACTCTTTTGCCTCACATCTGGACCTCAGATTTGGAAGCTCAAAAGCTAAGAATTAACGTTTTATTTTTGTTCCATACAGTCAGCTGTGACCGTATAGGCAATAGATTCTCATATCTAACTGGCTAAATGGGGCAGGGTCATGGGTTAACAGGGAATACATGAAAAAGACCATAGCTGTCGACACATTAAAACACTGTCTTGTCACAAGGGGATAGTAATTGTACTGAATGGGCTGCAGCAGAAGTCCATACAATCTGGAATGCTTTCTCTTACATACCTGCTTTTGAAGGAAAGTGGTTTCAGTTGGTTCTTTCTGGCATAAGCTGCTATGACATGCCATTTTCTTTTTAAGTGAAACTAAGCCTCCCAATCTAGGTATAGCTGATTAGACCAAAGAGCAATTGTTTGGACACAGGCTACCACTTGTATGAATACCAGGGAAGCTGTCTTTGAAGTAGCTGGGCAAGGTTTTTGAGCAGTAAGTTCAAATACTGACCAAAATATTCAACCTGTACTAGATGGGTACAAATGGACCCAACCAAATCCTCCCCTTTAGGATTAACAATTGCTAGAAAAATTAAAAGAACACAGTTCCTTTGAGCTAAGGTAGCCAGCCCACAGAATGCTGAGTAACTTGTTGGTAACCGTAACTCACACTGTATACTGTAGCATCGGGAATCAGGGGATACAGAAGTGATTGTGTGGCTGAGAGGGTCTTATGTTCTTTCAGATTCAGTTAGGGAGGTAGGTAAGATAACCCTTCTCAATCTGGGGAATCCTCCCCACTGGAGCACGCAGCAGCTGGGGGTTCCCCAGACCATGGGAAACGGGGCATGTTTCTACAATATGTGATTTTAAAATTTTTTCTATATTTAAGCATTCATGGACAACTTATGACATATAACGAAAAATCTACACGAAATAGAGCAAGACATGGGGCCCCAAAGAAAATCCCTGGTTGTAGTCAGCTGTCATGGGGACTGCTCTTTCCTCTCATCCTTGTTTACAATGTAAAGCACTGGGCAGAAACATCCTACCAGGTTCCCTCCAACGTTAAAAATGGCGAGGACATGGCAGTGTTCATTCCAAGTGCTTCTGTCTCTCCATTTAGGCAGTGGGTAAGTTTCTGAAAAGGGGTGGGAAATTTTAAATGTCCAAGTCAATAAGTATATTTTAGTAGGGCAGACCTTCCAAATCAGTCATACCCTACCATATTGTATTAATTAGAAAATTTTACTTTTAACAGATACTTACAGAGTGTCAGCTCAAGAAGGAGTGAAGCACGAGGCAAGGCACATGAGAGTCATGTGAGGTCTGAGGAGGAAGTGTGCTTGGAGGTCAGTGCACCTGTATTGAGGCAGGGGAGGGTATTAGGAAATGATATGGGACCAGAACCAGGTTCTGCCTGGGCTCCACCCTGGACAAGTTCAAACCTAATTGGTAGGGGTGGTACAGGTGTATATATTATTTAAAACTCCCTAGATGACTTTGTTGCCCACTGGGAGTTGAGAATCACTGATGTGGGGGCCTTGCTGGTTTTTTCTCTGAGTAAAGTGGAAAGCCATCAGTCTTTTAAAAATAAATTTTATTGTGGTAAAATACAAATAATATAAAATTTACCATCTTAACGGTTTTTTGTGTACAATTCAGAGGTTTGCACATATTCATAATATTGTATAACTGTAACCACAATCCATCTCCATGACTCTTTCATACTGTAAAACTGAAACTCTGTACCCATTAAATGATAACTCCTCATTCTCCTTCCCCCCTCAAATCCCTCACAACCACCACTGTACTTTCTGTTTCTATGACTTTAACTAATCCAAGCATCTCAAAGTGGAATCATACAGTATTTATCTTTTTGTGACTGGCTTGTTTCATGTAGCATAATTTTCTTAAGGTTCATCCATGTGGTAGCATGTGTCAGAATTTCCTTCCTTTCTCAGGCCAAATAATATTCCACTGTATGTATATACCACATTTTACTTAACCATTCATCTGTCTATGCCACTTGAGTTGCTTCCACTATTGTGAATAATGCTGTTATGAATAAGAGTGTACATGGTGTACAGACTCTGCTTTCAATTATTTTGGGCGTATACCAAGAAGTAGAATTGCTGTACTGTACAGTAATTTATCAAGGATCACTTGTATGTGACAGATTGCTTCTTTCTTGCTTCTTTCAAGATTCTCTTTATTTGATTATATTGAGTCCCAATGTGGATTTTTTTGAGCTCATCTTACTTGGAATTCATGTAGCTTCTTGGGTATTTAAATTCATCTCTTTGCTCATATTTGGGAAGCCTTCAACCATTGTTTCTTCAAATATTCTCTCTGCCCCTTTCTCTGTCTCTCTGTCTCTCTGTCCCTTCCTTCCACAGGACATATGCTGGTCCACATAATGATGTTCCATAGGTCCCTTAGGCTCTGTTTGCTTTTCTTCATTATTTTTTCTTTCTGCTCTTCAGACTCAATAGTTTCCATTATCCTATCTACAAGTTCACCAATTCTTTCTTCTGCCTGATTAAATCTGCCTTTGAGTCCCTCTAGTGAAATTTTCATTTCACTTGTACTTTTCAGCTCCCAGACTTTTTTTTTGTTTCTTTTTAGATTTTCTCTTTACTGATATTCTATTTTGTTCAAAAATAATTTTATTGAGTTTCCTCACATCTTTCTTTCATCCTTTGAAAACCTGTAAGATGATTATTTTGAAGTCTTTGTCTCATTCAGCTGCCATCAGGTCTTTTTCAAGGATTTATTGTTTTCCTTTGAATGGGCCATACTTTTCTGTGTCAATGTATACCTTCTGGGTTTTTTTGTTTTTTGGTTTTTTGTGTTGTTGTTGTTGTTGAAAACTGGACATTTGAATCTAATTATGTGGTAACTCTGGAAATCTGATTATCTCCCTTCTCTAGAGTTTGCTGGTTTTGGTTATTGTTTCCTGTTTTGTTTTTTTGTTTGTTTGTTTGTTTTTAATTGTTGTAATCTGTCTCTGTGCCAAGGACTGGCTTAAACTTAAGATCATCTCAGGTCTTTTCTGAGCCTGTGACTTTCCCTGGACATGTGTGATTACTTTCTAATTTTCCCCATATATGCAGCTCTTTTTGAATGTCCTGGTCTTTAATGTCTGATTCCTAAAAAGGGGAAAAGGAAAATAAAGAAGGAGGAGGGTGTGCCAGTTCTTAAAATCCCCTGTAAGTTACTTTAGCCATGAGAGGAGAGACTTGCAACAATGTGGGGAGGTGC